>NW_027473376.1:600000-927694 GCF_050947335.1 Megachile rotundata | reverse complement strand
TGATTGTGATTGTGTGATTGTGATTGTGTGATTGTGATTGTGTGATTGTGATTGTGTGATTGTGATTGTGTGATTGTGATTGTGTGATTGTGATTGTGTGATTGTGATTGTGTGATTGTGATTGTGTGATTGTGATTGTGTGATTGTGATTGTGTGATTGTGATTGTGTGATTGTGATTGTGTGATTGTGATTGTGTGATTGTGATTGTGTGATTGTGATTGTGTGATTGTGATTGTGTGATTGTGATTGTGTGATTGTGATTGTGTGATTGTGATTGTGTGATTGTGATTGTGTGATTGTGATTGTGTGATTGTGATTGTGTGATTGTGATTGTGTGATTGTGATTGTGTGATTGTGATTGTGTGATTGTGATTGTGTGATTGTGATTGTGTGATTGTGATTGTGTGATTGTGATTGTGTGATTGTGATTGTGTGATTGTGATTGTGTGATTGTGATTGTGTGATTGTGATTGTGTGATTGTGATTGTGTGATTGTGATTGGTGATTGTGATTGTGTGATGTGATTGTGTGATTGATGTGATTGTGATTGTGTGATTGTGATTGTGTGATTGTGATTGTGTGATTGTGATTGTGTGATTGTGATTGTGTGATTGTGATTGTGTGATTGTGATTGTGTGATTGTGATTGTGTGATTGTGATTGTGTGATTGTGATTGTGTGATTGTGATTGTGATGGTTGTGATTGTGTGATTGTGATTGTGTGATTGTGATGTGTGATTGTGATTGATGTGATGGATTGATTGTGTGATTGTGATTGTGTGATTGTGATTGTGTGATTGTGATTGTGTGATGTGATTGTGTGATT
Source organism: Megachile rotundata (assembly GCF_050947335.1). Taxonomy (NCBI): domain Eukaryota; kingdom Metazoa; phylum Arthropoda; class Insecta; order Hymenoptera; family Megachilidae; genus Megachile; species Megachile rotundata. The sequence continues at coordinate 926,868 of NW_027473376.1, read as the reverse complement.
GTGATTGTGTGATGATTGTGATTGTGTGATTGTGATTGTGTGATTGTGATTGTGTGATTGTGATTGTGTGATTGTGATTGTGTGATTTGATTGGTGATTTTGGTGTATTGTGTGATTGTGATTGTGTATTGTGATTGTGTGATTGTGATTGTGTGATTGTGATTGTGTGATTGTGATTGTGTGATTGTGATTGTGTGATTGTGATTGTGTGATTGTGATTGTGTGATTGTGATTGTGTGATTGTGATTGTGTGATTGTGATTGTGTGATTGTGTGATTGTGATTGTGTGATTGTGATTGTGTGATTGTGATTGTGTGATGTGATTGTGTGATTGTGATTGTGTGATTGTGATTGTGTGATTGTGATTGTGTGATTGTGATTGTGTGATTGTGATTGTGTGATTGTGATTGTGTGATTGTGATTGTGTTATTGTGATTGTGTGATGGTGATTGTGTGATTGGTGATTGTGTGATTGGTGATTGTGTGATTGGTGATTGCGTGATTGCTGGTTGCGTGATTGGTGACTGTGTGATTGTGTGGTTGTGTGATTGTGTGGTTGTGTGATTGTGTGATGTGTGATTGCGTGATTGTGTGATTGCGTGATTGTGTGATTGCGTGATTGTGTGATTGCGGATTGTGTGATTGGTGATTGTGTGATTGCGGGATTGTGTGATTGGTGATTGTGTGATTGTGTGATTGTGTGATTGTGTTGATTGTGTGATTGTGTGATTGGTGATTGTGTGATTGTGTGATTGTGATTGTGTGATTGTGATTGTGTGATTGTGTGATTGTGATTGTGTGATTGTGATTGTGTGATTGTGATTGTGTGATTGTGATTGTGTGATTGTGATTGTGTGATTGTGATTGTGTGATTGTGATTGTGTGATTGCGATTGTGTGATTGTGATTGTGTGATTGTGTTTGTGTGATTGTGATTGTGTGATGTGATTGTATGATTGTGTGATTGTGTTGTGTGATTGTGTGATTGTGTGATATGTGATCGTGTGATTGTCTGATCGTGTGATAGTGTGATCGTGTGATTGTGGATTGTGTGATTGTGATTGTGTGATTGTGATTGTGTGATTGTGATTGTGTGATTGTGATTGTGTGATTGTGATTGTGTGATTGTGTTTGTGTGATTGTGTTGTGATTGTGTGATTGTGATTGTGTGATTGTGATTGTGTGATTGTGATTGTGTGATTGTGATTGTGTGATTGTGATTGTGTGATTGTGATTGTGTGATTGTGATTGTGTGATTGTGATTGTGTGATTGTGATTGTGTGATTGTGATTGTGTGATTGTGATTGTGTGATTGTGATTGTGTGATTGTGATTGTGTGATTGTGATTGTGTGATTGTGATTGTGTGATTGTGATTGTGTGATTGTGATTGTGTGATTGTGATTGTGTGATTGTGATTGTGTGATTGTGATTGTTGATTGTGATTGTGTGATTGTGATTGTGTGATTGTGATTGTGTGATTGTGATTGTGTGATTGTGATGTGTGATTGTGATTGTGTGATTGTGATTGTGTGATTGTGATTGTGTGATTGTGATTGTGTGATTGTGATTGTGTGATTGTGATTGTGTGATTGTGATTGTGTGATTGTGATTGTGTGATTGTGATTGTGTGATTGTGATTGTGTGATTGTGATTGTGTGATTGTGATTGTGTGATTGTGATTGTGTGATTGTGATTGTGTGATTGTGATTGTGTGATTGTGATTGTGTGATTGTGATTGTGTGATGTGATTGTGTGATTGTGATTGTGTGATCGTGATTGTGTGATCGTGATTGTGTGATCGTGATTGTGTGATCGTGATTGTGTGATCGTGATTGTGTGATCGTGATTGTGTGATCGTGATTGTGTGATTGTGATTGTGTGATTGTGATTGTGTGATTGTGATTGTGTGATTGTGATTGTGTGATTGTGATTGTGTGATTGTGATTGTGTGATTGTGATTGTGTGATTGTGATTGTGGATTGTGATTGTGTGATTGTGATTGTGTGATTGTGATTGTGTGATTGTGATTGTGTGATTGTGATTGTGTGATTGTGATTGTGTGATTGTGATTGTGTGATTGTGATTGTGTGATTGTGATTGTGTGATTGTGATTGTGTGATTGTGATTGTGTGATTGTGATTGTGTGATTGTGATTGTGTGATTGGATTGTGTGATGGGATTGTGTGATTGAGATTGTGTGATTGTGATTGTGTGATTGTGATTGTGTGATTGTGATTGTGTGATTGTGATTGTGTGATTGTGATTGTGTGATTGTGATTGTGTGATTGTGATTGTGTGATTGTGTTTGTGTGATTGTGTTTGTGATTGTGTGATTGTGATTGTGTGATTGTGATTGTGTGATTGTGATTGTGTGATTGTGATTGTGTGATTGTGATTGTGTGATTGTGATTGTGTGATTGTGATTGTGTGATTGTGATTGTGTGATTGTGATTGTGTGATTGTGATTGTGTGATTGTGATTGTGTGATTGTGATTGTGTGATTGTGATTGTGTGATTGTGATTGTGTGATTGTGATTGTGTGATTGTGATTGTGTGATTGTGATTGTGTGATTGTGATTGTGTGATTGTGATTGTGTGATTGTGATGTGTGATTGTGATTGTGTGATTGTGATTGTGTGATTGTGATTGTGTGATTGTGATTGTGTGATTGTGATTGTGTGATTGTGATTGTGTGATTGTGATTGTGTGATTGTGATTGTGTGATTGTGATTGTGTGATGTGATTGTGTGATTGTGATTGTGTGATTGTGATTGTGTGATTGTGATTGTGTGATTGTGATTGTGTGATTGTGATTGTGTGATTGTGATTGTGTGATTGTGATTGTGTGATTGTGATTGTGTGATTGTGATTGGTGATTGTGATTGTGTGATTGTGATGTGTGATTGTGATTTTGTGATTGTGATTGTGTGATTGTGATTGTGTGATTTGATTGTGTGATTGTGATTGTGTGATTGTGATTGTGTGATTGTGATTGTGTGATTGTGATTGTGTGATTGTGATTGTGTGATTGTGATTGTGTGATTGTGATTGTGTGATTGTGATTGTGTGATTGTGATTGTGTGATTGTGATTGTGTGATTGTGATTGTGTGATTGTGATTGTGTGATTGTGATTGTGTGATTGTGATTGTGTGATTGTGATTGTGTGATGTGATTGTGTGATTGTGATTGTGTGATTGTGTGGATTGTGATTGTGTGATTGTGATTGTGTGATTGTGTGATTGTGATTGTGTGATTGTGATTGTGTGATTGTGATTGTGTGATTGTGATTGTGTGATTGTGATTGTGTGATTGTGATTGTGTGATTGTGATTGTGTGATTGTGATTGTGTGATTGTGATTGTGTGATTGTGATTGTGTGATTGTGATTGTGTGATTGTGATTGTGTGATTGTGATTGTGTGATTGTGATTGTGTGATTGTGATTGTGTGATTGTGATTGTGTGTTGATTGTGTGATTGTGTGATGTGTTGTGTGATTGTGATTGTGTGATTGTGATTGTGTGTGTGATTGTGTGATGTGATTGTGTGATTGTGATTGTGTGATTGTGATGTGTGTGATTGTGATTGTGATTGTGATTGTGTGATTGTGATGTGATTGTGATTGTGATTGTGATTGTGTGATTGTGTTGTGTGATTGTGATTGTGTGTTGTGATGTGTGATTGGTTGTGTGATTGTGATTGTGTGATTGTGATGTGTGTTGGGATGTGTGTGGATTGTGTGCTGGTGTGTGATGGTTGTGTGATTGTGATTGTGTGATTGTGATTGTGTGATTGTGATTGTGTGATTGTGATTGTGTGATTGTGATTGTGTGATTGTGTGTGATTGTGTTTGTGATTGTGTGATTGTGTGATTGTGTTGATGTGATTGTGTGATTGTGATTGTGTGATTGTGATTGTGTGATTGTGATTGTGTGATTGTGATTGTGTGATTGTGATTGTGTGTTGTGATTGTGTGATTGTGATTGTGTGATTGTGATTGTGTGTGGATTGTGTGTGTTGTGTGATTGTGATTGTGTGATTGTGATTGTGTGATTGTGATTGTGTGATTGTGATTGTGATTGTGATTGTGTGATTGTGATTGTGTGATTGTGATTGTGTGATTGTGATTGTGTGATTGTGATGTGTGATTGTGATTGTGTGATTGTGATTGTGTGATTGTGATTGTGTGATTGTGATTGTGTGATTGTGATTGTGTGATTGTGATTGTGTGATTGTGATTGTGTGATTGTGATTGTGTGATTGTGATTGTGTGATTGTGATTGTGTGATGTGATTGTGTGATTGTGATTGTGTGATTGTGATTGTGTGATTGTGATTGTGTGATTGTGATTGTGTGATTGTGATTGTGTGATTGTGATTGTGTGATTGTGATTGTGTGATTGTGATTGTGTGATGTGTTGTGTGATTTGTTGTGTGATTGTGGGTGGGGGTGGGGTGTGGGGTGGGGGTGGGGTTGTGTGGTTGTGATTGTGTGATTGTGATTGTTGATTGTGATTGTGTGATTGTGATTGTGTGTTGTGATTGGTGTGATTGTGATTGTGTGATTGTGATGTGTGATTGTGTGTGTGATTGTGATTGTGTGATTGTGATTGTGTGATTGTGATTGTGTGATTGTGATTGTGTGATTGTGATTGTGTGATTGTGATTGTGTGATTGTGATTGTGTGATTGTGATTGTGTGATTGTGATTGTGTGATTGTGATTGTGTGATTGTGATTGTGTGATTGTGCTTGTGTGATTGTGATTGTGTGATTGTGATTGTGTGATTTGATGTGTGGTGTGGTGTGTGTTGTGATGTGTGTGGGTGGTGTGGTGGGTTGTGTGTGGGTGTGTGTGTGTTGTGTGTTGGGTTGTGTGATTGTGATTGGTGATGTGTTGTTGATTGTGATTGTGTGATTGTGATTGTGTGATGTGTTGTGATTGTGTGATTGTGATGTGTGATGTGATTGTGTGATTGTGATTGTGTGATTGTGATTGTGTGATTGATTGTTGATTGTGATTGTGTGATTGTGATTGTGTGATTGTGATTGTGTGATTGTGATTGTGTGATTGTGATTGTGTGATTGTGATTGTGTGATTGTGATTGTGTGATTGTGATTGTGTGATTGTGATTGTGTGATTGTGATTGTGTGATTGTGATTGTGTGATTGTGATTGTGTGATTGTGATTGTGTGATTGTGATTGTGTGATTGTGATTGTGTGATTGTGATTGTGTGATTGTGATTGTGTGATTGTGATTGTGTGATTGTGATTGTGTGATTGTGATTGTGTGATTGTGATTGTGTGATTGTGATTGTGTGATTGTGATTGTGTGATTGTGATTGTGTGATTGTGATTGTGTGATTGTGATTGTGTGATTGTGATTGTGTGATTGTGATTGTGTGATTGTGATTGTGTGATTGTGATTGTGTGATTGTGATGTGTGATTGTGATTGTGTGATTGTGATTGTGTGATTGTGATTGTGTGATTGTGATTGTGTGATTGTGATTGTGTGATTGTGATTGTGTGATTGTGATTGTGGATTGTGATTGTGGATTGTGATTGTGGATTGTGATTGTGGATGTGATTGTGGGATTGTGATTGTGTGATTGTGATTTGTGATTGTGATTGTGTGATTGTGATTGTGTGATGTGATGTGTGATTGTGATTGTGTGATTGTGATTGTGTGATTGTGATGTGTGATTGTGATTGTGTGATTGTGATTGTGTGATTGTGATTGTGTGATTGTGATTGTGTGATTGTGAATTGTGTGATTGTGATTGTGTGATTGTGATTGTGTGATTGTTATTGTGTGATGTGATTGTGTGATTGTGATTGTGTGATTGTGATTGTGTGATTGTGATTGTGTGATGTGATTGTGTGATTGTGATTGTGTGATGTGATTGTGTGATTGTGATTGTGTGATTGTGAATTGTGTTATTGTGATGTGTGATTGGTGATGTGTGATTGTGATTGTGTGATTGTGATTGTGTGATTGTGATTGTGTGATTGCGTGATTGTGTGATTGTGATAGTGTGATTGTGATTGTGTTGATGTGATTGTGTGATTGTGATTGTGTGATTGTGATTGTGTGATTGGTGATTGTGTGATTGGTGATGTGTGATTGTGTGGTTGTGTGATTGTGTGGTTGTGTGATTGGTGGTTGTGTGATTGGTGATTGTGTGTTGGTGATTGTGTGATTGGTGGTTGTGTGATTGGTGATTGTGTGATGTGATTGTGTGATTGGTGATTGTGTGATTGTGATTGTGTGATTGGTGATTGTGTGATGTGATTGTGTGATTGTGATTGTGTGTTTGTGATTGTGTGATTGTGATTGTGTGATTGTGATTGTGTGATTGTGATTGTGTGATTGTGATTGTGTGATTGTGATTGTGTGATTGTGATTGTGTGATTGTGATTGTGATTGTGTGATTGTGATTGTGTGATTGTGATTGTGTGATTGTGATTGTGTGATTGTGAATGTGTGATTGTGATTGTGATTGTGATTGTGTGATTGTGATTGTGTGATTGTGATTGTGTGATTGTGATTGTGTGATTGTGATTGTGTGATTGTGATTGTGTGATTGTGATTGTGTGATTGTGATTGTGTGATTGTGATTGTGTGATTGTGATTGTGTGATTGTGATTGTGTGATTGTGATTGTGTGATTGTGATTGTGTGATTGTGATTGTGTGATAGTGATTGTGTGATTGTGATTGTGTGATTGTGATTGTGTGATGTGATTGTGTGATTGTGATGTGTGATTGTGATTGTGTGATTGTGATTGTGTGATTGTGATTGTGTGATTGTGATTGTGTGATTGTGATTGTGTGATTGTGATTGTGTGATTGTGATTGTGTGATTGTGATTGTGTGATTGTGATTGTGTGATTGTGATTGTGTGATTGTGATTGTGTGATTGTGATTGTGTGATTGTGATTGTGTGATTGTGATTGTGTGATTGTGATTGTGTGATTGTGATTGTGTGATTGTGATTGTGTGATTGTGATTGTGTGATTGTGATTGTGTGATTGTGATTGTGTGATTGTGATTGTGTGATTGTGATTGTGTGATTGTGTGATTGTGATTGTGTGATTGTGATTGTGTGATTGTGATTGTGTGATTGTGATTGTGTGATTGTGATTGTGTGATTGTGATTGTGTGATTGTGATTGTGTGATTGGATTGTGTGATTGTGATTGTGTGAATGTGTTTGTGTGATTGTGATGTGTGATTGTGATTGTGATTGTGTGATTGTGATTGTGTGATTGTGATTGTGTGATTGTGATGTGTGATTGTGATGTGTGATTGTGATTGTGTGATTGTGGATTGTGTGATTGTGATTGTGTGATTGTGATTGTGTGATTGTGATTGTGTGATTGTGATTGTGTGATTGTGCTTGATTGTGATTGTGTGATTGTGATTGTGTGATTGTGATTGTGTGATGTGATTGTGTGATTGTGATTGTGTGATTGTGATTGTGTGATGTGATTGTGTGATTGTGATTGTGTGATTGTGATTGTGTGATTGTGATTGTGTGATTGTGATTGTGTGATTGTGATTGTGTGATTGTGATTGTGTGATTGTGATTGTGTGATTGTGATTGTGTGATTGTGATTGTGTGATTGTGATTGTGTGATTGTGATTGTGTGATTGTGATTGTGTGATTGTGATTGTGTGATTGTGATTGTGTGATTGTGATTGTGTGATTGTGATTGTGTGATTGTGATTGTGTGATTGTGATTGTGTGATTGTGATTGTGTGATTGTGATTGTGTGATTGTGATTGTGTGATTGTGATTGTGTGATTGTGATTGTGTGATTGTGATTGTGTGATTGTGATTGTGTGATTGTGATTGTGTGATTGTGATTGTGTGATTGTGATTGTGTGATTGTGATTGTGTGATTGTGATGTGATTGTGTGATTGTGATTGTGTGATTGTGATTGTGTGATTGTGATTGTGTGATTGTGATTGTGTGATTGTGATTGTGTGATTGTGATTGTGTGATTGTGATTGTGTGATTGTGATTGTGTGATTGTGATTGTGTGATTGTGATTGTGTGATTGTGATTGTGTGATTGTGATTGTGTGATTGTGATTGTGTGATTGTGATTGTGTGATTGTGATTGTGTGATTGTGATTGTGTGATTGTGATTGTGGTGATTGTGATTGTGTGATTGTGATTGTGTGATTGTGATTGTGTGATTGGATTGTGTGATTGTGATTGTGTGATTGTGATTGTGTGATTGTGATTGTGTGATTGTGATTGTGTGATTGTGATTGTGTGATTGTGATTGTGTGATTGGATTGTGTGATTGTGATTGTGTGATTGTGATTGTGTGATTGTGATTGTGTGATTGTGATTGTGTGATTGTGATTGTGTGATTGTGATGTGTGATTGTGATTGTGTGATTGTGATTGTGTGATTGTGATTGTGTGATTGTGATTGTGTGATTGTGATTGTGTGATTGTGATTGTGTGATTGTGATTGTGTGATTGTGATTGTGTGATTGTGATTGTGATTGATTGTGTGATTGTGATTGTGTGATTGTGATTGTGTGATTGTGATTGTGTTGATTGTGATTGTGTGATTGTGATTGTGTGATTGTGATTGTGTGATTGTGATTGTGTGATTGTGATTGTGTGATTGTGATTGTGTGATTGTGATTGTGTGATTGTGATTGTGTGATTGTGATTGTGTGATGTGATTGTGTGATTGTGATTGTGTGATTGTGATTGTGTGATTGTGATTGTGTGATTGTGATTGTGTGATTGTGATTGTGTGATTGTGATTGTGTGATTGTGATTGTGTGATTGTGATTGTGTGATTGTGATTGTGATGTGATTGGTGATTGTGATTGTGTGATTGTGATTGTGTGATTGTGATTGTGTGATTGTGATTGTGTGATTGTGATTGTTGATTGTGATTGTGTGATTGTGATTGTGTGATTGTGATTGTGTGATTGTGATTGTGTGATTGTGATTGTGTGATTGTGATTGTGTGATTGTGATGTGTGATTGTGATTGTGTGATTGTGATTGTGTGATTGTGATTGTGTGATTGTGATTGTGTGATTGTGATTGTGTGATTGTGATTGTGTGATTGTGATTGTGTGATTGTGATTGTGTGATTGTGATTGTGTGATTGTGATTGTGTGATTGTGATTGTGTGATTGTGATTGTGTGATTGTGATTGTGTGATTGTGATTGTGTGATTGTGATTGTGTGATTGTGATTGTGTGATTGTGATTGTGTGATTGTGATTGTGTGATTGTGATTGTGTGATTGTGATTGTGTGATTGTGATTGTGTGATTGTGATTGTGTGATTGTGATTGTGTGATTGTGATTGTGTGATTGTGATTGTGTGATTGTGATTGTGTGATTGTGATTGTGTGATTGTGATTGTGTGATTGTGATTGTGTGATTGTGATTGTGTGATTGTGATTGTGTGATTGTGATTGTGTGATTGTGATTGTGTGATTGTGATTGTGTGATTGTGATTGTGTGATTGTGATTGTGTGATTGTGATTGTGTGATTGTGATTGTGTGATTGTGATTGTGTGATTGTGATTGTGTGATTGTGATTGTGTGATTGTGATTGTGTGATTGTGATTGTGTGATTGTGATTGTGTGATTGTGATTGTGTGATTGTGATTGTGTGATTGTGATTGTGTGATTGTGATTGTGTGATTGTGATTGTGTGATTGTGATTGTGTGATTGTGATTGTGTGATTGTGATTGTGTGATTGTGATTGTGTGATTGTGATTGTGTGATTGTGATTGTGTGATTGTGATTGTGTGATTGTGATTGTGTGATTGTGATTGTGTGATTGTGATTGTGTGATTGTGATTGTGTGATTGTGATTGTGTGATTGTGATTGTGTGATTGTGATTGTGTGATTGTGATTGTGTGATTGTGATTGTGTGATTGTGATTGTGTGATTGTGATTGTGTGATTGTGATTGTGTGATTGTGATTGTGTGATTGTGATTGTGTGATTGTGATTGTGTGATTGTGATTGTGTGATTGTGATTGTGTGATTGTGATTGTGTGATTGTGATTGTGTGATTGTGATTGTGTGATTGTGATTGTGTGATTGTGATTGTGTGATTGTGATTGTGTGATTGTGATTGTGTGATTGTGATTGTGTGATTGTGATTGTGTGATTGTGATTGTGTGATTGTGATTGTGTGATTGTGATTGTGTGATTGTGATTGTGTGATTGTGATTGTGTGATTGTGATTGTGTGATTGTGATTGTGTGATTGTGATTGTGTGATTGTGATTGTGTGATTGTGATTGTGTGATTGTGATTGTGTGATTGTGATTGTGTGATTGTGATTGTGTGATTGTGATTGTGTGATTGTGATTGTGTGATTGTGATTGTGTGATTGTGATTGTGTGATTGTGATTGTGTGATTGTGATTGTGTGATTGTGATTGTGTGATTGTGATTGTGTGATTGTGATTGTGTGATTGTGATTGTGTGATTGTGATTGTGTGATTGTGATTGTGTGATTGTGATTGTGTGATTGTGATTGTGTGATTGTGATTGTGTGATTGTGATTGTGTGATTGTGATTGTGTGATTGTGATTGTGTGATTGTGATTGTGTGATTGTGATTGTGTGATTGTGATTGTGTGATTGTGATTGTGTGATTGTGATTGTGTGATTGTGATTGTGTGATTGTGATTGTGTGATTGTGATTGTGTGATTGTGATTGTGTGATTGTGATTGTGTGATTGTGATTGTGTGATTGTGATTGTGTGATTGTGATTGTGTGATTGTGATTGTGTGATTGTGATTGTGTGATTGTGATTGTGTGATTGTGATTGTGTGATTGTGATTGTGTGATTGTGATTGTGTGATTGTGATTGTGTGATTGTGATTGTGTGATTGTGATTGTGTGATTGTGATTGTGTGATTGTGATTGTGTGATTGTGATTGTGTGATTGTGATTGTGTGATTGTGATTGTGTGATTGTGATTGTGTGATTGTGATTGTGTGATTGTGATTGTGTGATTGTGATTGTGTGATTGTGATTGTGTGATTGTGATTGTGTGATTGTGATTGTGTGATTGTGATTGTGTGATTGTGATTGTGTGATTGTGATTGTGTGATTGTGATTGTGTGATTGTGATTGTGTGATTGTGATTGTGTGATTGTGATTGTGTGATTGTGATTGTGTGATTGTGATTGTGTGATTGTGATTGTGTGATTGTGATTGTGTGATTGTGATTGTGTGATTGTGATTGTGTGATTGTGATTGTGTGATTGTGATTGTGTGATTGTGATTGTGTGATTGTGATTGTGTGATTGTGATTGTGTGATTGTGATTGTGTGATTGTGATTGTGTGATTGTGATTGTGTGATTGTGATTGTGTGATTGTGATTGTGTGATTGTGTGGTGATTGTGTGTGATTGTGATTGTGTGATTGTGATTGTGTGATTGTGATTGTGTGATTGTGATTGTGTGATTGTGATTGTGTGATTGTGATTGTGTGATTGTGATTGTGTGATTGTGATTGTGTGATTGTGATTGTGTGATTGTGATTGTGTGATTGTGATTGTGTGATTGTGATTGTGTGATTGTGATTGTGTGATTGTGATTGTGTGATTGTGATTGTGTGATTGTGATTGTGTGATTGTGATTGTGTGATTGTGATTGTGTGATTGTGATTGTGTGATTGTGATTGTGTGATTGTGATTGTGTGATTGTGATTGTGTGATTGTGATTGTGTGATTGTGATTGTGTGATTGTGATTGTGTGATTGTGATTGTGTGATTGTGATTGTGTGATTGTGATTGTGTGATTGTGATTGTGTGATTGTGATTGTGTGATTGTGATTGTGTGATTGTGATTGTGTGATTGTGATTGTGTGATTGTGATTGTGTGATTGTGATTGTGTGATTGTGATTGTGTGATTGTGATTGTGTGATTGTGATTGTGTGATTGTGATTGTGTGATTGTGATTGTGTGATTGTGATTGTGTGATTGTGATTGTGTGATTGTGATTGTGTGATTGTGATTGTGTGATTGTGATTGTGTGATTGTGATTGTGTGATTGTGATTGTGTGATTGTGATTGTGTGATTGTGATTGTGTGATTGTGATTGTGTGATTGTGATTGTGTGATTGTGATTGTGTGATTGTGATTGTGTGATTGTGATTGTGTGATTGTGATTGTGTGATTGTGATTGTGTGATTGTGATTGTGTGATTGTGATTGTGTGATTGTGATTGTGTGATTGTGATTGTGTGATTGTGATTGTGTGATTGTGATTGTGTGATTGTGATTGTGTGATTGTGATTGTGTGATTGTGATTGTGTGATTGTGATTGTGTGATTGTGATTGTGTGATTGTGATTGTGTGATTGTGATTGTGTGATTGTGATTGTGTGATTGTGATTGTGTGATTGTGATTGTGTGATTGTGATTGTGTGATTGTGATTGTGTGATTGTGATTGTGTGATTGTGATTGTGTGATTGTGATTGTGTGATTGTGATTGTGTGATTGTGATTGTGTGATTGTGATTGTGTGATTGTGATTGTGTGATTGTGATTGTGTGATTGTGATTGTGTGATTGTGATTGTGTGAGTGTGTGATTGTGTGATTGTGATTGTGTGATTGTGATTGTGTGATTGTGATTGTGTGATTGTGATTGTGTGATTGTGATTGTGTGATTGTGATTGTGATTGTGATTGTGATTGTGTGATTGTGATTGTGTGATTGTGATTGTGTGATTGTGATTGTGTGATTGTGATTGTGTGATTGTGATTGTGTGATTGTGATTGTGTGATTGTGATTGTGTGATTGTGATTGTGTGATTGTGATTGTGTGATTGTGATTGTGTGATTGTGATTGTGTGATTGTGATTGTGTGATTGTGATTGTGTGATTGTGATTGTGTGATTGTGATTGTGTGATTGTGATTGTGTGATTGTGATTGTGTGATTGTGATTGTGTGATTGTGATTGTGTGATTGTGATTGTGTGATTGTGATTGTGTGATTGTGATTGTGTGATTGTGATTGTGTGATTGTGATTGTGTGATTGTGATTGTGTGATTGTGATTGTGTGATTGTGATTGTGTGATTGTGATTGTGTGATTGTGATTGTGTGATTGTGATTGTGTGATTGTGATTGTGTGATTGTGATTGTGTGATTGTGATTGTGTGATTGTGATTGTGTGATTGTGATTGTGTGATTGTGATTGTGTGATTGTGATTGTGTGATTGTGATTGTGTGATTGTGATTGTGTGATTGTGATTGTGTGATTGTGATTGTGTGATTGTGATTGTGTGATTGTGATTGTGTGATTGTGATTGTGTGATTGTGATTGTGTGATTGTGATTGTGTGATTGTGATTGTGTGATTGTGATTGTGTGATTGTGATTGTGTGATTGTGATTGTGTGATTGTGATTGTGTGATTGTGATTGTGTGATTGTGATTGTGTGATTGTGATTGTGTGATGTGTTGTGTGATTGTGATTGTGTGATTGTGATTGTGTGATTGTGATTGTGTGATTGTGATTGTGTGATTGTGATTGTGTGATTGTGATTGTGTGATTGTGATTGTGTGATTGTGATTGTGTGATTGTGATTGTGTGATTGTGATTGTGTGATTGTGATTGTGTGATTGTGATTGTGTGATTGTGATTGTGTGATTGTGATTGTGTGATTGTGATTGTGTGATTGTGATTGTGTGATTGTGATTGTGTGATTGTGATTGTGTGATTGTGATTGTGTGATTGTGATTGTGTGATTGTGATTGTGTGATTGTGATTGTGTGATTGTGATTGTGTGATTGTGATTGTGTGATTGTGATTGTGTGATTGTGATTGTGTGATTGTGATTGTGTGATTGTGATTGTGTGATTGTGATTGTGTGATTGTGATTGTGTGATTGTGATTGTGTGATTGTGATTGTGTGATTGTGTGATTGTGATTGTGTGATTGTGATTGTGTGATTGTGATTGTGTGATTGTGATTGTGTGATTGTGATTGTGTGATTGTGATTGTGTGATTGTGATTGTGTGATTGTGATTGTGTGATTGTGATTGTGTGATTGTGATTGTGTGATTGTGATTGTGTGATTGTGATTGTGTGATTGTGATTGTGTGATTGTGATTGTGTGATTGTGATTGTGTGATTGTGATTGTGTGATTGTGATTGTGTGATTGTGATTGTGTGATTGTGATTGTGTGATTGTGATTGTGTGATTGTGATTGTGTGATTGTGATTGTGTGATTGTGATTGTGTGATTGTGATTGTGTGATTGTGATTGTGTGATTGTGATTGTGTGATTGTGATTGTGTGATTGTGATTGTGTGATTGTGATTGTGTGATTGTGATTGTGTGATTGTGATTGTGTGATTGTGATTGTGTGATTGTGATTGTGTGATTGTGATTGTGTGATTGTGATTGTGTGATTGTGATTGTGTGATTGTGATTGTGTGATTGTGATTGTGTGATTGTGATTGTGTGATTGTGATTGTGTGATTGTGATTGTGTGATTGTGATTGTGTGATTGTGATTGTGTGATTGTGATTGTGTGATTGTGATTGTGTGATTGTGATTGTGTGATTGTGATTGTGTGATTGTGATTGTGTGATTGTGATTGTGTGATTGTGATTGTGTGATTGTGATTGTGTGATTGTGATTGTGTGATTGTGATTGTGTGATTGTGATTGTGTGATTGTGATTGTGTGATTGTGATTGTGTGATTGTGATTGTGTGATTGTGATTGTGTGATTGTGATTGTGTGATTGTGATTGTGTGATTGTGATTGTGTGATTGTGATTGTGTGATTGTGATTGTGTGATTGTGATTGTGTGATTGTGATTGTGTGATTGTGATTGTGTGATTGTGATTGTGTGATTGTGATTGTGTGATTGTGATTGTGTGATTGTGATTGTGTGATTGTGATTGTGTGATTGTGATTGTGTGATTGTGATTGTGTGATTGTGATTGTGTGATTGTGATTGTGTGATTGTGATTGTGTGATTGTGATTGTGTGATTGTGATTGTGTGATTGTGATTGTGTGATTGTGATTGTGTGATTGTGATTGTGTGATTGTGATTGTGTGATTGTGATTGTGTGATTGTGATTGTGTGATTGTGATTGTGTGATTGTGATTGTGTGATTGTGATTGTGTGATTGTGATTGTGTGATTGTGATTGTGTGATTGTGATTGTGTGATTGTGATTGTGTGATTGTGATTGTGTGATTGTGATTGTGTGATTGTGATTGTGTGATTGTGATTGTGTGATTGTGATTGTGTGATTGTGATTGTGTGATTGTGATTGTGTGATTGTGATTGTGTGATTGTGATTGTGTGATTGTGATTGTGTGATTGTGATTGTGTGATTGTGATTGTGTGATTGTGATTGTGTGATTGTGATTGTGTGATTGTGATTGTGTGATTGTGATTGTGTGATTGTGATTGTGTGATTGTGATTGTGTGATTGTGATTGTGTGATTGTGATTGTGTGATTGTGATTGTGTGATTGTGATTGTGTGATTGTGATTGTGTGATTGTGATTGTGTGATTGTGATTGTGTGATTGTGATTGTGTGATTGTGATTGTGTGATTGTGATTGTGTGATTGTGATTGTGTGATTGTGATTGTGTGATTGTGATTGTGTGATTGTGATTGTGTGAT
Organism: Megachile rotundata; assembly: GCF_050947335.1. Taxonomy (NCBI): domain Eukaryota; kingdom Metazoa; phylum Arthropoda; class Insecta; order Hymenoptera; family Megachilidae; genus Megachile; species Megachile rotundata. The sequence goes on along the minus strand of NW_027473376.1, from coordinate 911,213 downwards.
TGTGATTGTGTGATTGTGATTGTGTGATTGTGATTGTGTGATTGTGATTGTGTGATTGTGATTGTGTGATTGTGATTGTGTGATTGTGATTGTGTGATTGTGATTGTGTGATTGTGATTGTGTGATTGTGATTGTGTGATTGTGATTGTGTGATTGTGATTGTGTGATTGTGATTGTGTGATTGTGATTGTGTGATTGTGATTGTGTGATTGTGATTGTGTGATTGTGATTGTGTGATTGTGATTGTGTGATTGTGATTGTGTGATTGTGATTGTGTGATTGTGATTGTGTGATTGTGATTGTGTGATTGTGATTGTGTGATTGTGATTGTGTGATTGTGATTGTGTGATTGTGATTGTGTGATTGTGATTGTGTGATTGTGATTGTGTGATTGTGATTGTGTGATTGTGATTGTGTGATTGTGATTGTGTGATTGTGATTGTGTGATTGTGATTGTGTGATTGTGATTGTGTGATTGTGATTGTGTGATTGTGATTGTGTGATTGTGATTGTGTGATTGTGATTGTGTGATTGTGATTGTGTGATTGTGATTGTGTGATTGTGATTGTGTGATTGTGATTGTGTGATTGTGATTGTGTGATTGTGATTGTGTGATTGTGATTGTGTGATTGTGATTGTGTGATTGTGATTGTGTGATTGTGATTGTGTGATTGTGATTGTGTGATTGTGATTGTGTGATTGTGATTGTGTGATTGTGATTGTGTGATTGTGATTGTGTGATTGTGATTGTGTGATTGTGATTGTGTGATTGTGATTGTGTGATTGTGATTGTGTGATTGTGATTGTGTGATTGTGATTGTGTGATTGTGATTGTGTGATTGTGATTGTGTGATTGTGATTGTGTGATTGTGATTGTGTGATTGTGATTGTGTGTTGTGTGATTGTGATTGTGTGATTGTGATTGTGTGATTGTGATTGTGTGATTGTGATTGTGTGATTGTGATTGTGTGATTGTGATTGTGTGATTGTGATTGTGTGATTGTGATTGTGTGATTGTGATTGTGTGATTGTGATTGTGTGATTGTGATTGTGTGATTGTGATTGTGTGATTGTGATTGTGTGATTGTGATAGTGTGATTGTGTGATTATGTGATTGTGTGATTGTGTGATTGTGTGATTGTGTGATTGTGTGAGTGTGTGATTGTGTGATTGTGTGATTGTGTGATTGTGACTGTGTGATTGTGTGATTGTGTGATTGTGTGGTTGTGTGATTTTGTGATTGTGTGATTGTGTGATTGTGTGATTGTGTGATTGTGACTGTGTGATTGTGTGAGTGTGTGATTGTGTGAGTGTGTGATTGTGTGATTGTGTGATTGTGTGATTGTGTGATTGTGTGATTGTGTGATTGTGTGACTGTGTGATTGTGTGATTGTGTGATTGTGCGATTGTGTGATTGTGCGATTGTGTAATTGTGATTGTGTGATTGTGATTGTGTGTACTGTGTGATTGTGTGATTGTGTGATTGTGTGATTGTGTGATTGTGTGATTGTGTGATTGTGTGATTGTGTGATTGTGTGATTGTGCGATTGTGTGATTGTGTGATTGTGTGATTGTGTGATTGTGTGATTGTGATTGTGTGATTGTGACTGTGTGATTGTGTGAGTGTGTGATTGTGTGATTGAGTGATTGTGTGGTTGTGCGATTGTGTGGTTGTGTGATTGTGTGGTTGTGTGATTGTGTGATTGTGTGATTGTGTGATTGTGTGATTGTGCGGTTGTGTGATTGTTTGATTGTGTGATTAGGTGATTGTGTGATTGTGTGATTGTGTGATTGTGTGATTGTGTGATTATGTGAATGTGTGATTGTGTGATTGTGTGAGTGTGTGATTGTCTGATTGAGTGATTGTGTGCTTGTGTGATTGTGTGGTTGTGTGATTGTGTGATTGTGTGATTAGGTGATTGTGTGATTGTGTGATTGTGACTGTGTCATTGTGTGATTGTGTGATTGAGTGATTGTGTGAGTGTGTGGTTGTGTGATTGTGTGATTGTGTGATTGTGTGATTGTGTTATTGTGTGATTGTGTGATTGTGTGACTGTGTGATTGTGTGATTGTGTGATTGTGTGATTGTGTGATTGTGCGATTGTGTAATTGTGATTGTGTGCTTGTGATTGTGTGTACTGCGTGATTGTGTGACTGTGTGATTGTGTGACTGCGTGATTGTGTGACCGCGATTGTGTGACCGTGATTGTGTGACCGTGATTTTGTGACCGTGATTGTGTGACCGTGATTGTGTCATCGTGATTGTGTGATCGTGATTGTGTGATCGTGATTGTGCAATCGTGATTGTGTGATTGCGTGATTGTGATTGTGTGATTGTGTGACTGTGTGATTGTGTGATTTTGTGATTGTGTGATTGTGTGATTGTGTGATTGTGTGATTGTGTGATTGTGTGATTGTGTGATTGTGTGATTGTGATCGTGTGATTGTGATTGTGTGATTGTGACTGTGTGATTGTGACTGTGTGATTGTGTGAGTGTGTGATTGTGTGATTGAGTGATTGTGTGCTTGTGTGATTGTGTGGTTGTGTGATTGTGTGATTGTGTGATTAGGTTATTGTGTGATTGTGTGATTGTGTGATTGTGTGATTGTGTGATTGTGTGATTGTGTGATTATGTGATTGTGTGATTGTGTGATTGTGTGATTGTGTGATTGTGTGAGTGTGTGATTGTTTGATTGAGTGATTGTGTGCTTGTGTGATTGTGTGGTTGTGTGATTGTGTGATTGTGTGATTAGGTGATTGTGTGATTGTGTGCTTGTGTGATTGTGTGGTTGTGTGATTGTGTGATTGTGTGATTAGGTTATTGTGTGATTGTGTGATTGTGTGATTGTGTGATTGTGTGATTGTGTGATTGTGTGATTATGTGATTGTGTGATTGTGTGATTGTGTGATTGTGTGAGTGTGTGATTGTCTGATTGAGTGATTGTGTGCTTGTGTGATTGTGTGGTTGTGTGATTGTGTGATTGTGTGATTAGGTGATTGTGTGATTGTGTGATTGTGTGATTGTGACTGTGTGATTGTGTGAGTGTGTGATTGTGTGACTGAGTGATTGTGTGCTTGTGTGATTGCGTGGTTGTGTGATTGTGTGATTGTGTGATTAGGTGATTGTGTGATTAGGTGATTGTGTGATTGTGTGATTGTGTGATTGTGACTGTGTGATTGTGTGAGTGTGTGATTGTGTGATTGAGTGATTGTGTGCTTGTGTGATTGTGTGATTGTGTGATTGTGTGATTGTGTGATTGTGTGATTGTGTGATTGTGTGATTGTGTGATTGTGTGATTGTGTGATTGTGTGATTGTGTGATTGTGTGATTGTGTGATTGTGTGATTGTGTGATTGTGTGATTGTGTGATTGTGTGATTGTGTGATTGTGTGATTGTGTGATTGTGTGATTGTGTGATTGTGTGATTGTGTGATTGTGTGATTGTGTGATTGTGTGATTGTGTGATTGTGTGATTGTGTGATTGTGTGATTGTGTGATTGTGTGATTGTGTGATTGTGTGATTGTGTGATTGTGATTGTGTGATTGTGATTGTGTGATTGTGACTGTGTGATTGTGACTGTGTGATTGTGTGAGTGTGTGATTGTGTGATTGAGTGATTGAGTGATTGTGTGCTTGTGTGATTGTGTGATTGTGTGATTGTGTGATTAGGTTATTGTGTGATTGTGTGATTGTGTGATTGTGTGATTGTGTGATTGTGTGATTACGTGACTGTGTGATTGTGTGATTGTGTGACTGTGTGAGTGTGTGATTGTCTGATTGAGTGATTGTGTGCTTGTGTGTTTGTGTGGTTGTGTGATTGTGTGATTGTGTGATTAGGTGATTGTGTGATTGTGTGATTGTGTGATTGTGACTGTGTGAATGTGTGAGTGTGTGATTGTGTGATTGAGTGATTGTGTGCTTGTGTGATTGTGTGATTGTGTGATTGTGTGATTGTGTGATTGTGTGATTGTGTGATTGTGTGATTGTGTGATTGTGTGATTGTGTGATTGTGTGATTGTGTGATTGTGTGATTGTGATTGTGTGATTGTGATTGTGATTGTGTGATTGTGATTGTGTGATTGTGATTGTGTGATTGTGATTGTGTGATAGTGATTGTGTGATTGTCTGATTATGTGATTGTGTGGTTGTGTGATTGTTTGATTGTGTGATTAGGTGATTGTGTGATTGTGTGATTGTGTGAGTGTGTGATTGTGTGATTGAGTGATTGTGTGCTTGTGAGATTGTGTGTTTGTGTGACTGTGTGATTGTGTGATTAGGTTATTGTGTGATTGTGTGATTGTGTGATTGTGTGATTGTGTGATTGTGTGATTGTGTGATTGTGTGATTGTGTGATTGTGTGATTGTGTGATTGTGTGATTGTGTGATTGTGTGATTGTGTGATTGTGTGATTGTGTGATTGTGTGATTGTGTGATTGTGTGATTGTGTGATTGTGTGATTGTGTGATTGTGTGATTGTGTGATTGTGTGAGTGTGTGATTGTGTGATTGAGTGATTGAGTGATTGTGTGCTTGTGTGATTGTGTGGTTGTGTGATTGTGTGATTGTGTGATTAGGTTATTGTGTGATTGTGTGATTGTGTGATTGTGTGATTGTGTGATTGTGTGATTGTGTGATTGTGTGATTACGTGACTGTGTGATTGTGTGATTGTGTGACTGTGTGAGTGTGTGATTGTCTGATTGAGTGATTGTGTGCTTGTGTGTTTGTGTGGTTGTGTGATTGTGTGATTGTGTGATTAGGTGATTGTGTGATTGTGTGATTGTGTGATTGTGTGAGTGTGTGATTGAGTGATTGTGTGCTTGTGTGATTGTGTGATTGTGTGATTGTGTGATTGTGTGATTGTGTGATTGTGTGATTGTGTGATTGTGTGATTGTGTGATTGTGTGATTGTGTGATTGTGTGATTGTGTGATTGTGTGATTGTGTGATTGTGTGATTGTGTGATTGTGTGATTGTGTGATTGTGTGATTGTGTGATTGTGTGATTGTGTGATTGTGTGATTGTGTGATTGTGTGATTGTGATTGTGTGATTGTGATTGTGTGATTGTGATTGTGTGATTGTGATTGTGTGATTGTGATTGTGTGATTGTGATTGTGTGATTGTGATTGTGTGATTGTGATTGTGTGATTGTGATTGTGTGATTGTGATTGTGTGATTGTGATTGTGTGATTGTGATTGTGTGATTGTGATTGTGTGATTGTGATTGTGTGATTGTGATTGTGTGATTGTGATTGTGTGATTGTGATTGTGTGATTGTGATTGTGTGATTGTGTGATTGTGTGGTTGTGTGATTGTGTGATTGTGTGATTAGGTGATTGTGTGATTGTGTGATTGTGTGATTGTGACTGTGTGATTGTGTGAGTGTGTGATTGTGTGACTGAGTGATTGTGTGCTTGTGTGATTGTGTGATTGTGTGATTAGGTGATTGTGTGATTAGGTGATTGTGTGATTGTGTGATTGTGTGATTGTGACTGTGTGATTGTGTGAGTGTGTGATTGTGTGATTGAGTGATTGTGTGCTTGTGTGATTGTGTGGTTGTGTGATTGTGTGATTGTGTGATTGTGTGATTGTGTGATTGTGTGATTGTGTGATTGTGTGATTGTGTGATTGTGTGATTGTGTGATTGTGTGATTGTGTGATTGTGTGATTGTGTGATTGTGTGATTGTGTGATTGTGTGATTGTGTGATTGTGTGATTGTGTGATTGTGTGATTGTGTGATTGTGTGATTGTGTGATTGTGTGATTGTGTGATTGTGTGATTGTGATTGTGTGATTGTGATTGTGTGATTGTGACTGTGTGATTGTGACTGTGTGATTGTGTGAGTGTGTGATTGTGTGATTGAGTGATTGAGTGATTGTGTGCTTGTGTGATTGTGTGGTTGTGTGATTGTGTGATTAGGTTATTGTGTGATTGTGTGATTGTGTGATTGTGTGATTGTGTGATTGTGTGATTGTGTGATTACGTGACTGTGTGATTGTGTGATTGTGTGACTGTGTGAGTGTGTGATTGTCTGATTGAGTGATTGTGTGCTTGTGTGTTTGTGTGGTTGTGTGATTGTGTGATTGTGTGATTAGGTGATTGTGTGATTGTGTGATTGTGTGATTGTGACTGTGTGAATGTGTGAGTGTGTGATTGTGTGATTGAGTGATTATGTGCTTGTGTGATTGTGTGATTGTGTGATTGTGTGATTGTGTGATTGTGTGATTGTGTGATTGTGTGATTGTGTGATTGTGTGATTGTGTGATTGTGTGATTGTGTGATTGTGTGATTGTGTGATTGTGTGATTGTGTGATTGTGATTGTGTGATTGTGATTGTGATTGTGTGATTGTGATTGTGTGATTGTGATTGTGTGATTGTGATTGTGTGATTGTGATTGTGTGATAGTGATTGTGTGATTGTCTGATTATGTGATTGTGTGATTGTGTGATTGTGTGATTGTGTGATTGTGTGAGTGTGTGATTGTGTGATTGTGTGATTGTGTGATTGTGACTGTGTTATTGTGTGATTGTGTGATTGTGTGGTTGTGTGATTTTGTGATTGTGTGATTGTGTGATTGTGTGATTGTGTGATTGTGACTGTGTGATTGTGTGAGTGTATGATTGTGTGAGTGTGTGATTGTGCGATTGTGTGATTGTGTGATTGTGTGATTGTGTGACTGTGTGATTGTGTGATTGTGTGATTGTGCGATTGTGTGATTGTGCGATTGTGTAATTGTGATTGTGTGATTGTGATTGTGTGATTGTGTGGTTGTGTGATTGTTTGATTGTGTGATTAGGTGATTGTGTGATTGTGTGATTGTGTGAGTGTGTGATTGTGTGATTGAGTGATTGTGTGCTTGTGAGATTGTGTGTTTGTGTGACTGTGTGATTGTGTGATTAGGTTATTGTGTGATTGTGTGATTGTGTGATTGTGTGATTGTGTGATTGTGTGATTGTGTGATTGTGTGATTGTGTGATTGTGTGATTGTGTGATTGTGTGATTGTGTGATTGTGTGATTGTGTGATTGTGTGATTGTGTGATTGTGTGATTGTGTGATTGTGTGATTGTGTGATTGTGTGATTGTGTGATTGTGTGATTGTGTGAGTGTGTGATTGTGTGATTGAGTGATTGAGTGATTGTGTGCTTGTGTGATTGTGTGGTTGTGTGATTGTGTGATTGTGTGATTAGGTTATTGTGTGATTGTGTGATTGTGTGATTGTGTGATTGTGTGATTGTGTGATTGTGTGATTGTGTGATTGTGTGATTGTGTGTTTGTGTGATTGTGTGATTGTGTGATTGTGTGATTGTGTGATTGTGTGATTGTGATTGTGTGATTGTGATTGTGTGATTGTGATTGTGTGATTGTGATTGTGTGATTGTGATTGTGTGATTGTGATTGTGTGATTGTGATTGTGTGATTGTGATTGTGTGATTGTGATTGTGTGATTGTGATTGTGTGATTGTGATTGTGTGATTGTCTGATTATGTGATTGTGTGATTGTGTGATTGTGTGATTGTGTGATTGTGTGAGTGTGTGATTGTGTGATTGTGTGATTGTGTGATTGTGACTGTGTGATTGTGTGATTGTGTGATTGTGTGGTTGTGTGATTTTGTGATTGTGTGATTGTGTGATTGTGTGATTGTGTGATTGTGACTGTGTGATTGTGTGAGTGTGTGATTGTGTGAGTGTGTGAGTGTGTGATTGTGTGAGTGTGTGATTGTGCGATTGTGTGATTGTGTGACTGTGTGATTGTGACTGTGTCATTGTGTGATTGTGTGATTGAGTGATTGTGTGAGTGTGTGGTTGTGTGATTGTGTGATTGTGTGATTGTGTGGTTGTGTGATTGTGTGATTGTGTGATTGTGTGATTGTGTGATTGTGTGATTGTGTGATTGTGTGATTGTGTGATTGTGTGATTGTGATTGTGATTGTGTGATTGTGATTGTGTGATTGTGATTGTGTGATTGTGTGATTATGTGATTGTGTGATTGTGTGATTGTGTGATTGTGTGATTGTGTGAGTGTGTGATTGTGTGATTGTGTGATTGTGACTGTGTGATTGTGTGATTGTGTGATTGTGTGGTTGTGTGATTGTGTGATTGTGTGATTGTGTGATTGTGTGATTGTGTTATTGTGTGATTGTGACTGTGTGATTGTGTGAGTGTGTGATTGTGTGAGTGTGTGATTGTGTGATTGTGTGATTGTGTGATTGTGTGATTGTGTGATTGTGTGACTGTGTGATTGTGTGATTGTGTGATTGTGTGATTGTGTGATTGTGCGATTGTGTAATTGTGATTGTGTGCTTGTGATTGTGTGTACTGCGTGATTGTGTGACTGTGTGATTGTGTGACTGCGTGATTGTGTGACCGCGATTGTGTGACCGTGATTGTGTGACCGTGATTTTGTGACCGTGATTGTGTGACCGTGATTGTGTCATCATGATTGTGTGATCGTGATTGTGTGATCGTGATTGTGCAATCGTGATTGTGTGATTGCGTGATTGTGATTGTGTGATTGTGTGACTGTGTGATTGTGTGATTTTGTGATTGTGTGATTGTGTGATTGTGTGATTGTGTGATTGTGTGATTGTGTGATTGTGTGATTGTGTGATTGTGATCGTGTGATTGTGATTGTGTGATTGTGACTGTGTGATTGTGACTGTGTGATTGTGTGAGTGTGTGATTGTGTGATTGAGTGATTGTGTGCTTGTGTGATTGTGTGGTTGTGTGATTGTGTGATTGTGTGATTAGGTTATTGTGTGATTGTGTGATTGTGTGATTGTGTGATTGTGTGATTGTGTGATTGTGTGATTATGTGATTGTGTGATTGTGTGATTGTGTGATTGTGTGATTGTGTGAGTGTGTGATTGTTTGATTGAGTGATTGTGTGCTTGTGTGATTGTGTGGTTGTGTGATTGTGTGATTGTGTGATTAGGTGATTGTGTGATTGTGTGCTTGTGTGATTGTGTGGTTGTGTGATTGTGTGATTGTGTGATTAGGTTATTGTGTGATTGTGTGATTGTGTGATTGTGTGATTGTGTGATTGTGTGATTGTGTGATTATGTGATTGTGTGATTGTGTGATTGTGTGATTGTGTGAGTGTGTGATTGTCTGATTGAGTGATTGTGTGCTTGTGTGATTGTGTGGTTGTGTGATTGTGTGATTGTGTGATTAGGTGATTGTGTGATTGTGTGATTGTGTGATTGTGACTGTGTGATTGTGTGAGTGTGTGATTGTGTGACTGAGTGATTGTGTTCTTGTGTGATTGCGTGGTTGTGTGATTGTGTGATTGTGTGATTAGGTGATTGTGTGATTAGGTGATTGTGTGATTGTGTGATTGTGTGATTGTGACTGTGTGATTGTGTGAGTGTGTGATTGTGTGATTGAGTGATTGTGTGCTTGTGTGATTGTGTGATTGTGTGATTGTGTGATTGTGTGATTGTGTGATTGTGTGATTGTGTGATTGTGTGATTGTGTGATTGTGTGATTGTGTGATTGTGTGATTGTGTGATTGTGTGATTGTGTGATTGTGTGATTGTGTGATTGTGTGATTGTGTGATTGTGTGATTGTGTGATTGTGTGATTGTGTGATTGTGTGATTGTGTGATTGTGTGATTGTGTGATTGTGTGATTGTGTGATTGTGTGATTGTGATTGTGTGATTGTGATTGTGTGATTGTGACTGTGTGATTGTGACTGTGTGATTGTGTGAGTGTGTGATTGTGTGATTGAGTGATTGAGTGATTGTGTGCTTGTGTGATTGTGTGATTGTGTGATTGTGTGATTAGGTTATTGTGTGATTGTGTGATTGTGTGATTGTGTGATTGTGTGATTGTGTGATTACGTGACTGTGTGATTGTGTGATTGTGTGACTGTGTGAGTGTGTGATTGTCTGATTGAGTGATTGTGTGCTTGTGTGTTTGTGTGGTTGTGTGATTGTGTGATTGTGTGATTAGGTGATTGTGTGATTGTGTGATTGTGTGATTGTGACTGTGTGAATGTGTGAGTGTGTGATTGTGTGATTGAGTGATTGTGTGCTTGTGTGATTGTGTGATTGTGTGATTGTGTGATTGTGTGATTGTGTGATTGTGTGATTGTGTGATTGTGTGATTGTGTGATTGTGTGATTGTGTGATTGTGTGATTGTGTGATTGTGTGATTGTGATTGTGTGATTGTGATTGTGATTGTGTGATTGTGATTGTGTGATTGTGATTGTGTGATTGTGATTGTGTGATAGTGATTGTGTGATTGTCTGATTATGTGATTGTGTGGTTGTGTGATTGTTTGATTGTGTGATTAGGTGATTGTGTGATTGTGTGATTGTGTGAGTGTGTGATTGTGTGATTGAGTGATTGTGTGCTTGTGAGATTGTGTGTTTGTGTGACTGTGTGATTGTGTGATTAGGTTATTGTGTGATTGTGTGATTGTGTGATTGTGTGATTGTGTGATTGTGTGATTGTGTGATTGTGTGATTGTGTGATTGTGTGATTGTGTGATTGTGTGATTGTGTGATTGTGTGATTGTGTGATTGTGTGATTGTGTGATTGTGTGATTGTGTGATTGTGTGATTGTGTGATTGTGTGATTGTGTGATTGTGTGATTGTGTGATTGTGTGATTGTGTGATTGTGTGATTGTGTGATTGTGTGAGTGTGTGATTGTGTGATTGAGTGATTGAGTGATTGTGTGCTTGTGTGATTGTGTGGTTGTGTGATTGTGTGATTGTGTGATTAGGTTATTGTGTGATTGTGTGATTGTGTGATTGTGTGATTGTGTGATTGTGTGATTGTGTGATTGTGTGATTACGTGACTGTGTGATTGTGTGATTGTGTGACTGTGTGAGTGTGTGATTGTCTGATTGAGTGATTGTGTGCTTGTGTGTTTGTGTGGTTGTGTGATTGTGTGATTGTGTGATTAGGTGATTGTGTGATTGTGTGATTGTGTGATTGTGTGAGTGTGTGATTGAGTGATTGTGTGCTTGTGTGATTGTGTGATTGTGTGATTGTGTGATTGTGTGATTGTGTGATTGTGTGATTGTGTGATTGTGTGATTGTGTGATTGTGTGATTGTGTGATTGTGTGATTGTGTGATTGTGTGATTGTGTGATTGTGTGATTGTGTGATTGTGTGATTGTGTGATTGTGTGATTGTGTGATTGTGTGATTGTGTGATTGTGTGATTGTGATTGTGTGATTGTGTGATTGTGTGATTGTGATTGTGTGATTGTGATTGTGTGATTGTGATTGTGTGATTGTGATTGTGTGATTGTGATTGTGTGATTGTGATTGTGTGATTGTGATTGTGTGATTGTGATTGTGTGATTGTGATTGTGTGATTGTGATTGTGTGATTGTGATTGTGTGATTGTGATTGTGTGATTGTGATTGTGTGATTGTGATTGTGTGATTGTGATTGTGTGATTGTGATTGTGTGATTGTGATTGTGTGATTGTGATTGTGTGATTGTGATTGTGTGATTGTGATTGTGTGATTGTGATTGTGTGATTGTGATTGTGTGATTGTGATTGTGTGATTGTGATTGTGTGATTGTGATTGTGTGATTGTGATTGTGTGATTGTGATTGTGTGATTGTGATTGTGTGATTGTGATTGTGTGATTGTGATTGTGTGATTGTGATTGTGTGATTGTGATTGTGTGATTGTGATTGTGTGATTGTGATTGTGTGATTGTGATTGTGTGATTGTGATTGTGTGATTGTGATTGTGTGATTGTGATTGTGTGATTGTGATTGTGTGATTGTGATTGTGTGATTGTGATTGTGTGATTGTGATTGTGTGATTGTGATTGTGTGATTGTGATTGTGTGATTGTGATTGTGTGATTGTGATTGTGTGATTGTGATTGTGTGATTGTGATTGTGTGATTGTGATTGTGTGATTGTGATTGTGTGATTGTGATTGTGTGATTGTGATTGTGTGATTGTGATTGTGTGATTGTGATTGTGTGATTGTGATTGTGTGATTGTGATTGTGTGATTGTGATTGTGTGATTGTGATTGTGTGATTGTGATTGTGTGATTGTGATTGTGTGATTGTGATTGTGTGATTGTGATTGTGTGATTGTGATTGTGTGATTGTGATTGTGTGATTGTGATTGTGTGATTGTGATTGTGTGATTGTGATTGTGTGATTGTGATTGTGTGATTGTGATTGTGTGATTGTGATTGTGTGATTGTGATTGTGTGATTGTGATTGTGTGATTGTGATTGTGTGATTGTGATTGTGTGATTGTGATTGTGTGATTGTGATTGTGTGATTGTGATTGTGTGATTGTGATTGTGTGATTGTGATTGTGTGATTGTGATTGTGTGATTGTGATTGTGTGATTGTGATTGTGTGATTGTGATTGTGTGATTGTGATTGTGTGATTGTGATTGTGTGATTGTGATTGTGTGATTGTGATTGTGTGATTGTGATTGTGTGATTGTGATTGTGTGATTGTGATTGTGTGATTGTGATTGTGTGATTGTGATTGTGTGATTGTGATTGTGTGATTGTGTGATTGTGTGATTGTGTGATTGTGTGATTGTGTGATTGTGTGATTGTGTGATTGTGTGATTGTGTGATTGTGTGATTGTGTGATTGTGTGATTGTGTGATTGTGTGATTGTGTGATTGTGTGATTGTGTGATTGTGTGAGTGTGTGATTGTCTGATTGAGTGATTGTGTGCTTGTGTGATTGTGTGGTTGTGTGATTGTGTGATTGTGTGATTAGGTGATTGTGTGATTGTGTGCTTGTGTGATTGTGTGGTTGTGTGATTGTGTGATTGTGTGATTAGGTGATTGTGTGATTGTGTGATTGTGTGATTGTGACTGTGTGATTGTGTGAGTGTGTGATTGTGTGACTGAGTGATTGTGTGCTTGTGTGATTGCGTGGTTGTGTGATTGTGTGATTGTGTGATTAGGTGATTGTGTGATTAGGTGATTGTGTGATTGTGTGATTGTGTGATTGTGACTGTGTGATTGTGTGAGTGTGTGATTGTGTGATTGAGTGATTGTGTGCTTGTGTGATTGTGTGATTGTGTGATTGTGTGATTGTGTGATTGTGTGATTGTGTGATTGTGTGATTGTGTGATTGTGTGATTGTGTGATTGTGTGATTGTGTGATTGTGTGATTGTGTGATTGTGTGATTGTGTGATTGTGTGAGTGTGTGATTGTGTGATTGAGTGATTGTGTGCTTGTGTGATTGTGTGGTTGTGTGATTGTGTGATTGTGTGATTGTGTGATTGTGTGATTGTGTGATTGTGTGATTGTGTGATTGTGTGATTGTGTGATTGTGTGATTGTGTGATTGTGTGATTGTGTGATTGTGTGATTGTGTGATTGTGTGATTGTGTGATTGTGTGATTGTGTGATTGTGTGATTGTGTGATTGTGTGATTGTGTGATTGTGTGATTGTGTGATTGTGTGATTGTGATTGTGTGATTGTGATTGTGTGATTGTGACTGTGTGATTGTGACTGTGTGATTGTGTGAGTGTGTGATTGTGTGATTGAGTGATTGAGTGATTGTGTGCTTGTGTGATTGTGTGGTTGTGTGATTGTGTGATTAGGTTATTGTGTGATTGTGTGATTGTGTGATTGTGTGATTGTGTGATTGTGTGATTGTGTGATTACGTGACTGTGTGATTGTGTGATTGTGTGACTGTGTGAGTGTGTGATTGTCTGATTGAGTGATTGTGTGCTTGTGTGTTTGTGTGGTTGTGTGATTGTGTGATTGTGTGATTAGGTGATTGTGTGATTGTGTGATTGTGTGATTGTGACTGTGTGAATGTGTGAGTGTGTGATTGTGTGATTGAGTGATTGTGTGCTTGTGTGATTGTGTGATTGTGTGATTGTGTGATTGTGTGATTGTGTGATTGTGTGATTGTGTGATTGTGTGATTGTGTGATTGTGTGATTGTGTGATTGTGTGATTGTGTGATTGTGTGATTGTGATTGTGTGATTGTGATTGTGATTGTGTGATTGTGATTGTGTGATTGTGATTGTGTGATTGTGATTGTGTGATTGTGATTGTGTGATAGTGATTGTGTGATTGTCTGATTATGTGATTGTGTGATTGTGTGATTGTGTGATTGTGTGATTGTGTGAGTGTGTGATTGTGTGATTGTGTGATTGTGTGATTGTGACTGTGTTATTGTGTGATTGTGTGATTGTGTGGTTGTGTGATTTTGTGATTGTGTGATTGTGTGATTGTGTGATTGTGTGATTGTGACTGTGTGATTGTGTGAGTGTATGATTGTGTGAGTGTGTGATTGTGCGATTGTGTGATTGTGTGATTGTGTGATTGTGTGACTGTGTGATTGTGTGATTGTGTGATTGTGCGATTGTGTGATTGTGCGATTGTGTAATTGTGATTGTGTGATTGTGATTGTGTGATTGTGTGGTTGTGTGATTGTTTGATTGTGTGATTAGGTGATTGTGTGATTGTGTGATTGTGTGAGTGTGTGATTGTGTGATTGAGTGATTGTGTGCTTGTGAGATTGTGTGTTTGTGTGACTGTGTGATTGTGTGATTAGGTTATTGTGTGATTGTGTGATTGTGTGATTGTGTGATTGTGTGATTGTGTGATTGTGTGATTGTGTGATTGTGTGATTGTGTGATTGTGTGATTGTGTGATTGTGTGATTGTGTGATTGTGTGATTGTGTGATTGTGTGATTGTGTGATTGTGTGATTGTGTGATTGTGTGATTGTGTGATTGTGTGATTGTGTGATTGTGTGATTGTGTGATTGTGTGAGTGTGTGATTGTGTGATTGAGTGATTGAGTGATTGTGTGCTTGTGTGATTGTGTGGTTGTGTGATTGTGTGATTGTGTGATTAGGTTATTGTGTGATTGTGTGATTGTGTGATTGTGTGATTGTGTGATTGTGTGATTGTGTGATTGTGTGATTGTGTGATTGTGTGTTTGTGTGATTGTGTGATTGTGTGATTGTGTGATTGTGTGATTGTGTGATTGTGATTGTGTGATTGTGATTGTGTGATTGTGATTGTGTGATTGTGATTGTGTGATTGTGATTGTGTGATTGTGATTGTGTGATTGTGATTGTGTGATTGTGATTGTGTGATTGTGATTGTGTGATTGTCTGATTATGTGATTGTGTGATTGTGTGATTGTGTGATTGTGTGATTGTGTGAGTGTGTGATTGTGTGATTGTGTGATTGTGTGATTGTGACTGTGTGATTGTGTGATTGTGTGATTGTGTGGTTGTGTGATTTTGTGATTGTGTGATTGTGTGATTGTGTGATTGTGTGATTGTGACTGTGTGATTGTGTGAGTGTGTGATTGTGTGAGTGTGTGAGTGTGTGATTGTGTGAGTGTGTGATTGTGCGATTGTGTGATTGTGTGACTGTGTGATTGTGACTGTGTCATTGTGTGATTGTGTGATTGAGTGATTGTGTGAGTGTGTGGTTGTGTGATTGTGTGATTGTGTGATTGTGTGGTTGTGTGATTGTGTGATTGTGTGATTGTGTGATTGTGTGATTGTGTGATTGTGTGATTGTGTGATTGTGTGATTGTGTGATTGTGTGATTGTGATTGTGATTGTGTGATTGTGATTGTGTGATTGTGATTGTGTGATTGTGTGATTATGTGATTGTGTGATTGTGTGATTGTGTGATTGTGTGATTGTGTGATTGTGTGAGTGTGTGATTGTGTGATTGTGTGATTGTGACTGTGTGATTGTGTGATTGTGTGATTGTGTGGTTGTGTGATTGTGTGATTGTGTGATTGTGTGATTGTGTGATTGTGTTATTGTGTGATTGTGACTGTGTGATTGTGTGAGTGTGTGATTGTGTGAGTGTGTGATTGTGTGATTGTGTGATTGTGTGATTGTGTGATTGTGTGATTGTGTGACTGTGTGATTGTGTGATTGTGTGATTGTGCGATTGTGTGATTGTGCGATTGTGTAATTGTGATTGTGTGATTGTGATTGTGTGTACTGTGTGATTGTGTGATTGTGTGATTGTGTGATTGTGTGATTGTGTGATTGTGTGATTGTGTGATTGTGTGATTGTGTGATTGTGTGATTGTGTGTACTGTGTGATTGTGTGATTGTGTGATTGTGTGATTGTGTGATTGTGTGATTGTGTGATTGTGTGATTAGGTTATTGTGTGATTGTGTGATTGTGTGATTGTGTGATTGTGTGATTGTGTGATTGTGTGATTGTGTGATTGTGTGACTGTGTGAGTGTGTGATTGTCTGATTGAGTGATTGTGTGCTTGTGTGTTTGTGTGGTTGTGTGATTGTGTGATTGTGTGATTAGGTGATTGTGTGATTGTGTGATTGTGAGATTGTGACTGTGTGATTGTGTGAGTGTGTGATTGTGTGATTGAGTGATTGTGTGCTTGTGTGATTGTGTGATTGTGTGATTGTGTGATTGTGTGATTGTGTGACTGTGTGATTGTGTGAGTGTGTGATTGTGTGATTGTGTGATTGTGTGATTGTGTGATTGTGTGATTGTGTGATTGTGTGATTGTGTGATTGTGTGATTGTGTGATTGTGTGATTGTGTGATTGTGTGATTGTGTGACTGTGTGATTGTGTGATTGTGTGATCGTGATTGTGCAATCATGATTGTGGGATTGCGTGATTGTGATTGTGTGATTGTGTGACTGTGTGATTGTGTGGTTGTGTGATTGTGTGATTGTGTGATTGTGTGATTGTGTGATTGTGTGATTGTGTGATTATGTGATTGTGTGATTGTGTGATTGTGTGATTGTGTGAGTGTGTGATTGTCTGATTGAGTGATTGTGTGCTTGTGTGATTGTGTGGTTGTGTGATTGTGTGATTGTGTGATTAGGTGATTGTGTGATTGTGTGATTGTGTGATTGTGACTGTGTGATTGTGTGAGTGTGTGATTGTGTGATTGAGTGATTGTGAGCTTGTGTGATTGTGTGGTCGTGTGATTGTGTGATTGTGTGACTGTGTGATTGTGTGACTGTGTGATTGTGTGATTGTGTGATTGTGTGATTGTGTGATTGTGTGATTGTGTGATTGTGTGATTGTGGGTGTGTGATTGTGACTGGGTGATTGTGATTGTGTGATTGTGATTGTGTGATTGTGACTGTGTGATTGTGTGAGTGTGTGATTGTGTGATTGAGTGATTGTGTGGTTGTGTGATTGTGTGATTGTGTGATTGTGTGATTGTGTGATTGTGTGATTGTGTGATTGTGTGATTGTGTGATAGTGACTGTGTGATTGTGTGATTGTGTGATTGTGTGATTGTGTGGTTGTGTGATTGTGTGGTTGTGTGATTGTGTGATTGTGTGATTGTGTGATTGTGTGATTGTGTGATAGTGACTGTGTGATTGTGTGATTGTGTGATTGTGTGATTGTGTGATTGTGACTGTGTGATTGCGTGATTGTGTGATTGGGTGGTTGTGTGATTTTGTGATTGTGTGATTGTGTGATTGTGTGATTGTGTGGTTGTGTGATTCTGTGATTGTGTGATTGTGTGATTTTGTGATTGTGTGAGTGTGTGATTGTCTGATTGGGTGATTGTGTGCTTGTGTGATTGTGTGGTTGTGTGATTGTG
Source organism: Megachile rotundata (assembly GCF_050947335.1). Classification (NCBI taxonomy): domain Eukaryota; kingdom Metazoa; phylum Arthropoda; class Insecta; order Hymenoptera; family Megachilidae; genus Megachile; species Megachile rotundata. Next base: position 893,669 of record NW_027473376.1, on the reverse strand, counting down.
TGATTGTGTGATTAGGTGATTGTGTGATTGTGTGATTGTGTGATTGTGACTGTGTGATTGTGTGAGTGTGTGATTGTGTGATTGAGTGATTGTGTGCTTGTGTGAATGTGTGGTTGTGTGATTGTGTGATTGTGTGATTGTGTGATTGTGTGATTGTGTGATTGTGTGATTGTGTGGTTGTGTGATTGTGTGATTGTGTGACTGTGTGATTGTGTGATTGTGTGATCGTGATTGTGCAATCGTGATTGTGGGATTGCGTGATTGTGATTGTGTGATTGTGTGACTGTGTGATTGTGTGGTTGTGTGATTGTGTGATTGTGTGATTGTGTGATTGTGTGATTGTGTGATTGTGTGATTATGTGATTGTGTGATTGTGTGATTGTGTGATTGTGTGAGTGTGTGATTGTCTGATTGAGTGATTGTGTGCTTGTGCGATTGTGTGGTTGTGTGATTGTGTGATTGTGTGATTAGGTGATTGTGTGATTGTGTGATTGTGTGATTGTGACTGTGTGATTGTGTGAGTGTGTGATTGTGTGATTGAGTGATTGTGAGCTTGTGTGATTGTGTGGTCGTGTGATTGTGTGATTGTGTGACTGTGTGATTGTGTGACTGTGTGATTGTGTGATTGTGTGATTGTGTGATTGTGTGATTGTGTGATTGTGTGATTGTGTGATTGTGTGATTGTGTGATTGTGGGTGTGTGATTGTGACTGGGTGATTGTGATTGTGTGATTGTGATTGTGTGATTGTGACTGTGTGATTGTGTGAGTGTGTGATTGTGTGATTGAGTGATTGTGTGGTTGTGTGATTGTGTGATTGTGTGATTGTGTGATTGTGTGATTGTGTGATTGTGTGATTGTGTGATTGTGATTGTGTGATTGTGATTGTGATTGTGTGATTGTGATTGTGTGATTGTGATTGTGTGATTGTGATTGTGTGATTGTGATTGTGTGATAGTGATTGTGTGATTGTCTGATTATGTGATTGTGTGATTGTGTGATTGTGTGATTGTGTGATTGTGTGAGTGTGTGATTGTGTGATTGTGTGATTGTGTGATTGTGACTGTGTTATTGTGTGATTGTGTGATAGTGACTGTGTGATTGTGTGATTGTGTGATTGTGTGATTGTGACTGTGTGATTGCGTGATTGTGTGATTGGGTGGTTGTGTGATTTTGTGATTGTGTGATTGTGTGATTGTGTGATTGTGTGGTTGTGTGATTCTGTGATTGTGTGATTGTGTGATTTTGTGATTGTGTGAGTGTGTGATTGTCTGATTGGGTGATTGTGTGCTTGTGTGATTGTGTGGTTGTGTGATTGTGTGATTGTGTGATTAGGTGATTGTGTGATTGTGTGATTGTGTGATTGTGACTGTGTGATTGTGTGAGTGTGTGATTGTGTGATTGAGTGATTGTGTGCTTGTGTGAATGTGTGGTTGTGTGATTGTGTGATTGTGTGATTGTGTGATTGTGTGATTGTGTGATTGTGTGATTGTGTGGTTGTGTGATTGTGTGATTGTGTGACTGTGTGATTGTGTGATTGTGTGATCGTGATTGTGCAATCGTGATTGTGGGATTGCGTGATTGTGATTGTGTGATTGTGTGACTGTGTGATTGTGTGGTTGTGTGATTGTGTGATTGTGTGATTGTGTGATTGTGTGATTGTGTGATTGTGTGATTATGTGATTGTGTGATTGTGTGATTGTGTGATTGTGTGAGTGTGTGATTGTCTGATTGAGTGATTGTGTGCTTGTGCGATTGTGTGGTTGTGTGATTGTGTGATTGTGTGATTAGGTGATTGTGTGATTGTGTGATTGTGTGATTGTGACTGTGTGATTGTGTGAGTGTGTGATTGTGTGATTGAGTGATTGTGAGCTTGTGTGATTGTGTGGTCGTGTGATTGTGTGATTGTGTGACTGTGTGATTGTGTGACTGTGTGATTGTGTGATTGTGTGATTGTGTGATTGTGTGATTGTGTGATTGTGTGATTGTGTGATTGTGTGATTGTGGGTGTGTGATTGTGACTGGGTGATTGTGATTGTGTGATTGTGATTGTGTGATTGTGACTGTGTGATTGTGTGAGTGTGTGATTGTGTGATTGAGTGATTGTGTGGTTGTGTGATTGTGTGATTGTGTGATTGTGTGATTGTGTGATTGTGTGATTGTGTGATTGTGTGATAGTGACTGTGTGATTGTGTGATTGTGTGATTGTGTGATTGTGTGGTTGTGTGATTGTGTGGTTGTGTGATTGTGTGATTGTGTGATTGTGTGATTGTGTGATTGTGTGATTGTGTGATTGTGTGATAGTGACTGTGTGATTGTGTGATTGTGTGATTGTGTGATTGTGACTGTGTGATTGCGTGATTGTGTGATTGGGTGGTTGTGTGATTGTGTGATTGTGTGATTAGGTGATTGTGTGATTGTGTGATTGTGTGATTGTGACTGTGTGATTGTGTGAGTGTGTGATTGTGTGATTGAGTGATTGTGTGCTTGTGTGAATGTGTGGTTGTGTGATTGTGTGATTGTGTGATTGTGTGATTGTGTGATTGTGTGATTGTGTGATTGTGTGGTTGTGTGATTGTGTGATTGTGTGATTGTGTGATTGTGTGATTGTGTGATTGTGTGATTGTGTGATTGTGTGATTGTGTGATTGTGTGATTGTGTGATTGTGTGATTGTGTGATTGTGGTTGTGTGATTGTGACTGTGTGATTGTGATTGTGTGATTGTGATTGTGTTATTGTGACTGTGTGATTGTGTGAGTGTGTGATTGTGTGATTGTGTGTTTGTGTGATTGTGTGATTGTGTGAGTGTGTGGTTGTGTGATTGTGTGATTGTGTGATTGTGTGGTTGTGTGATTGTGTGATTGTGATTGTGTGATTGTGACTGTGTGATTGTGTGAGTGTGTGATTGTGTGATTGAGTGATTGTGTGGTTGTGTGATTGTGTGGTTGTGTGATTGTGTGGTTGTGTGATTGTGTGGTTGTGTGATTGTGTGATTGTGTGATTGTGTGATTGTGTGATTGTGTGGTTGTGTGATTGTTTGATTGTGTGATTAGGTAATTGTGTGATTGTGTGATTGTGTGATTGTGTGATTGTGTGATTGTGTGATTGTGTGATTATGTGATTGTGTGATTGTGTGATTGTGTGAGTGTGTGATTGTCTGATTGAGTGATTGTGTGCTTGTGTGATTGTGTGGTTGTGTGATTGTGTGATTGTGTGATTGTGTGATTAGGTGATTGGGTGATTGTGTGATTGTGTGATTGTGTGATTGTGACTGTGTGATTGTGTGATTGTGTGATTGAGTGTTTGTGTGAGTGTGTGGTTGTGTGATTGTGTGATTGTGTGATTGTGTGGTTGTGTGATTGTGTGATTGTGTGATTGTGTAACTGTGTGATTGTGTGATTGTGTGATTGTGTGATTGTGTGATTGTGTGATTGTGTGATTGTGTGATTGTGTGATTGTGTGATTGTGTGATTGTGTGATTGTGTGATTGTGTGATTGTGTGATTGTGTGATTGTGTGATTGTGTGATTGTGTGATTGTGTGATTGTGTGATTGTGTGATTGTGTGATTGTGTGATTGTGTGATTGTGTGATTGTGTGATTGTGTGATTGTGTGATTGTGTGATTGTGTGATTGTGTGATTGTGTGATTGTGTGATTGTGTGATTGTGTGATTGTGTGATTGTGTGATTGTGTGATTGTGTGATTGTGTGATTGTGTGATTGTGTGATTGTGTGATTGTGTGATTGTGTGATTGTGTGATTGTGTGATTGTGTGATTGTGTGATTGTGTGATTGTGTGATTGTGTGATTGTGTGATTGTGTGATTGTGTGATTGTGTGATTGTGTGATTGTGTGATTGTGTGATTGTGTGATTGTGTGATTGTGTGATTGTGTGATTGTGTGATTGTGTGATTGTGTGATTGTGTGATTGTGTGATTGTGTGATTGTGTGATTGTGTGATTGTGTGATTGTGTGATTGTGTGATTGTGTGATTGTGTGATTGTGTGATTGTGTGAGTGTGTGATTGTGTGATTGAGTGATTGAGTGATTGTGTGCTTGTGTGATTGTGTGGTTGTGTGATTGTGTGATTGTGTGATTAGGTTATTGTGTGATTGTGTGATTGTGTGATTGTGTGATTGTGTGTTTGTGTGATTGTGTGATTGTGTGATTGTGTGATTGTGTGATTGTGTGATTGTGATTGTGTGATTGTGATTGTGTGATTGTGATTGTGTGATTGTGATTGTGTGATTGTGATTGTGTGATTGTGATTGTGTGATTGTGATTGTGTGATTGTGATTGTGTGATTGTGATTGTGTGATTGTGATTGTGTGATTGTCTGATTATGTGATTGTGTGATTGTGTGATTGTGTGATTGTGTGATTGTGTGATTGTGTGATTGTGTGATTGTGTGATTGTGTGATTGTGTGATTGTGTGATTGTGTGATTGTGTGATTGTGTGATTGTGATTGTGATTGTGTGATTGTGATTGTGTGATTGTGATTGTGTGATTGTGTGATTATGTGATTGTGTGATTGTGTGATTGTGTGATTGTGTGATTGTGTGAGTGTGTGATTGTGTGATTGTGTGATTGTGACTGTGTGATTGTGTGATTGTGTGATTGTGTGGTTGTGTGATTGTGTGATTGTGTGATTGTGTGATTGTGTGATTGTGTTATTGTGTGATTGTGACTGTGTGATTGTGTGAGTGTGTGATTGTGTGAGTGTGTGATTGTGTGATTGTGTGATTGTGTGATTGTGTGATTGTGTGATTGTGTGACTGTGTGATTGTGTGATTGTGTGATTGTGCGATTGTGTGATTGTGCGATTGTGTAATTGTGATTGTGTGATTGTGATTGTGTGTACTGTGTGATTGTGTGATTGTGTGATTGTGTGATTGTGTGATTGTGTGATTGTGTGATTGTGTGATTGTGTGATTGTGTGATTGTGTGATTGTGTGATTGTGTGTACTGTGTGATTGTGTGATTGTGTGATTGTGTGATTGTGTGATTGTGTGATTGTGTGATTGTGTGATTGTGTGATTGTGTGATTGTGTGATTGTGTGATTGTGACTGTGTGATTGTGTGAGTGTGTGATTGTGTGATTGTGTGATTGTGTGATTGTGTGATTGTGTGATTGTGTGATTGTGATTGTGTGATTGTGATTGTGTGATTGTGATTGTGTGATTGTGATTGTGTGATTGTGATTGTGTGATTGTGATTGTGTGATTGTGATTGTGTGATTGTGATTGTGTGATTGTGATTGTGTGATTGTGATTGTGTGATTGTGATTGTGTGATTGTGATTGTGTGATTGTGATTGTGTGATTGTGATTGTGTGATTGTGATTGTGTGATTGTGATTGTGTGATTGTGATTGTGTGATTGTGATTGTGTGATTGTGATTGTGTGATTGTGATTGTGTGATTGTGATTGTGTGATTGTGATTGTGTGATTGTGATTGTGTGATTGTGATTGTGTGATTGTGATTGTGTGATTGTGATTGTGTGATTGTGATTGTGTGATTGTGATTGTGTGATTGTGATTGTGTGATTGTGATTGTGTGATTGTGATTGTGTGATTGTGATTGTGTGATTGTGATTGTGTGATTGTGATTGTGTGATTGTGATTGTGTGATTGTGATTGTGTGATTGTGATTGTGTGATTGTGATTGTGTGATTGTGATTGAGTGATTGTGATTGTGTGATTGTGATTGTGTGATTGTGATTGTGTGATTGTGATTGTGTGATTGTGATTGTGTGATTGTGATTGTGTGATTGTGATTGTGTGATTGTGATTGTGTGATTGTGATTGTGTGATTGTGTGATTGTGATTGTGTGATTGTGATTGTGTGATTGTGATTGTGTGATTGTGATTGTGTGATTGTGATTGTGTGATTGTGATTGTGTGATTGTGATTGTGTGATTGTGATTGTGTGATTGTGATTGTGTGATTGTGATTGTGTGATTGTGATTGTGTGATTGTGATTGTGTGATTGCGATTGTGTGATTGCGATTGTGTGATTGCGATTGTGTGATTGTGATTGTGTGATTGTGATTGTGTGATTGTGATTGTGTGATTGTGATTGTGTGATTGTGATTGTGTGATTGTGATTGTGTGATTGTGATTGTGTGATTGTGATTGTGTGATTGTGATTGTGTGATTGTGATTGTGCGATTGTGATTGTGTGATTGTGACTGTGTGATTGTGTGAGTGTGTGATTGTGTGATTGAGTGATTGAGTGATTGTGTGCTTGTGTGATTGTGTGGTTGTGTGATTGTGTGATTGTGTGATTAGGTTATTGTGTGATTGTGTGATTGTGTGATTGTGTGATTGTGTGATTGTGTGATTGTGTGATTGTGTGATTACGTGACTGTGTGATTGTGTGATTGTGTGACTGTGTGAGTGTGTGATTGTCTGATTGAGTGATTGTGTGCTTGTGTGTTTGTGTGGTTGTGTGATTGTGTGATTGTGTGATTAGGTGATTGTGTGATTGTGTGATTGTGAGATTGTGACTGTGTGATTGTGTGAGTGTGTGATTGTGTGATTGAGTGATTGTGTGCTTGTGTGATTGTGTGATTGTGTGATTGTGTGATTGTGTGATTGTGTGACTGTGTGATTGTGTGAGTGTGTGATTGTGTGATTGTGTGATTGTGTGATTGTGTGATTGTGTGATTGTGTGATTGTGTGATTGTGTGATTGTGTGATTGTGTGATTGTGTGATTGTGTGATTGTGTGATTGTGTGACTGTGTGATTGTGTGATTGTGTGATCGTGATTGTGCAATCGTGATTGTGGGATTGCGTGATTGTGATTGTGTGATTGTGTGACTGTGTGATTGTGTGGTTGTGTGATTGTGTGATTGTGTGATTGTGTGATTGTGTGATTGTGTGATTGTGTGATTATGTGATTGTGTGATTGTGTGATTGTGTGATTGTGTGATTGTGTGAGTGTGTGATTGTCTGATTGAGTGATTGTGTGCTTGTGTGATTGTGTGGTTGTGTGATTGTGTGATTGTGTGATTAGGTGATTGTGTGATTGTGTGATTGTGTGATTGTGACTGTGTGATTGTGTGAGTGTGTGATTGTGTGATTGAGTGATTGTGAGCTTGTGTGATTGTGTGGTCGTGTGATTGTGTGATTGTGTGACTGTGTGATTGTGTGACTGTGTGATTGTGTGATTGTGTGATTGTGTGATTGTGTGATTGTGTGATTGTGTGATTGTGTGATTGTGTGATTGTGTGATTGTGTGATTGTGGGTGTGTGATTGTGACTGGGTGATTGTGATTGTGTGATTGTGATTGTGTGATTGTGACTGTGTGATTGTGTGAGTGTGTGATTGTGTGATTGAGTGATTGTGTGGTTGTGTGATTGTGTGATTGTGTGATTGTGTGATTGTGTGATTGTGTGATTGTGTGATTGTGTGATTGTGTGATAGTGACTGTGTGATTGTGTGATTGTGTGATTGTGTGATTGTGTGGTTGTGTGATTGTGTGGTTGTGTGATTGTGTGATTGTGTGATTGTGTGATTGTGTGATTGTGTGATAGTGACTGTGTGATTGTGTGATTGTGTGATTGTGTGATTGTGACTGTGTGATTGCGTGATTGTGTGATTGGGTGGTTGTGTGATTTTGTGATTGTGTGATTGTGTGATTGTGTGATTGTGTGGTTGTGTGATTCTGTGATTGTGTGATTGTGTGATTTTGTGATTGTGTGAGTGTGTGATTGTCTGATTGGGTGATTGTGTGCTTGTGTGATTGTGTGGTTGTGTGATTGTGTGATTGTGTGATTAGGTGATTGTGTGATTGTGTGATTGTGTGATTGTGACTGTGTGATTGTGTGAGTGTGTGATTGTGTGATTGAGTGATTGTGTGCTTGTGTGAATGTGTGGTTGTGTGATTGTGTGATTGTGTGATTGTGTGATTGTGTGATTGTGTGATTGTGTGATTGTGTGGTTGTGTGATTGTGTGATTGTGTGACTGTGTGATTGTGTGATTGTGTGATCGTGATTGTGCAATCGTGATTGTGGGATTGCGTGATTGTGATTGTGTGATTGTGTGACTGTGTGATTGTGTGGTTGTGTGATTGTGTGATTGTGTGATTGTGTGATTGTGTGATTGTGTGATTGTGTGATTATGTGATTGTGTGATTGTGTGATTGTGTGATTGTGTGAGTGTGTGATTGTCTGATTGAGTGATTGTGTGTTTGTGCGATTGTGTGGTTGTGTGATTGTGTGATTGTGTGATTAGGTGATTGTGTGATTGTGTGATTGTGTGATTGTGACTGTGTGATTGTGTGAGTGTGTGATTGTGTGATTGAGTGATTGTGAGCTTGTGTGATTGTGTGGTCGTGTGATTGTGTGATTGTGTGACTGTGTGATTGTGTGACTGTGTGATTGTGTGATTGTGTGATTGTGTGATTGTGTGATTGTGTGATTGTGTGATTGTGTGATTGTGTGATTGTGTGATTGTGGGTGTGTGATTGTGACTGGGTGATTGTGATTGTGTGATTGTGATTGTGTGATTGTGACTGTGTGATTGTGTGAGTGTGTGATTGTGTGATTGAGTGATTGTGTGGTTGTGTGATTGTGTGATTGTGTGATTGTGTGATTGTGTGATTGTGTGATTGTGTGATTGTGTGATTGTGTGATTGTGTGATTGTGGGTGTGTGATTGTGACTGGGTGATTGTGATTGTGTGATTGTGATTGTGTGATTGTGACTGTGTGATTGTGTGAGTGTGTGATTGTGTGATTGAGTGATTGTGTGGTTGTGTGATTGTGTGATTGTGTGATTGTGTGATTGTGTGATTGTGTGATTGTGTGATTGTGTGATTGTGTGATAGTGACTGTGTGATTGTGTGATTGTGTGATTGTGTGATTGTGTGGTTGTGTGATTGTGTGGTTGTGTGATTGTGTGATTGTGTGATTGTGTGATTGTGTGATTGTGTGATAGTGACTGTGTGATTGTGTGATTGTGTGATTGTGTGATTGTGACTGTGTGATTGCGTGATTGTGTGATTGGGTGGTTGTGTGATTTTGTGATTGTGTGATTGTGTGATTGTGTGATTGTGTGGTTGTGTGATTCTGTGATTGTGTGATTGTGTGATTTTGTGATTGTGTGAGTGTGTGATTGTCTGATTGGGTGATTGTGTGCTTGTGTGATTGTGTGGTTGTGTGATTGTGTGATTGTGTGATTAGGTGATTGTGTGATTGTGTGATTGTGTGATTGTGACTGTGTGATTGTGTGAGTGTGTGATTGTGTGATTGAGTGATTGTGTGCTTGTGTGAATGTGTGGTTGTGTGATTGTGTGATTGTGTGATTGTGTGATTGTGTGATTGTGTGATTGTGTGATTGTGTGGTTGTGTGATTGTGTGATTGTGTGACTGTGTGATTGTGTGATTGTGTGATCGTGATTGTGTGTGATTGTGTGACTGTGTGATTGTGTGGTTGTGTGATTGTGTGATTGTGTGATTGTGTGATTGTGTGATTGTGTGATTGTGTGATTATGTGATTGTGTGATTGTGTGATTGTGTGATTGTGTGAGTGTGTGATTGTCTGATTGAGTGATTGTGTGCTTGTGCGATTGTGTGGTTGTGTGATTGTGTGATTGTGTGATTAGGTGATTGTGTGATTGTGTGATTGTGTGATTGTGACTGTGTGATTGTGTGAGTGTGTGATTGTGTGATTGAGTGATTGTGAGCTTGTGTGATTGTGTGGTCGTGTGATTGTGTGATTGTGTGACTGTGTGATTGTGTGACTGTGTGATTGTGTGATTGTGTGATTGTGTGATTGTGTGATTGTGTGATTGTGTGATTGTGTGATTGTGTGATTGTGGGTGTGTGATTGTGACTGGGTGATTGTGATTGTGTGATTGTGATTGTGTGATTGTGACTGTGTGATTGTGTGAGTGTGTGATTGTGTGATTGAGTGATTGTGTGGTTGTGTGATTGTGTGATTGTGTGATTGTGTGATTGTGTGATTGTGTGATTGTGTGATTGTGTGATAGCGACTGTGTGATTGTGTGATTGTGTGATTGTGTGATTGTGTGGTTGTGTGATTGTGTGGTTGTGTGATTGTGTGATTGTGTGATTGTGTGATTGTGTGATTGTGTGATTGTGTGATTGTGTGATAGTGACTGTGTGATTGTGTGATTGTGTGATTGTGTGATTGTGACTGTGTGATTGCGTGATTGTGTGATTGGGTGGTTGTGTGATTGTGTGATTGTGTGATTAGGTGATTGTGTGATTGTGTGATTGTGTGATTGTGACTGTGTGATTGTGTGAGTGTGTGATTGTGTGATTGAGTGATTGTGTGCTTGTGTGAATGTGTGATTGTGTGATTGTGTGATTGTGTGATTGTGTGATTGTGTGATTGTGTGATTGTGTGATAGTGACTGTGTGATTGTGTGATTGTGTGATTGTGTGATTGTGACTGTGTGATTGCGTGATTGTGTGATTGGGTGGTTGTGTGATTGTGTGATTGTGTGATTAGGTGATTGTGTGATTGTGTGATTGTGTGATTGTGACTGTGTGATTGTGTGAGTGTGTGATTGTGTGATTGAGTGATTGTGTGCTTGTGTGAATGTGTGGTTGTGTGATTGTGTGATTGTGTGATTGTGTGATTGTGTGATTGTGTGATTGTGTGATTGTGTGGTTGTGTGATTGTGTGATTGTGTGATTGTGTGATTGTGTGATTGTGTGATTGTGTGATTGTGTGATTGTGTGATTGTGTGATTGTGTGATTGTGTGATTGTGTGATTGTGTGATTGTGTGATTGTGGTTGTGTGATTGTGACTGTGTGATTGTGATTGTGTGATTGTGATTGTGTTATTGTGACTGTGTGATTGTGTGAGTGTGTGATTGTGTGATTGTGTGTTTGTGTGATTGTGTGATTGTGTGAGTGTGTGGTTGTGTGATTGTGTGATTGTGTGATTGTGTGGTTGTGTGATTGTGTGATTGTGATTGTGTGATTGTGACTGTGTGATTGTGTGAGTGTGTGATTGTGTGGTTGTGTGATTGTGTGGTTGTGTGATTGTGTGGTTGTGTGATTGTGTGGTTGTGTGATTGTGTGGTTGTGTGATTGTGTGATTGTGTGATTGTGTGATTGTGTGATTGTGTGGTTGTGTGATTGTTTGATTGTGTGATTAGGTAATTGTGTGATTGTGTGATTGTGTGATTGTGTGATTGTGTGATTGTGTGATTGTGTGATTATGTGATTGTGTGATTGTGTGATTGTGTGAGTGTGTGATTGTCTGATTGAGTGATTGTGTGCTTGTGTGATTGTGTGGTTGTGTGATTGTGTGATTGTGTGATTGTGTGATTAGGTGATTGGGTGATTGTGTGATTGTGTGATTGTGACTGTGTGATTGTGTGATTGTGTGATTGAGTGTTTGTGTGAGTGTGTGGTTGTGTGATTGTGTGATTGTGTGATTGTGTGGTTGTGTGATTGTGTGATTGTGTGATTGTGTAACTGTGTGATTGTGTGATTGTGTGATTGTGTGATTGTGTGATTGTGCGATTGTGTAATTGTGATTGTGTGATTGTGATTGTGTGTACTGTGTGATTGTGTGATTGTGTGATTGTGTGATTGTGTGATTGTGTGATTGTGTGATTGTGTGATTGTGTGATTGTGTGATTGCGTGATTGTGTGATTGCGTGATTGCGTGATTGTGTGATTGTGTGATTGTGTGATTGTGTGATTGTGTGATTGTGTGATTGTGTGATTGTGTGATTGTGTGATTGTGTGGTTGTGTGATTGTGTGATTGTGTGATTGTGTGATTGTGTGATTGTGTGATTGTGTGATTGTGTGATTGTGTGATTGTGTGATTGTGTGATTGTGTGATTGAGTGATTGTGTGCTTGTGTGATTGTGTGGTTGTGTGATTGTGTGATTGTGTGATTGTGTGATTGTGTGATTGGGTGATTGTGTGATTGTGTGATTGTGACTGTGTGATTGTGTGATTGTGTGATTGAGTGTTTGTGTGAGTGTGTGGTTGTGTGATTGTGTGATTGTGTGATTGTGTGGTTGTGTGATTGTGTGATTGTGTGATTGTGTAACTGTGTGATTGTGTGATTGTGTGATTGTGTGATTGTGTGATTGTGCGATTGTGTAATTGTGATTGTGTGATTGTGATTGTGTGTACTGTGTGATTGTGTGATTGTGTGATTGTGTGATTGTGTGATTGTGTGATTGTGTGATTGTGTGATTGTGTGATTGTGTGATTGCGTGATTGTGTGATTGCGTGATTGCGTGATTGTGTGATTGTGTGATTGTGTGATTGTGTGATTGTGTGATTGTGTGATTGTGTGATTGTGTGATTGTGTGATTGTGTGGTTGTGTGATTGTGTGATTGTGTGATTGTGTGATTGTGTGATTGTGTGATTGTGTGATTGTGTGATTGTGTGATTGTGTGATTGTGTGATTGTGTGATTGTGTGATTGTGTGATTGTGTGATTGTGTGATTGTGTGATTGTGTGATTGTGTGATTGTGTGATTGTGTGATTGTGTGATTGTGTGATTGTGTGATTGTGTGATTGTGTGATTGTGTGATTGTGTGATTGTGTGATTGTGTGATTGTGTGATTGTGTGATTGTGTGATTGTGTGATTGTGTGATTGTGTGATTGTGTGATTGTGTGATTGTGTGATTGTGTGATTGTGTGATTGTGTGATTGTGTGATTGTGTGATTGTGTGATTGTGTGATTGTGTGATTGTGTGATTGTGTGATTGTGTGATTGTGTGATTGTGTGATTGTGTGATTGTGTGATTGTGTGATTGTGTGATTGTGTGATTGTGTGATTGTGTGATTGTGTGATTGTGTGATTGTGTGATTGTGTGATTGTGTGATTGTGTGATTGTGTGATTGTGTGATTGTGTGATTGTGTGATTGTGTGATTGTGTGATTGTGTGATTGTGTGATTGTGTGATTGTGTGATTGTGTGATTGTGTGATTGTGTGATTGTGTGATTGTGTGATTGTGTGATTGTGTGATTGTGTGATTGTGTGATTGTGTGATTGTGTGATTGTGTGATTGTGTGATTGTGTGATTGTGTGATTGTGTGATTGTGTGATTGTGTGATTGTGTGATTGTGTGATTGTGTGATTGTGTGATTGTGTGATTGTGTGATTGTGTGATTGTGTGATTGTGTGATTGTGTGATTGTGTGATTGTGTGATTGTGTTATTGTGATTGTGTGATTGTGATTGTGTGATTGTGATTGTGTGATTGTGATTGTGTGATTGTGATTGTGTGATTGTCTGATTGAGTGATTGTGTGATTGTGTGATTGTGATTGTGTGATTGTGATTGTGTGATTGTGATTGTGTGATTGTGATTGTGTGATTGTGATTGTGTGATTGTGATTGTGTGATTGTGATTGTGTGATTGTGACTGTGTGATTGTGTGAGTGTGTGATTGTGTGATTGAGTGATTGTGTGGTTGTGTGATTGTGTGATTGTGTGATTGTGTGATTGTGTGATTGTGTGATTGTGTGATTGTGATTGTGTGATTGTGATTGTGATTGTGTGATTGTGATTGTGTGATTGTGATTGTGTGATTGTGATTGTGTGATTGTGATTGTGTGATAGTGATTGTGTGATTGTCTGATTATGTGATTGTGTGATTGTGTGATTGTGTGATTGTGTGATTGTGTGAGTGTGTGATTGTGTGATTGTGTGATTGTGTGATTGTGACTGTGTTATTGTGTGATTGTGTGATTGTGTGTTTGTGTGATTGTGTGATTGTGTGATTGTGTGATTGTGTGATTGTGTGATTGTGATTGTGTGATTGTGATTGTGTGATTGTGATTGTGTGATTGTGATTGTGTGATTGTGATTGTGTGATTGTGATTGTGTGATTGTGATTGTGTGATTGTGATTGTGTGATTGTGATTGTGTGATTGTCTGATTATGTGATTGTGTGATTGTGTGATTGTGTGATTGTGTGATTGTGTGAGTGTGTGATTGTGTGATTGTGTGATTGTGTGATTGTGACTGTGTGATTGTGTGATTGTGTGATTGTGTGGTTGTGTGATTTTGTGATTGTGTGATTGTGTGATTGTGTGATTGTGTGATTGTGACTGTGTGATTGTGTGAGTGTGTGATTGTGTGAGTGTGTGAGTGTGTGATTGTGTGAGTGTGTGATTGTGCGATTGTGTGATTGTGTGACTGTGTGATTGTGACTGTGTCATTGTGTGATTGTGTGATTGAGTGATTGTGTGAGTGTGTGGTTGTGTGATTGTGTGATTGTGTGATTGTGTGGTTGTGTGATTGTGTGATTGTGTGATTGTGTGATTGTGTGATTGTGTGATTGTGTGATTGTGTGATTGTGTGATTGTGTGATTGTGTGATTGTGATTGTGATTGTGTGATTGTGATTGTGTGATTGTGATTGTGTGATTGTGTGATTATGTGATTGTGTGATTGTGTGATTGTGTGATTGTGTGATTGTGTGAGTGTGTGATTGTGTGATTGTGTGATTGTGACTGTGTGATTGTGTGATTGTGTGATTGTGTGGTTGTGTGATTGTGTGATTGTGTGATTGTGTGATTGTGTGATTGTGTTATTGTGTGATTGTGACTGTGTGATTGTGTGAGTGTGTGATTGTGTGAGTGTGTGATTGTGTGATTGTGCGATTGTGTGATTGTGCGATTGTGTAATTGTGATTGTGTGATTGTGATTGTGTGTACTGTGTGATTGTGTGATTGTGTGATTGTGTGATTGTGTGATTGTGTGATTGTGTGATTGTGTGATTGTGTGATTGTGTGATTGTGTGATTGTGTGTACTGTGTGATTGTGTGATTGTGTGATTGTGTGATTGTGTGATTGTGTGATTGTGTGATTGTGTGTACTGTGTGATTGTGTGATTGTGTGATTGTGTGATTGTGTGATTGTGTGATTGTGTGATTGTGTGATTGTGTGATTGTGTGATTGTGTGATTGTGTGATTGTGTGATTGTGACTGTGTGATTGTGTGAGTGTGTGATTGTGTGATTGTGTGATTGTGTGATTGTGTGATTGTGTGATTGTGTGATTGTGTGTACTGTGTGATTGTGTGATTGTGTGATTGTGTGATTGTGTGATTGTGTGATTGTGTGATTGTGTGTACTGTGTGATTGTGTGATTGTGTGATTGTGTGATTGTGTGATTGTGTGATTGTGTGATTGTGTGATTGTGTGATTGTGTGATTGTGTGATTGTGTGATTGTGTGATTGTGACTGTGTGATTGTGTGAGTGTGTGATTGTGTGATTGTGTGATTGTGTGATTGTGTGATTGTGTGATTGTGTGATTGTGGTTGTGTGATTGTGATTGTGTGATTGTGATTGTGTGATTGTGATTGTGTGATTGTGATTGTGTGATTGTGATTGTGTGATTGTGATTGTGTGATTGTGATTGTGTGATTGTGATTGTGTGATTGTGATTGTGTGATTGTGATTGTGTGATTGTGATTGTGTGATTGTGATTGTGTGATTGTGATTGTGTGATTGTGATTGTGTGATTGTGATTGTGTGATTGTGATTGTGTGATTGTGATTGTGTGATTGTGATTGTGTGATTGTGATTGTGTGATTGTGATTGTGTGATTGTGATTGTGTGATTGTGATTGTGTGATTGTGATTGTGTGATTGTGATTGTGTGATTGTGATTGTGTGATTGTGATTGTGTGATTGTGATTGTGTGATTGTGATTGTGTGATTGTGATTGTGTGATTGTGATTGTGTGATTGTGATTGTGTGATTGTGATTGTGTGATTGTGATTGTGTGATTGTGATTGTGTGATTGTGATTGTGTGATTGTGATTGTGTGATTGTGATTGTGTGATTGTGATTGTGTGATTGTGATTGTGTGATTGTGATTGTGTGATTGTGATTGTGTGATTGTGATTGTGTGATTGTGATTGTGTGATTGTGTGATTGTGATTGTGTGATTGTGATTGTGTGATTGTGATTGTGTGATTGTGATTGTGTGATTGTGATTGTGTGATTGTGATTGTGTGATTGTGATTGTGTGATTGTGATTGTGTGATTGTGATTGTGTGATTGTGATTGTGTGATTGTGATTGTGTGATTGCGATTGTGTGATTGCGATTGTGTGATTGCGATTGTGTGATTGTGATTGTGTGATTGTGATTGTGTGATTGTGATTGTGTGATTGTGATTGTGTGATTGTGATTGTGTGATTGTGATTGTGTGATTGTGATTGTGTGATTGTGATTGTGTGATTGTGATTGTGCGATTGTGATTGTGTGATTGTGACTGTGTGATTGTGTGAATGTGTGATTGTGTGATTGAGTGATTGAGTGATTGTGTGCTTGTGTGATTGTGTGGTTGTGTGATTGTGTGATTGTGTGATTAGGTTATTGTGTGATTGTGTGATTGTGTGATTGTGTGATTGTGTGATTGTGTGATTGTGTGATTGTGTGATTACGTGACTGTGTGATTGTGTGATTGTGTGACTGTGTGAGTGTGTGATTGTCTGATTGAGTGATTGTGTGCTTGTGTGTTTGTGTGGTTGTGTGATTGTGTGATTGTGTGATTAGGTGATTGTGTGATTGTGTGATTGTGAGATTGTGACTGTGTGATTGTGTGAGTGTGTGATTGTGTGATTGAGTGATTGTGTGCTTGTGTGATTGTGTGATTGTGTGATTGTGTGATTGTGTGACTGTGTGATTGTGTGAGTGTGTGATTGTGTGATTGTGTGATTGTGTGATTGTGTGATTGTGTGATTGTGTGATTGTGTGATTGTGTGATTGTGTGATTGTGTGATTGTGTGATTGTGTGATTGTGTGATTGTGTGCTTGTGTGATTGTGTGATTGTGTGATTGTGTGATTGTGTGATTGTGTGACTGTGTGATTGTGTGAGTGTGTGATTGTGTGATTGTGTGATTGTGTGATTGTGTGATTGTGTGATTGTGTGATTGTGTGATTGTGTGATTAGGTGATTGTGTGATTGTGTGATTGTGTGATTGTGACTGTGTGATTGTGTGAGTGTGTGATTGTGTGATTGAGTGATTGTGAGCTTGTGTGATTGTGTGGTCGTGTGATTGTGTGATTGTGTGACTGTGTGATTGTGTGACTGTGTGATTGTGTGATTGTGTGATTGTGTGATTGTGTGATTGTGTGATTGTGTGATTGTGTGATTGTGTGATTGTGTGATTGTGGGTGTGTGATTGTGACTGGGTGATTGTGATTGTGTGATTGTGATTGTGTGATTGTGACTGTGTGATTGTGTGAGTGTGTGATTGTGTGATTGAGTGATTGTGTGGTTGTGTGATTGTGTGATTGTGTGATTGTGTGATTGTGTGATTGTGTGATTGTGTGATTGTGTGATTGTGTGATTGTGGGTGTGTGATTGTGACTGGGTGATTGTGATTGTGTGATTGTGATTGTGTGATTGTGACTGTGTGATTGTGTGAGTGTGTGATTGTGTGATTGAGTGATTGTGTGGTTGTGTGATTGTGTGATTGTGTGATTGTGTGATTGTGTGATTGTGTGATTGTGTGATTGTGTGATTGTGTGATAGTGACTGTGTGATTGTGTGATTGTGTGATTGTGTGATTGTGTGGTTGTGTGATTGTGTGGTTGTGTGATTGTGTGATTGTGTGATTGTGTGATTGTGTGATTGTGTGATAGTGACTGTGTGATTGTGTGATTGTGTGATTGTGTGATTGTGACTGTGTGATTGCGTGATTGTGTGATTGGGTGGTTGTGTGATTTTGTGATTGTGTGATTGTGTGATTGTGTGATTGTGTGGTTGTGTGATTCTGTGATTGTGTGATTGTGTGATTTTGTGATTGTGTGAGTGTGTGATTGTCTGATTGGGTGATTGTGTGCTTGTGTGATTGTGTGGTTGTGTGATTGTGTGATTGTGTGATTAGGTGATTGTGTGATTGTGTGATTGTGTGATTGTGACTGTGTGATTGTGTGAGTGTGTGATTGTGTGATTGAGTGATTGTGTGCTTGTGTGAATGTGTGGTTGTGTGATTGTGTGATTGTGTGATTGTGTGATTGTGTGATTGTGTGATTGTGTGATTGTGTGGTTGTGTGATTGTGTGATTGTGTGACTGTGTGATTGTGTGATTGTGTGATCGTGATTGTGCAATCGTGATTGTGGGATTGCGTGATTGTGATTGTGTGATTGTGTGACTGTGTGATTGTGTGGTTGTGTGATTGTGTGATTGTGTGATTGTGTGATTGTGTGATTGTGTGATTGTGTGATTATGTGATTGTGTGATTGTGTGATTGTGTGATTGTGTGAGTGTGTGATTGTCTGATTGAGTGATTGTGTGCTTGTGCGATTGTGTGGTTGTGTGATTGTGTGATTGTGTGATTAGGTGATTGTGTGATTGTGTGATTGTGTGATTGTGACTGTGTGATTGTGTGAGTGTGTGATTGTGTGATTGAGTGATTGTGAGCTTGTGTGATTGTGTGGTCGTGTGATTGTGTGATTGTGTGACTGTGTGATTGTGTGACTGTGTGATTGTGTGATTGTGTGATTGTGTGATTGTGTGATTGTGTGATTGTGTGATTGTGTGATTGTGTGATTGTGGGTGTGTGATTGTGACTGGGTGATTGTGATTGTGTGATTGTGATTGTGTGATTGTGACTGTGTGATTGTGTGAGTGTGTGATTGTGTGATTGAGTGATTGTGTGGTTGTGTGATTGTGTGATTGTGTGATTGTGTGATTGTGTGATTGTGTGATTGTGTGATTGTGTGATAGTGACTGTGTGATTGTGTGATTGTGTGATTGTGTGATTGTGTGGTTGTGTGATTGTGTGGTTGTGTGATTGTATGATTGTGTGATTGTGTGATTGTGTGATTGTGTGATTGTGTGATTGTGTGATAGTGACTGTGTGATTGTGTGATTGTGTGATTGTGTGATTGTGACTGTGTGATTGCGTGATTGTGTGATTGGGTGGTTGTGTGATTGTGTGATTGTGTGATTAGGTGATTGTGTGATTGTGTGATTGTGTGATTGTGACTGTGTGATTGTGTGAGTGTGTGATTGTGTGATTGAGTGATTGTGTGCTTGTGTGAATGTGTGGTTGTGTGATTGTGTGATTGTGTGATTGTGTGATTGTGTGATTGTGTGATTGTGTGGTTGTGTGATTGTGTGATTGTGTGATTGTGTGATTGTGTGATTGTGTGATTGTGTGATTGTGTGATTGTGTGATTGTGTGATTGTGTGATTGTGTGATTGTGTGATTGTGTGATTGTGGTTGTGTGATTGTGACTGTGTGATTGTGATTGTGTGATTGTGATTGTGTTATTGTGACTGTGTGATTGTGTGAGTGTGTGATTGTGTGATTGTGTGTTTGTGTGATTGTGTGATTGTGTGAGTGTGTGGTTGTGTGATTGTGTGATTGTGTGATTGTGTGGTTGTGTGATTGTGTGATTGTGATTGTGTGATTGTGTGATTGTGACTGTGTGATTGTGTGAGTGTGTGATTGTGTGATTGAGTGATTGTGTGGTTGTGTGATTGTGTGGTTGTGTGATTGTGTGGTTGTGTGATTGTGTGGTTGTGTGATTGTGTGATTGTGTGATTGTGTGATTGTGTGATTGTGTGGTTGTGTGATTGTTTGATTGTGTGATTAGGTAATTGTGTGATTGTGTGATTGTGTGATTGTGTGATTGTGTGATTGTGTGATTGTGTGATTATGTGATTGTGTGATTGTGTGATTGTGTGAGTGTGTGATTGTCTGATTGAGTGATTGTGTGCTTGTGTGATTGTGTGGTTGTGTGATTGTGTGATTGTGTGATTGTGTGATTAGGTGATTGGGTGATTGTGTGATTGTGTGATTGTGACTGTGTGATTGTGTGATTGTGTGATTGAGTGTTTGTGTGAGTGTGTGGTTGTGTGATTGTGTGATTGTGTGATTGTGTGGTTGTGTGATTGTGTGATTGTGTGATTGTGTAACTGTGTGATTGTGTGATTGTGTGATTGTGTGATTGTGTGATTGTGCGATTGTGTAATTGTGATTGTGTGATTGTGATTGTGTGTACTGTGTGATTGTGTGATTGTGTGATTGTGTGATTGTGTGATTGTGTGATTGTGTGATTGTGTGATTGTGTGATTGTGTGATTGCGTGATTGTGTGATTGTGATTGTGTGATTGTGTGATTGTGATTGTGTGATTGTGATTGTGTGATTGTGATTGTGTGATTGTGATTGTGTGATTGTGATTGTGTGATTGTGATTGTGTGATTGTCTGATTGTGTGATTGTCTGATTGAGTGATTGTGTGATTGTGTGATTGTGATTGTGTGATTGTGATTGTGTGATTGTGATTGTGTGATTGTGATTGTGTGATTGTGATTGTGTGATTGTGATTGTGTGATTGTGATTGTGTGATTGTGATTGTGTGATTGTGATTGTGTGATTGTGATTGTGTGATTGTGATTGTGTGATTGTGATTGTGTGATTGTGATTGTGTGATTGTGATTGTGTGATTGTGATTGTGTGATTGTGATTGTGTGATTGTGATTGTGTGATTGTGATTGTGTGATTGTGATTGTGTGATTGTGATTGTGTGATTGTGATTGTGTGATTGTGATTGTGTGATTGTGATTGTGTGATTGTGATTGTGTGATTGTGATTGTGTGATTGTGATTGTGTGATTGTGATTGTGTGATTGTGATTGTGTGATTGTGATTGTGTGATTGTGATTGTGTGATTGTGATTGTGTGATTGTGATTGTGTGATTGTGATTGTGTGATTGTGATTGTGTGATTGTGATTGTGTGATTGTGATTGTGTGATTGTGATTGTGTGATTGTGATTGTGTGATTGTGATTGTGTGATTGTGATTGTGTGATTGTGATTGTGTGATTGTGATTGTGTGATTGTGATTGTGTGATTGTGATTGTGTGATTGTGATTGTGTGATTGTGATTGTGTGATTGTGATTGTGTGATTGTGATTGTGTGATTGTGATTGTGTGATTGTGATTGTGTGATTGTGATTGTGTGATTGTGATTGTGTTTGTGATTGTGTGATTGTGATTGTGTGATTGTGATTGTGTGATTGTGATTGTGTGATTGTGATTGTGTGATTGTGATTGTGTGATTGTGATTGTGTGATTGTGATTGTGTGATTGTGATTGTGTGATTGTGATTGTGTGATTGTGATTGTGTGATTGTGATTGTGTGATTGTGATTGTGTGATTGTGATTGTGTGATTGTGATTGTGTGATTGTGATTGTGTGATTGTGATTGTGTGATTGTGATTGTGTGATTGTGATTGTGTGATTGTGATTGTGTGATTGTGATTGTGTGATTGTGATTGTGTGATTGTGATTGTGTGATTGTGATTGTGTGATTGTGATTGTGTGATTGTGATTGTGTGATTGTGATTGTGTGATTGTGATTGTGTGATTGTGATTGTGTGATTGTGATTGTGTGATTGTGATTGTGTGATTGTGATTGTGTGATTGTGATTGTGTGATTGTGATTGTGTGATTGTGATTGTGTGATTGTGATTGTGTGATTGTGATTGTGTGATTGTGATTGTGTGATTGTGATTGTGTGATTGTGATTGTGTGATTGTGATTGTGTGATTGTGATTGTGTGATTGTGATTGTGTGATTGTGATTGTGTGATTGTGATTGTGTGATTGTGATTGTGTGATTGTGATTGTGTGATTGTGATTGTGTGATTGTGATTGTGTGATTGTGATTGTGTGATTGTGATTGTGTGATTGTGATTGTGTGATTGTGATTGTGTGATTGTGATTGTGTGATTGTGATTGTGTGATTGTGATTGTGTGATTGTGATTGTGTGATTGTGATTGTGTGATTGTGATTGTGTGATTGTGATTGTGTGATTGTGATTGTGTGATTGTGATTGTGTGATTGTGATTGTGTGATTGTGATTGTGTGATTGTGATTGTGTGATTGTGATTGTGTGATTGTGATTGTGTGATTGTGATTGTGTGATTGTGATTGTGTGATTGTGATTGTGTGATTGTGATTGTGTGATTGTGATTGTGTGATTGTGATTGTGTGATTGTGTGATTGTGTGATTGTGTGATTGTGTGATTGTGTGATTGTGTGATTGTGTGATTGTGTGATTGTGTGATTGTGTGATTGTGTGATTGTGTGATTGTGTGATTGTGTGATTGTGTGATTGTGTGATTGTGTGATTGTGTGATTGTGTGATTGTGTGATTGTGTGATTGTGTGATTGTGTGATTGTGTGATTGTGTGATTGTGTGATTGTGTGATTGTGTGATTGTGTGATTGTGTGATTGTGTGATTGTGTGATTGTGTGATTGTGTGATTGTGTGATTGTGTGATTGTGTGATTGTGTGATTGTGTGATTGTGTGATTGTGTGATTGTGTGATTGTGTGATTGTGTGATTGTGTGATTGTGTGATTGTGTGATTGTGTGATTGTGTGATTGTGTGATTGTGTGATTGTGTGATTGTGTGATTGTGTGATTGTGTGATTGTGTGATTGTGTGATTGTGTGATTGTGTGATTGTGTGATTGTGTGATTGTGTGATTGTGTGATTGTGTGATTGTGTGATTGTGTGATTGTGTGATTGTGTGATTGTGTGATTGTGTGATTGTGTGATTGTGTGATTGTGTGATTGTGTGATTGTGTGATTGTGTGATTGTGTGATTGTGTGATTGTGTGATTGTGTGATTGTGTGATTGTGTGATTGTGTGATTGTGTGATTGTGTGATTGTGTGATTGTGTGATTGTGTGATTGTGTGATTGTGTGATTGTGTGATTGTGTGATTGTGTGATTGTGTGATTGTGTGATTGTGTGATTGTGTGATTGTGATTGTGTGATTGTGATTGTGTGATTGTGATTGTGTGATTGTGATTGTGTGATTGTGATTGTGTGATTGTGATTGTGTGATTGTGATTGTGTGATTGTGATTGTGTGATTGTGATTGTGTGATTGTGATTGTGTGATTGTGATTGTGTGATTGTGATTGTGTGATTGTGATTGTGTGATTGTGATTGTGTGATTGTGATTGTGTGATTGTGATTGTGTGATTGTGATTGTGTGATTGTGATTGTGTGATTGTGATTGTGTGATTGTGATTGTGTGATTGTGATTGTGTGATTGTGATTGTGTGATTGTGATTGTGTGATTGTGATTGTGTGATTGTGATTGTGTGATTGTGATTGTGTGATTGTGATTGTGTGATTGTGATTGTGTGATTGTGATTGTGTGATTGTGATTGTGTGATTGTGATTGTGTGATTGTGATTGTGTGATTGTGATTGTGTGATTGTGATTGTGTGATTGTGATTGTGTGATTGTGATTGTGTGATTGTGATTGTGTGATTGTGATTGTGTGATTGTGATTGTGTGATTGTGATTGTGTGATTGTGATTGTGTGATTGTGATTGTGTGATTGTGATTGTGTGATTGTGATTGTGTGATTGTGATTGTGTGATTGTGATTGTGTGATTGTGATTGTGTGATTGTGATTGTGTGATTGTGATTGTGTGATTGTGATTGTGTGATTGTGATTGTGTGATTGTGATTGTGTGATTGTGATTGTGTGATTGTGATTGTGTGATTGTGATTGTGTGATTGTGATTGTGTGATTGTGATTGTGTGATTGTGATTGTGTGATTGTGATTGTGTGATTGTGATTGTGTGATTGTGATTGTGTGATTGTGATTGTGTGATTGTGATTGTGTGATTGTGATTGTGTGATTGTGATTGTGTGATTGTGATTGTGTGATTGTGATTGTGTGATTGTGATTGTGTGATTGTGATTGTGTGATTGTGATTGTGTGATTGTGATTGTGTGATTGTGATTGTGTGATTGTGATTGTGTGATTGTGATTGTGTGATTGTGATTGTGTGATTGTGATTGTGTGATTGTGATTGTGTGATTGTGATTGTGTGATTGTGATTGTGTGATTGTGATTGTGTGATTGTGATTGTGTGATTGTGATTGTGTGATTGTGATTGTGTGATTGTGATTGTGTGATTGTGATTGTGTGATTGTGATTGTGTGATTGTGATTGTGTGATTGTGATTGTGTGATTGTGATTGTGTGATTGTGATTGTGTGATTGTGATTGTGTGATTGTGATTGTGTGATTGTGATTGTGTGATTGTGATTGTGTGATTGTGATTGTGTGATTGTGATTGTGTGATTGTGATTGTGTGATTGTGATTGTGTGATTGTGATTGTGTGATTGTGATTGTGTGATTGTGATTGTGTGATTGTGATTGTGTGATTGTGATTGTGTGATTGTGATTGTGTGATTGTGATTGTGTGATTGTGATTGTGTGATTGTGATTGTGTGATTGTGATTGTGTGATTGTGATTGTGTGATTGTGATTGTGTGATTGTGATTGTGTGATTGTGATTGTGTGATTGTGATTGTGTGATTGTGATTGTGTGATTGTGATTGTGTGATTGTGATTGTGTGATTGTGATTGTGTGATTGTGATTGTGTGATTGTGATTGTGTGATTGTGATTGTGTGATTGTGATTGTGTGATTGTGATTGTGTGATTGTGATTGTGTGATTGTGATTGTGTGATTGTGATTGTGTGATTGTGATTGTGTGATTGTGATTGTGTGATTGTGATTGTGTGATTGTGATTGTGTGATTGTGATTGTGTGATTGTGATTGTGTGATTGTGATTGTGTGATTGTGATTGTGTGATTGTGATTGTGTGATTGTGATTGTGTGATTGTGATTGTGTGATTGTGATTGTGTGATTGTGATTGTGTGATTGTGATTGTGTGATTGTGATTGTGTGATTGTGATTGTGTGATTGTGATTGTGTGATTGTGATTGTGTGATTGTGATTGTGTGATTGTGATTGTGTGATTGTGATTGTGTGATTGTGATTGTGTGATTGTGATTGTGTGATTGTGATTGTGTGATTGTGATTGTGTGATTGTGATTGTGTGATTGTGATTGTGTGATTGTGATTGTGTGATTGTGATTGTGTGATTGTGATTGTGTGATTGTGATTGTGTGATTGTGATTGTGTGATTGTGATTGTGTGATTGTGATTGTGTGATTGTGATTGTGTGATTGTGATTGTGTGATTGTGATTGTGTGATTGTGATTGTGTGATTGTGATTGTGTGATTGTGATTGTGTGATTGTGATTGTGTGATTGTGATTGTGTGATTGTGATTGTGTGATTGTGATTGTGTGATTGTGATTGTGTGATTGTGATTGTGTGATTGTGATTGTGTGATTGTGATTGTGTGATTGTGATTGTGTGATTGTGATTGTGTGATTGTGATTGTGTGATTGTGATTGTGTGATTGTGATTGTGTGATTGTGATTGTGTGATTGTGATTGTGTGATTGTGATTGTGTGATTGTGATTGTGTGATTGTGATTGTGTGATTGTGATTGTGTGATTGTGATTGTGTGATTGTGATTGTGTGATTGTGATTGTGTGATTGTGATTGTGTGATTGTGATTGTGTGATTGTGATTGTGTGATTGTGATTGTGTGATTGTGATTGTGTGATTGTGATTGTGTGATTGTGATTGTGTGATTGTGATTGTGTGATTGTGATTGTGTGATTGTGATTGTGTGATTGTGATTGTGTGATTGTGATTGTGTGATTGTGATTGTGTGATTGTGATTGTGTGATTGTGATTGTGTGATTGTGATTGTGTGATTGTGATTGTGTGATTGTGATTGTGTGATTGTGATTGTGTGATTGTGATTGTGTGATTGTGATTGTGTGATTGTGATTGTGTGATTGTGATTGTGTGATTGTGATTGTGTGATTGTGATTGTGTGATTGTGATTGTGTGATTGTGATTGTGTGATTGTGATTGTGTGATTGTGATTGTGTGATTGTGATTGTGTGATTGTGATTGTGTGATTGTGATTGTGTGATTGTGATTGTGTGATTGTGATTGTGTGATTGTGATTGTGTGATTGTGATTGTGTGATTGTGATTGTGTGATTGTGATTGTGTGATTGTGATTGTGTGATTGTGATTGTGTGATTGTGATTGTGTGATTGTGATTGTGTGATTGTGATTGTGTGATTGTGATTGTGTGATTGTGATTGTGTGATTGTGATTGTGTGATTGTGATTGTGTGATTGTGATTGTGTGATTGTGATTGTGTGATTGTGATTGTGTGATTGTGATTGTGTGATTGTGATTGTGTGATTGTGATTGTGTGATTGTGATTGTGTGATTGTGATTGTGTGATTGTGATTGTGTGATTGTGATTGTGTGATTGTGATTGTGTGATTGTGATTGTGTGATTGTGATTGTGTGATTGTGATTGTGTGATTGTGATTGTGTGATTGTGATTGTGTGATTGTGATTGTGTGATTGTGATTGTGTGATTGTGATTGTGTGATTGTGATTGTGTGATTGTGATTGTGTGATTGTGATTGTGTGATTGTGATTGTGTGATTGTGATTGTGTGATTGTGATTGTGTGATTGTGATTGTGTGATTGTGATTGTGTGATTGTGATTGTGTGATTGTGATTGTGTGATTGTGATTGTGTGATTGTGATTGTGTGATTGTGATTGTGTGATTGTGATTGTGTGATTGTGATTGTGTGATTGTGATTGTGTGATTGTGATTGTGTGATTGTGATTGTGTGATTGTGATTGTGTGATTGTGATTGTGTGATTGTGATTGTGTGATTGTGATTGTGTGATTGTGATTGTGTGATTGTGATTGTGTGATTGTGATTGTGTGATTGTGATTGTGTGATTGTGATTGTGTGATTGTGATTGTGTGATTGTGATTGTGTGATTGTGATTGTGTGATTGTGATTGTGTGATTGTGATTGTGTGATTGTGATTGTGTGATTGTGATTGTGTGATTGTGATTGTGTGATTGTGATTGTGTGATTGTGATTGTGTGATTGTGATTGTGTGATTGTGATTGTGTGATTGTGATTGTGTGATTGTGATTGTGTGATTGTGATTGTGTGATTGTGATTGTGTGATTGTGATTGTGTGATTGTGATTGTGTGATTGTGATTGTGTGATTGTGATTGTGTGATTGTGATTGTGTGATTGTGATTGTGTGATTGTGATTGTGTGATTGTGATTGTGTGATTGTGATTGTGTGATTGTGATTGTGTGATTGTGATTGTGTGATTGTGATTGTGTGATTGTGATTGTGTGATTGTGATTGTGTGATTGTGATTGTGTGATTGTGATTGTGTGATTGTGATTGTGTGATTGTGATTGTGTGATTGTGATTGTGTGATTGTGATTGTGTGATTGTGATTGTGTGATTGTGATTGTGTGATTGTGATTGTGTGATTGTGATTGTGTGATTGTGATTGTGTGATTGTGATTGTGTGATTGTGATTGTGTGATTGTGATTGTGTGATTGTGATTGTGTGATTGTGATTGTGTGATTGTGATTGTGTGATTGTGATTGTGTGATTGTGATTGTGTGATTGTGATTGTGTGATTGTGATTGTGTGATTGTGATTGTGTGATTGTGATTGTGTGATTGTGATTGTGTGATTGTGATTGTGTGATTGTGATTGTGTGATTGTGATTGTGTGATTGTGATTGTGTGATTGTGATTGTGTGATTGTGATTGTGTGATTGTGATTGTGTGATTGTGATTGTGTGATTGTGATTGTGTGATTGTGATTGTGTGATTGTGATTGTGTGATTGTGATTGTGTGATTGTGATTGTGTGATTGTGATTGTGTGATTGTGATTGTGTGATTGTGATTGTGTGATTGTGATTGTGTGATTGTGATTGTGTGATTGTGATTGTGTGATTGTGATTGTGTGATTGTGATTGTGTGATTGTGATTGTGTGATTGTGATTGTGTGATTGTGATTGTGTGATTGTGATTGTGTGATTGTGATTGTGTGATTGTGATTGTGTGATTGTGATTGTGTGATTGTGATTGTGTGATTGTGATTGTGTGATTGTGATTGTGTGATTGTGATTGTGTGATTGTGATTGTGTGATTGTGATTGTGTGATTGTGATTGTGTGATTGTGATTGTGTGATTGTGATTGTGTGATTGTGATTGTGTGATTGTGATTGTGTGATTGTGATTGTGTGATTGTGATTGTGTGATTGTGATTGTGTGATTGTGATTGTGTGATTGTGATTGTGTGATTGTGATTGTGTGATTGTGATTGTGTGAATTGTGTGATTGTGATTGTGTGATTGTGATTGTGTGATTGTGATTGTGTGATTGTGATTGTGTGATTGTGATTGTGTGATTGTGATTGTGTGATTGTGATTGTGTGATTGTGATTGTGATTGTGATTGTGTGATTGTGATTGTGTGATTGTGATTGTGTGATTGTGATTGTGTGATTGTGATTGTGTGATTGTGGTTGTGTGATTGTGGTTGTGTGATTGTGGTTGTGTGATTGTGATTGTGTGATTGTGATTGTGTGAGTGTGTGATTGTGTGATTGTGTGATTGTGTGATTGTGTGATTGTGTGAGTGTGTGATTGTGTGATTGTGTGATTGTGTGATTGTGATTGTGTGATTGTGTGATTGTGTGATTGTGACTGTGTGATTGTGTGAGTGTGTGATTGTGTGAGTGTGTGATTGTGTGATTGTGTGATTGTGTGGTTGTGTGATTGTGTGATTGTGTGATTGTGTGATTGTGTGATTGTGTGATTGTTTGATTGTGTGATTAGGTGATTGTGTGATTGTGTGATTGTGTGATTGTGTGATTGTGTGATTGTGTGATTGTGATTGTGGGATTATGTGATTGTGTGATTGTGATTGTGATCGTGTGATTGTGTGATTGTGATTGTGTGATTGTGATTGTGTGATTGTGACTGTGTGATTGTGATCGTGTGATTGTGTGATCGTGTGATTGTGTGATTGTGTGAGTGTGTGATTGTGTGATTGTGTGATTGTGTGATTGTGACTGTGTGATTGTGTGATTGTGTGATTGTGTGATTGTGTGATTGTGTGATTGTGTCATTGTGGTTGTGTGATTGTGGTTGTGTGATTGTGGTTGTGTGATTGTGATTGT
Source organism: Megachile rotundata (assembly GCF_050947335.1). Taxonomy (NCBI): domain Eukaryota; kingdom Metazoa; phylum Arthropoda; class Insecta; order Hymenoptera; family Megachilidae; genus Megachile; species Megachile rotundata. The sequence continues at coordinate 864,741 of NW_027473376.1, read as the reverse complement.
GTGATTGTGATTGTGTGAGTGTGTGATTGTGTGATTGTGTGGTTGTGTGATTGTGTGATTGTGTGATTGTGTGATTGTGTGATTGTGTGATTGTGTGATTGTGTGATTGTGGTTGTGTGATTGTGACTGTGTGATTGTGATTGTGTGATTGTGATTGTGTGATTGTGACTGTGTGATTGTGTGAGTGTGTGATTGTGTGATTGTGTGATTGTGTGATTGTGTGAGTGTGTGATTGTGTGATTGTGTGATTGTGTGATTGTGTGATTGTGTGATTGTGATTGTGTGATTGTGACTGTGTGATTGTGTGATTGTGTGATTGTGGTTGTGTGATTGTGATTGTGTGATTGTGATTGTGTGATTGCGATTGTGTGATTGTGTGATTGTGTGATTGTGTGGTTGTGTGATTGTGTGATTGTGTGATTGTGTGATTGTGTGATTGTGTCATTGTGGTTGTGTGATTGTGGTTGTGTGATTGCGGTTGTATGATTGTGATTGTGTGATTGTGATTGTGTGAGTGTGTGATTGTGTGATTGTGTGATTGTGTGATTGTGTGATTGTGTGAGTGTGTGATTGTGTGATTGTGTGATTGTGTGATTGTGTGATTGTGTGATTGTGATTGTGTGATTGTGTGATTGTGTGATTGTGACTGTGTGATTGTGTGAGTGTGTGATTGTGTGATTGTGTGATTGTGTGGTTGTGTGATTGTGTGATTGTGTGATTGTGTGATTGTGTGATTGTGTGATTGTGTGATTGTTTGATTGTGTGATTAGGTGATTGTGTGATTGTGTGATTGTGTGATTGTGTGATTGTGATTGTGTGATTATGTGATTGTGTGATTGTGATTGTGTGATTGTGATTGTGTGATTGTGATTGTGTGATTGTGATTGTGTGATTGTGATTGTGTGATTGTGATTGTGTGATTGTGACTGTGTGATTGTGATCGTGTGATTTTGTGATCGTGTGATTGTGTGATTGTGTGAGTGTGTGATTGTGTGATTGTGTGATTGTGTGATTGTGACTGTGTGATTGTGTGATTGTGTGAGTGTGTGATTGTGTGATTGTGTGATTGTGTGATTGTGTGATTATGTGATTGTGTGATTGTGTGATTGTGTGATTGTGAGAGTGTGTGATTGTCTGTTTGAGTGATTGTGTGCTTGTGTGATTGTGTGGTTGTGTGATTGTGTGATTGTGTGATTGTGTGATTAGGTGATTGTGTGATTGTGTGATTGTGTGATTGTGACTGTGTGATTGTGTGAGTGTGTGATTGTGTGATTGAGTGATTGTGTGCTTGTGTGATTGTGTGGTTGTGTGATTGTGTGATTGTGTGATTGTGTGATTGTGTGATTGTGTGATTGTGTGATTGTGAGAGTGTGTGATTGTCTGATTGAGTGATTGTGTGCTTGTGTGATTGTGTGGTTGTGTGATTGTGTGATTGTGTGATTAGGTGATTGTGTGATTGTGTGATTGTGTGATTGTGATTGTGTGATTGTGATTGTGTGATTGTGACTGTGTGATTGTGATTGTGTGAGTGTGTGATTGTGTGATTGTGTGATTGTGTGATTGTGTGATTGTGTGATTGTGTGATTGTGTGATTGTGTGATTATGTGATTGTGTGATTGTGTGATTGTGTGATTGTGAGAGTGTGTGATTGTCTGATTGAGTGATTGTGTGCTTGTGTGATTGTGTGGTTGTGTGATTGTGTGATTTTGTGATTAGGTGATTGTGTGATTGTGTGATTGTGTGATTGTGACTGTGTGATTGTGTGAGTGTGTGATTGTGTGATTGAGTGATTGTGTGCTTGTGTGATTGTGTGGTTGTGTGATTGTGTGATTGTGTGATTGTGTGATTGTGTGATTGTGTGATTGTGTGATTGTGTGATTGTGTGATTGTGTGATTGTGTGATTGTGCGATTGTGTGATTGTGCGATTGTGTAATTGTGATTGTGTTATTGTGATTGTGTGTACTGTGTGACTGTGTGATTGTGTGATTGTGATTGTGTGATTATGTGATTGTGTGATTGTGATTGTGTGATTGTGATTGTGTGATTGTGACTGTGTGATTGTGATCGTGTGATTTTGTGATCGTGTGATTGTGTGATTGTGTGAGTGTGTGATTGTGTGATTGTGTGAATGTGTGATTGTGACTGTGTGATTGTGTGATTGTGTGAGTGTGTGATTGTGTGATTGTGTGATTGTGTGATTGTGTGATTGTGATTGTGTGATTGTGATTGTGTGATTGTGATTGTGTGATTGTGATTGTGTGATTGTGATTGTGTGATTGTGATTGTGTGATTGTGATTGTGTGATTGTGTGATTGTGTGATTGTGGTTGTGTGATTGTGACTGTGTGATTGTGATTGTGTGATTGTGATTCTGTGATTGTGACCGTGTGATTGTGATCGTGTGATTGTGTGATCGTGTGATTGTGTGATCGTGTGATTGTGTGAGTGTGTGATTGTGTGATTGTGACTGTGTGATTGTGTGATTGTGACTGTGTGATTGTGTGATTGTGTGACTGTGTGATTGTGTGATTGTGGTTGTGTGATTGTGACTGTGTGATTGTGATTGTGTGATTGTGATCGTGTGATTTTGTGATCGTGTGATTGTGTGATTGTGTGAGTGTGTGATTGTGTGATTGTGTGAATGTGTGATTGTGACTGTGTGATTGTGTGATTGTGTGACTGTGTGATTGTGTGAGTGTGTGATTGTGTGATTGAGTGATTGAGTGATTGTGTGCTTGTGTGATTGTGTGGTTGTGTGATTGTGTGATTGTGTGATTAGGTTATTGTGTGATTGTGTGATTGTGTGATTGTGTGATTGTGTGATTGTGTGATTGTGTGATTGTGTGATTACGTGACTGTGTGATTGTGTGACTGTGTGATTGTGTGAGTGTGTGATTGTGTGATTGTGTGATTGTGTGATTGTGTGATTGTGTGATTGTGTGATTGTGTGATTGTGTGATTGTGTGATTGTGTGATTGTGTGATTGTGTGATTGTGTGATTGTGTGATTGTGTGATTGTGTGACTGTGTGATTGTGTGATTGTGTGATCGTGATTGTGCAATCGTGATTGTGGGATTGCGTGATTGTGATTGTGTGATTGTGTGATTGTGTGGTTGTGTGATTGTGTGATTGTGTGATTGTGTGATTGTGTGATTGTGTGATTGTGTGATTATGTGATTGTGTGATTGTGTGATTGTGTGATTGTGTGAGTGTGTGATTGTCTGATTGAGTGATTGTGTGCTTGTGTGATTGTGTGGTTGTGTGATTGTGTGATTGTGTGATTAGGTGATTGTGTGATTGTGTGATTGTGTGATTGTGACTGTGTGATTGTGTGAGTGTGTGATTGTGTGATTGAGTGATTGTGAGCTTGTGTGATTGTGTGGTCGTGTGATTGTGTGATTGTGTGACTGTGTGATTGTGTGACTGTGTGATTGTGTGATTGTGTGATTGTGTGATTGTGTGATTGTGTGATTGTGTGATTGTGTGATTGTGTGATTGTGGGTGTGTGATTGTGACTGGGTGATTGTGATTGTGTGATTGTGATTGTGTGATTGTGACTGTGTGATTGTGTGAGTGTGTGATTGTGTGATTGAGTGATTGTGTGGTTGTGTGATTGTGTGATTGTGTGATTGTGTGATTGTGTGATTGTGTGATTGTGTGATTGTGTGATTGTGTGATAGTGACTGTGTGATTGTGTGATTGTGTGATTGTGTGATTGTGTGGTTGTGTGATTGTGTGGTTGTGTGATTGTGTGATTGTGTGATTGTGTGATTGTGTGATTGTGTGATTGTGTGATTGTGTGATAGTGACTGTGTGATTGTGTGATTGTGTGATTGTGTGATTGTGACTGTGTGATTGCGTGATTGTGTGATTGGGTGGTTGTGTGATTTTGTGATTGTGTGATTGTGTGATTGTGTGATTGTGTGGTTGTGTGATTCTGTGATTGTGTGATTGTGTGATTTTGTGATTGTGTGAGTGTGTGATTGTCTGATTGGGTGATTGTGTGCTTGTGTGATTGTGTGGTTGTGTGATTGTGTGATTGTGTGATTAGGTGATTGTGTGATTGTGTGATTGTGTGATTGTGACTGTGTGATTGTGTGAGTGTGTGATTGTGTGATTGAGTGATTGTGTGCTTGTGTGAATGTGTGGTTGTGTGATTGTGTGATTGTGTGATTGTGTGATTGTGTGATTGTGTGATTGTGTGATTGTGTGGTTGTGTGATTGTGTGATTGTGTGACTGTGTGATTGTGTGATTGTGTGATCGTGATTGTGCAATCGTGATTGTGGGATTGCGTGATTGTGATTGTGTGATTGTGTGACTGTGTGATTGTGTGACTGTGTGATTGTGTGGTTGTGTGATTGTGTGATTGTGTGATTGTGTGATTGTGTGATTGTGTGATTGTGTGATTATGTGATTGTGTGATTGTGTGATTGTGTGATTGTGTGAGTGTGTGATTGTCTGATTGAGTGATTGTGTGCTTGTGTGATTGTGTGGTTGTGTGATTGTGTGATTGTGTGATTAGGTGATTGTGTGATTGTGTGATTGTGTGATTGTGACTGTGTGATTGTGTGAGTGTGTGATTGTGTGATTGAGTGATTGTGAGCTTGTGTGATTGTGTGGTCGTGTGATTGTGTGATTGTGTGACTGTGTGATTGTGTGACTGTGTGATTGTGTGATTGTGTGATTGTGTGATTGTGTGATTGTGTGATTGTGTGATTGTGTGATTGTGGGTGTGTGATTGTGACTGGGTGATTGTGATTGTGTGATTGTGATTGTGTGATTGTGACTGTGTGATTGTGTGAGTGTGTGATTGTGTGATTGAGTGATTGTGTGGTTGTGTGATTGTGTGATTGTGTGATTGTGTGATTGTGTGATTGTGTGATTGTGTGATTGTGTGATAGTGACTGTGTGATTGTGTGATTGTGTGATTGTGTGATTGTGTGGTTGTGTGATTGTGTGGTTGTGTGATTGTGTGATTGTGTGATTGTGTGATTGTGTGATTGTGTGATTGTGTGATTGTGTGATAGTGACTGTGTGATTGTGTGATTGTGTGATTGTGTGATTGTGACTGTGTGATTGCGTGATTGTGTGATTGGGTGGTTGTGTGATTTTGTGATTGTGTGATTGTGTGATTGTGTGATTGTGTGGTTGTGTGATTCTGTGATTGTGTGATTGTGTGATTTTGTGATTGTGTGAGTGTGTGATTGTCTGATTGGGTGATTGTGTGCTTGTGTGATTGTGTGGTTGTGTGATTGTGTGATTGTGTGATTAGGTGATTGTGTGATTGTGTGATTGTGTGATTGTGACTGTGTGATTGTGTGAGTGTGTGATTGTGTGATTGAGTGATTGTGTGCTTGTGTGAATGTGTGGTTGTGTGATTGTGTGATTGTGTGATTGTGTGATTGTGTGATTGTGTGATTGTGTGATTGTGTGGTTGTGTGATTGTGTGATTGTGTGATTGTGTGATTGTGTGATTGTGTGATTGTGTGATTGTGTGATTGTGTGATTGTGTGATTGTGTGATTGTGTGATTGTGGTTGTGTGATTGTGACTGTGTGATTGTGATTGTGTGATTGTGATTGTGTTATTGTGACTGTGTGATTGTGTGAGTGTGTGATTGTGTGATTGTGTGTTTGTGTGATTGTGTGATTGTGTGAGTGTGTGGTTGTGTGATTGTGTGATTGTGTGATTGTGTGGTTGTGTGATTGTGTGATTGTGATTGTGTGATTGTGACTGTGTGATTGTGTGAGTGTGTGATTGTGTGATTGAGTGATTGTGTGGTTGTGTGATTGTGTGGTTGTGTGATTGTGTGGTTGTGTGATTGTGTGGTTGTGTGATTGTGTGATTGTGTGATTGTGTGATTGTGTGATTGTGTGATTGTGTGGTTGTGTGATTGTTTGATTGTGTGATTAGGTAATTGTGTGATTGTGTGATTGTGTGATTGTGTGATTGTGTGATTGTGTGATTGTGTGATTATGTGATTGTGTGATTGTGTGATTGTGTGAGTGTGTGATTGTCTGATTGAGTGATTGTGTGCTTGTGTGATTGTGTGGTTGTGTGATTGTGTGATTGTGTGATTGTGTGATTGTGTGATTGTGTGATTGTGTGATTGTGTGATTGTGTGATTGTGTGATTGTGTGATTGTGTGATTGTGTGATTGTGTGATTGTGTGATTGTGTGATTGTGTGATTGTGTGATTGTGTGATTGTGTGATTGTGTGATTATGTGATTGTGTGATTGTGTGATTGTGTGATTGTGTGATTGTGTGGTTGTGTGTTTGTGTGATTGTGTGATTGTGTGATTGTGTGATTGTGTGATTGTGTGATTGTGTGATTGTGTGATTGTGTGATTGTGTGATTGTGTGATTGTGTGATTGTGTGACTGTGTGATTGTGTGATTGTGTGACTGTGTGATTGTGTGATTGTGTGATTGTGTGATTGTGTGATTGTGTGATTGTGTGATTGTGTGATTGTGTGATTGTGTGATTGTGTGATTGTGTGATTGTGTGATTGTGTGATTGTGTGATTGTGTGATTGTGTGATTGTGTGATTGTGTGATTGTGTGATTGTGTGATTGTGTGATTGTGTGATTGTGTGATTGTGTGATTGTGTGATTGTGTGATTGTGTGATTGTGTGATTGTGTGATTGTGTGATTGTGTGATTGTGTGATTGTGTGATTGTGTGATTGTGTGATTGTGTGATTGTGTGATTGTGTGATTGTGTGATTGTGTGATTGTGTGATTGTGTGATTGTGTGATTGTGTGATTGTGTGATTGTGTGATTGTGTGATTGTGTGATTGTGTGATTGTGTGATTGTGTGATTGTGTGATTGTGTGATTGTGTGATTGTGTGATTGTGTGATTGTGTGATTGTGTGATTGTGTGATTGTGTGATTGTGTGATTGTGTGATTGTGTGATTGTGTGATTGTGTGATTGTGTGATTGTGTGATTGTGTGATTGTGTGATTGTGTGATTGTGTGATTGTGTGATTGTGTGATTGTGTGATTGTGTGATTGTGTGATTGTGTGATTGTGTGATTGTGTGATTGTGTGATTGTGTGATTGTGTGATTGTGATTGTGTGATTGTGATTGTGTGATTGTGATTGTGTGATTGTGATTGTGTGATTGTGATTGTGTGATTGTGTGATTGTGATTGTGTGATTGTGATTGTGTGATTGTGATTGTGTGATTGTGATTGTGTGATTGTGATTGTGTGATTGTCTGATTGAGTGATTGTGTGATTGTGTGATTGTGATTGTGTGATTGTGATTGTGTGATTGTGATTGTGTGATTGTGATTGTGTGATTGTGATTGTGTGATTGTGATTGTGTGATTGTGATTGTGTGATTGTGATTGTGTGATTGTGATTGTGTGATTGTGATTGTGTGATTGTGATTGTGTGATTGTGTGATTGTGTGATTGTGATTGTGTGATTGTGATTGTGTGATTGTGATTGTGTGATTGTGATTGTGTGATTGTGATTGTGTGATTGTGATTGTGTGATTGTGATTGTGTGATTGTGATTGTGTGATTGTGATTGTGTGATTGTGATTGTGTGATTGTGATTGTGTGATTGTGATTGTGTGATTGTGATTGTGTGATTGTGATTGTGTGATTGTGATTGTGTGATTGTGATTGTGTGATTGTGATTGTGTGATTGTGATTGTGTGATTGTGATTGTGTGATTGTGATTGTGTGATTGTGATTGTGTGATTGTGATTGTGTGATTGTGATTGTGTGATTGTGATTGTGTGATTGTGATTGTGTGATTGTGATTGTGTGATTGTGATTGTGTGATTGTGATTGTGTGATTGTGATTGTGTGATTGTGATTGTGTGATTGTGATTGTGTGATTGTGATTGTGTGATTGTGATTGTGTGATTGTGATTGTGTGATTGTGATTGTGTGATTGTGATTGTGTGATTGTGATTGTGTGATTGTGATTGTGTGATTGTGATTGTGTGATTGTGATTGTGTGATTGTGATTGTGTGATTGTGATTGTGTGATTGTGATTGTGTGATTGTGATTGTGTGATTGTGATTGTGTGATTGTGATTGTGTGATTGTGATTGTGTGATTGTGATTGTGTGATTGTGATTGTGTGATTGTGATTGTGTGATTGTGATTGTGTGATTGTGATTGTGTGATTGTGATTGTGTGATTGTGATTGTGTGATTGTGATTGTGTGATTGTGATTGTGTGATTGTGATTGTGTGATTGTGATTGTGTGATTGTGATTGTGTGATTGTGATTGTGTGATTGTGATTGTGTGATTGTGATTGTGTGATTGTGATTGTGTGATTGTGATTGTGTGATTGTGATTGTGTGATTGTGATTGTGTGATTGTGATTGTGTGATTGTGATTGTGTGATTGTGATTGTGTGATTGTGATTGTGTGATTGTGATTGTGTGATTGTGATTGTGTGATTGTGATTGTGTGATTGTGATTGTGTGATTGTGATTGTGTGATTGTGATTGTGTGATTGTGATTGTGTGATTGTGATTGTGTGATTGTGATTGTGTGATTGTGATTGTGTGATTGTGATTGTGTGATTGTGATTGTGTGATTGTGATTGTGTGATTGTGATTGTGTGATTGTGATTGTGTGATTGTGATTGTGTGATTGTGATTGTGTGATTGTGATTGTGTGATTGTGATTGTGTGATTGTGATTGTGTGATTGTGATTGTGTGATTGTGATTGTGTGATTGTGATTGTGTGATTGTGATTGTGTGATTGTGATTGTGTGATTGTGATTGTGTGATTGTGATTGTGTGATTGTGATTGTGTGATTGTGATTGTGTGATTGTGATTGTGTGATTGTGATTGTGTGATTGTGATTGTGTGATTGTGATTGTGTGATTGTGATTGTGTGATTGTGATTGTGTGATTGTGATTGTGTGATTGTGATTGTGTGATTGTGATTGTGTGATTGTGATTGTGTGATTGTGATTGTGTGATTGTGATTGTGTGATTGTGATTGTGTGATTGTGATTGTGTGATTGTGATTGTGTGATTGTGATTGTGTGATTGTGATTGTGTGATTGTGATTGTGTGATTGTGATTGTGTGATTGTGATTGTGTGATTGTGATTGTGTGATTGTGATTGTGTGATTGTGATTGTGTGATTGTGATTGTGTGATTGTGATTGTGTGATTGTGATTGTGTGATTGTGATTGTGAGATTGTGATTGTGTGATTGTGATTGTGTGATTGTGATTGTGTGATTGTGATTGTGTGATTGTGATTGTGTGATTGTGATTGTGTGATTGTGATTGTGTGATTGTGATTGTGTGATTGTGATTGTGTGATTGTGATTGTGTGATTGTGATTGTGTGATTGTGATTGTGTGATTGTGATTGTGTGATTGTGATTGTGTGATTGTGATTGTGTGATTGTGATTGTGTGATTGTGATTGTGTGATTGTGATTGTGTGATTGTGATTGTGTGATTGTGATTGTGTGATTGTGATTGTGTGATTGTGATTGTGTGATTGTGATTGTGTGATTGTGATTGTGTGATTGTGATTGTGTGATTGTGATTGTGTGATTGTGATTGTGTGATTGTGATTGTGTGATTGAGTGATTGTGTGCTTGTGTGATTGTGTGCTTGTGTGATTGTGTGGTTGTGTGATTAGGTTAGTGTGTGATTGTGTGATTGTGTGATTGTGTGATTGTGATTGTGTGATTGTGATTGTGTGATTGTGATTGTGTGATTGTGTGATTGTGTGATTGTGATTGTGTGATTGTGATTGTGTGATTGTGATTGTGTGATTGTGATTGTGTGATTGTGATTGTGTGATTGTGATTGTGTGATTGTGATTGTGTGATTGTGATTGTGTGATTGTGATTGTGTGATTGTGATTGTGTGATTGTGATTGTGTGATTGTGATTGTGTGATTGTGATTGTGTGATTGTGATTGTGTGATTGTGATTGTGTGATTGTGATTGTGTGATTGTGATTGTGTGATTGTGATTGTGTGATTGTGATTGTGTGATTGTGATTGTGTGATTGTGATTGTGTGATTGTGATTGTGTGATTGTGATTGTGTGATTGTGATTGTGTGATTGTGATTGTGTGATTGTGATTGTGTGATTGTGATTGTGTGATTGTGATTGTGTGATTGTGATTGTGTGATTGTGATTGTGTGATTGTGATTGTGTGATTGTGATTGTGATTGTGTGATTGTGATTGTGTGATTGTGATTGTGTGATTGTGATTGTGTGATTGTGATTGTGTGATTGTGGTTGTGTGATTGTGGTTGTGTGATTGTGGTTGTGTGATTGTGATTGTGTGAGTGTGTGATTGTGTGATTGTGTGATTGTGTGATTGTGTGATTGTGTGATTGTGTGATTGTGTGAGTGTGTGATTGTGTGATTGTGTGATTGTGTGATTGTGTGATTGTGTGATTGTGATTGTGTGATTGTGTGATTGTGTGATTGTGACTGTGTGATTGTGTGAGTGTGTGATTGTGTGAGTGTGTGATTGTGTGATTGTGTGATTGTGTGGTTGTGTGATTGTGTGATTGTGTCATTGTGGTTGTGTGATTGTGGTTGTGTGATTGTGGTTGTGTGATTGTGATTGTGTGATTGTGTGATTGTGTGATTGTGTGGTTGTGTGATTGTGTGATTGTGTGATTGTGTGATTGTGTGATTGTGTGATTGTGTGATTGTGTGATTGTGTGATTGTGTGATTGTGTGATTGTGTGATTGTGTGATTGTGTGATTGTGTGATTGTGTGATTGTGTGATTGTGTGATTGTGTGATTGTGTGATTGTGTGATTGTGTGATTGTGTGATTGTGTGATTGTGTGATTGTGTGATTGTGTGATTGTGTGATTGTGTGATTGTGGTTGTGTGATTGTGACTGTGTGATTGTGATTGTGTGATTGTGATTGTGTGATTGTGACTGTGTGATTGTGTGAGTGTGTGATTGTGTGATTGTGTGATTGTGTGATTGTGTGAGTGTGTGATTGTGTGATTGTGTGATTGTGTGATTGTGTGATTGTGTGATTGTGATTGTGTGATTGTGACTGTGTGATTGTGTGATTGTGTGATTGTGGTTGTGTGATTGTGATTGTGTGATTGTGATTGTGTGATTGCGATTGTGTGATTGTGTGATTGTGTGATTGTGTGGTTGTGTGATTGTGTGATTGTGTGATTGTGTGATTGTGTGATTGTGTCATTGTGGTTGTGTGATTGTGGTTGTGTGATTGCGGTTGTATGATTGTGATTGTGTGATTGTGATTGTGTGAGTGTGTGATTGTGTGATTGTGTGATTGTGTGATTGTGTGATTGTGTGAGTGTGTGATTGTGTGATTGTGTGATTGTGTGATTGTGTGATTGTGTGATTGTGATTGTGTGATTGTGTGATTGTGTGATTGTGACTGTGTGATTGTGTGAGTGTGTGATTGTGTGATTGTGTGATTGTGTGGTTGTGTGATTGTGTGATTGTGTGATTGTGTGATTGTGTGATTGTGTGATTGTTTGATTGTGTGATTAGGTGATTGTGTGATTGTGTGATTGTGTGATTGTGTGATTGTGATTGTGTGATTATGTGATTGTGTGATTGTGATTGTGTGATTGTGATTGTGTGATTGTGATTGTGTGATTGTGATTGTGTGATTGTGATTGTGTGATTGTGATTGTGTGATTGTGACTGTGTGATTGTGATCGTGTGATTTTGTGATCGTGTGATTGTGTGATTGTGTGAGTGTGTGATTGTGTGATTGTGTGATTGTGTGATTGTGACTGTGTGATTGTGTGATTGTGTGAGTGTGTGATTGTGTGATTGTGTGATTGTGTGATTGTGTGATTGTGTGATTGTGTGATTGTGTGATTGTGTGATTGTGTGATTATGTGATTGTGTGATTGTGTGATTGTGTGATTGTGAGAGTGTGTGATTGTCTGATTGAGTGATTGTGTGCTTGTGTGATTGTGTGGTTGTGTGATTGTGTGATTGTGTGATTAGGTGATTGTGTGATTGTGTGATTGTGTGATTGTGACTGTGTGATTGTGTGAGTGTGTGATTGTGTGATTGAGTGATTGTGTGCTTGTGTGATTGTGTGGTTGTGTGATTGTGTGATTGTGTGATTGTGTGATTGTGTGATTGTGTGATTGTGTGATTGTGTGATTGTGTGATTGTGTGATTGTGTGATTGTGTGATTGTGTGATTGTGCGATTGTGTGATTGTGCGATTGTGTAATTGTGATTGTGTTATTGTGATTGTGTGTACTGTGTGACTGTGTGATTGTGTGATTGTGATTGTGTGATTATGTGATTGTGTGATTGTGATTGTGTGATTGTGATTGTGTGATTGTGACTGTGTGATTGTGATCGTGTGATTTTGTGATCGTGTGATTGTGTGATTGTGTGAGTGTGTGATTGTGTGATTGTGTGAATGTGTGATTGTGACTGTGTGATTGTGTGATTGTGTGAGTGTGTGATTGTGTGATTGTGTGATTGTGTGATTGTGTGATTGTGATTGTGTGATTGTGATTGTGTGATTGTGATTGTGTGATTGTGATTGTGTGATTGTGATTGTGTGATTGTGATTGTGTGATTGTGATTGTGTGATTGTGATTGTGTGATTGTGATTGTGTGATTGTGATTGTGTGATTGTGATTGTGTGATTGTGTGATTGTGTGATTGTGTGATTGTGGTTGTGTGATTGTGACTGTGTGATTGTGATTGTGTGATTGTGATTCTGTGATTGTGACCGTGTGATTGTGATCGTGTGATTGTGTGATCGTGTGATTGTGTGATCGTGTGATTGTGTGAGTGTGTGATTGTGTGATTGTGACTGTGTGATTGTGTGATTGTGACTGTGTGATTGTGTGATTGTGTGACTGTGTGATTGTGTGATTGTGGTTGTGTGATTGTGACTGTGTGATTGTGATTGTGTGATTGTGATTCTGTGATTGTGACTGTGTGATTGTGTGAGTGTGTGATTGTGTGATTGTGTGATTGTGTGACTGCGTGATTGTGTGAGTGTGTGATTGGGTGATTGAGTGATTGTGTGGTTGTGTGATTGTGTGGTTGTGTGATTGTGTGGTTGTGTGATTGTGTGATTGTGTGATTGTGTGATTGTGTGATTTTGTGATTGTGTGATTGTGTGATTGTGTGATTGTGACTGTGTGATTGTGTGAGTGTGTGATTGTGTGATTGAGTGATTGTGTGCTTGTGTGATTGTGTGGTTGTGTGATTGTGTGATTGTGTGATTGTGTGATTGTGTGATTGTGTGATTGTGTGATTGTGTGATTGTGTGATTGTGTGATTGTGTGATTGTGCGATTGTGTGATTGTGCGATTGTGTAATTGTGATTGTGTTATTGTGATTGTGTGTACTGTGTGACTGTGTGATTGTGTGATTGTGATTGTGTGATTATGTGATTGTGTGATTGTGATTGTGTGATTGTGATTGTGTGATTGTGATTGTGTGATTGTGACTGTGTGATTGTGATCGTGTGATTTTGTGATCGTGTGATTGTGTGATTGTGTGAGTGTGTGATTGTGTGATTGTGTGATTGTGTGATTGTGACTGTGTGATTGTGTGATTGTGTGAGTGTGTGATTGTGTGATTGTGTGATTGTGTGATTGTGTGATTGTGATTGTGTGATTGTGATTGTGTGATTGTGATTGTGTGATTGTGATTGTGTGATTGTGATTGTGTGATTGTGATTGTGTGATTGTGATTGTGTGATTGTGATTGTGTGATTGTGATTGTGTGATTGTGATTGTGTGATTGTGACCGTGTGATTGTGATCGTGTGATTGTGTGATCGTGTGATTGTGTGATCGCGTGATTGTGTGAGTGTGTGATTGTGTGATTGTGACTGTGTGATTGTGTGATTGTGACTGTGTGATTGTGTGATTGTGTGATTGTGTGATTGTGTGATTGTGTGATTGTGGTTGTGTGATTGTGACTGTGTGATTGTGATTGTGTGATTGTGATTCTGTGATTGTGACTGTGTGATTGTGTGAGTGTGTGATTGTGTGATTGTGTGATTGTGTGACTGCGTGATTGTGTGAGTGTGTGATTGGGTGATTGAGTGATTGTGTGGTTGTGTGATTGTGTGGTTGTGTGATTGTGTGGTTGTGTGATTGTGTGATTGTGTGATTGTGTGATTGTGTGATTTTGTGATTGTGAGATTGTTTGATTGTGTGATTAGGTGATTGTGTGATTGTGTGATTGTGTGATTGTGTGATTGTGTGATTGTGATTGTGTGATTATGTGATTGTGTGATTGTGATTGTGTGATTGTGATTGTGTGACTGTGATTGTGTGATTGTGACTGTGTGATTGTGATCGTGTGATTGTGTGATCGTGTGATTGTGTGATTGTGTGAGTGTGTGATTGTGTGATTGTGTGATTGTGTGATTGTGACTGTGTGATTGTGTGATTGTGTGATTGTGTGATTGTGTGATTGTGGTTGTGTGATTGTGACTGTGTGATTGTGACTGTGTGATTGTGATTCTGTGATTGTGATTGTGTGATTGTGATTGTGATTGTGTGATTGTGATTGTGCGATTGTGATTGTGCGATTGTGATTGTGCGATTGTGATTGTGCGATTGTGATTGTGCGATTGTGATTGTGCGATTGTGATTGTGCGATTGTGATTGTGCGATTGTGATTGTGCGATTGTGATTGTGCGATTGTGATTGTGCGATTGTGATTGTGCGATTGTGATTGTGCGATTGTGATTGTGCGATTGTGATTGTGCGATTGTGATTGTGCGATTGTGATTGTGCGATTGTGATTGTGCGATTGTGATTGTGCGATTGTGATTGTGCGATTGTGATTGTGTGATTGTGATTGTGTGATTGTGATTGTGTGATTGTGATTGTGTGATTGTGATTGTGTGATTGTGATTGTGTGATTGTGATTGTGTGATTGTGATTGTGTGATTGTGATTGTGTGATTGTGATTGTGTGATTGTGATTGTGTGATTGTGATTGTGTGATTGTGATTGTGTGATTGTGATTGTGTGATTGTGATTGTGTGATTGTGATTGTGTGATTGTGATTGTGTGATTGTGATTGTGTGATTGTGATTGTGTGATTGTGATTGTGTGATTGTGATTGTGTGATTGTGATTGTGTGATTGTGATTGTGATTGTGTGATTGTGATTGTGTGATTGTGATTGTGTGATTGTGATTGTGTGATTGTGATTGTGTGATTGTGGTTGTGTGATTGTGGTTGTGTGATTGTGATTGTGTGATTGTGATTGTGTGAGTGTGTGGTTGTGTGATTGTGTGATTGTGTGATTGTGACTGTGTGATTGTGTGAGTGTGTGATTGTGTGAGTGTGTGATTGTGTGATTGTGTGATTGTGTGATTGTGTGATTGTGTGATTGTGTGATTGTGATTGTGTGATTATGTGATTGTGTGATTGTGATTGTGTGATTGTGATTGTGTGATTGTGATTGTGTGATTGTGATTGTGTGATTGTGATTGTGTGATTGTGACTGTGTGATTGTGATCGTGTGATTGTGTGATCGTGTGATTGTGTGATTGTGTGAGTGTGTGATTGTGTGATTGTGTGATTGTGTGATTGTGACTGTGTGATTGTGACTGTGTGATTGTGTGATTGTGTGATTGTGTGATTGTGTGATTGTGTGATTGTGTGATTGTGTGATTGTGTGATTGTGTGACTGTGTGATTGTGTGAGTGTGTGATTGGGTGATTGAGTGATTGTGTGGTTGTGTGATTGTGTGGTTGTGTGATTGTGTGGTTGTGTGATTGTGTGATTGTGTGATTGTGTGATTGTGTGATTTTGTGATTGTGTGATTGTTTGATTGTGTGATTAGGTGATTGTGTGATTGTGTGATTGTGTGATTGTGTGATTGTGTGATTGTGATTGTGTGATTATGTGATTGTGTGATTGTGATTGTGTGATTGTGATTGTGTGACTGTGATTGTGTGACTGTGATTGTGTGATTGTGACTGTGTGATTGTGATCGTGTGATTGTGTGATCGTGTGATTGTGTGATTGTGTGAGTGTGTGATTGTGTGATTGTGTGATTGTGTGATTGTGACTGTGTGATTGTGTGATTGTGTGATTGTGTGATTGTGTGATTGTGGTTGTGTGATTGTGACTGTGTGATTGTGACTGTGTGATTGTGATTCTGTGATTGTGATTGTGTGATTGTGATTGTGATTGTGTGATTGTGATTGTGTGATTGTGATTGTGTGATTGTGATTGTGTGATTGTGATTGTGTGATTGTGATTGTGTGATTGTGATTGTGTGATTGTGATTGTGATTGTGTGATTGTGATTGTGTGATTGTGATTGTGTGATTGTGATTGTGTGATTGTGATTGGGTGATTGTGATTGTGTGATTGTGATTGTGTGATTGTGATTGTGTGATTGTGATTGTGTGATTGTGATTGTGTGATTGTGATTGTGTGATTGTGATTGTGTGATTGTGATTGTGTGATTGTGATTGTGTGATTGTGATTGTGTGATTGTGATTGTGTGATTGTGATTGTGTGATTGTGATTGTGTGATTGTGATTGTGTGATTGTGATTGTGTGATTGTGATTGTGTGATTGTGATTGTGTGATTGTGATTGTGTGATTGTGATTGTGTGATTGTGATTGTGTGATTGTGATTGTGTGATTGTGATTGTGTGATTGTGATTGTGTGATTGTGATTGTGTGATTGTGATTGTGTGATTGTGATTGTGTGATTGTGATTGTGTGATTGTGATTGTGTGATTGTGATTGTGTGATTGTGACTGTGTGATTGTGTGATTGTGTGATTGTGGTTGTGTGATTGTGATTGTGTGATTGTGATTGTGTGATTGCGATTGTGTGATTGTGTGATTGTGTGATTGTGTGGTTGTGTGATTGTGTGATTGTGTGATTGTGTGATTGTGTGATTGTGTCATTGTGGTTGTGTGATTGTGGTTGTGTGATTGCGGTTGTATGATTGTGATTGTGTGATTGTGATTGTGTGAGTGTGTGATTGTGTGATTGTGTGATTGTGTGATTGTGTGATTGTGTGAGTGTGTGATTGTGTGATTGTGTGATTGTGTGATTGTGTGATTGTGTGATTGTGATTGTGTGATTGTGTGATTGTGTGATTGTGACTGTGTGATTGTGTGAGTGTGTGATTGTGTGATTGTGTGATTGTGTGGTTGTGTGATTGTGTGATTGTGTGATTGTGTGATTGTGTGATTGTGTGATTGTGTGATTGTTTGATTGTGTGATTAGGTGATTGTGTGATTGTGTGATTGTGTGATTGTGTGATTGTGATTGTGTGATTATGTGATTGTGTGATTGTGATTGTGTGATTGTGATTGTGTGATTGTGATTGTGTGATTGTGATTGTGTGATTGTGATTGTGTGATTGTGACTGTGTGATTGTGATCGTGTGATTTTGTGATCGTGTGATTGTGTGATTGTGTGAGTGTGTGATTGTGTGATTGTGTGATTGTGTGATTGTGACTGTGTGATTGTGTGATTGTGTGAGTGTGTGATTGTGTGATTGTGTGATTGTGTGATTGTGTGATTATGTGATTGTGTGATTGTGTGATTGTGTGATTGTGAGAGTGTGTGATTGTCTGTTTGAGTGATTGTGTGCTTGTGTGATTGTGTGGTTGTGTGATTGTGTGATTGTGTGATTAGGTGATTGTGTGATTGTGTGATTGTGTGATTGTGACTGTGTGATTGTGTGAGTGTGTGATTGTGTGATTGAGTGATTGTGTGCTTGTGTGATTGTGTGGTTGTGTGATTGTGTGATTGTGTGATTGTGTGATTGTGTGATTGTGTGATTGTGTGATTGTGAGAGTGTGTGATTGTCTGATTGAGTGATTGTGTGCTTGTGTGATTGTGTGGTTGTGTGATTGTGTGATTGTGTGATTAGGTGATTGTGTGATTGTGTGATTGTGTGATTGTGATTGTGTGATTGTGATTGTGTGATTGTGACTGTGTGATTGTGATTGTGTGAGTGTGTGATTGTGTGATTGTGTGATTGTGTGATTGTGTGATTGTGTGATTGTGTGATTGTGTGATTGTGTGATTATGTGATTGTGTGATTGTGTGATTGTGTGATTGTGAGAGTGTGTGATTGTCTGATTGAGTGATTGTGTGCTTGTGTGATTGTGTGGTTGTGTGATTGTGTGATTTTGTGATTAGGTGATTGTGTGATTGTGTGATTGTGTGATTGTGACTGTGTGATTGTGTGAGTGTGTGATTGTGTGATTGAGTGATTGTGTGCTTGTGTGATTGTGTGGTTGTGTGATTGTGTGATTGTGTGATTGTGTGATTGTGTGATTGTGTGATTGTGTGATTGTGTGATTGTGTGATTGTGTGATTGTGTGATTGTGCGATTGTGTGATTGTGCGATTGTGTAATTGTGATTGTGTTATTGTGATTGTGTGTACTGTGTGACTGTGTGATTGTGTGATTGTGATTGTGTGATTATGTGATTGTGTGATTGTGATTGTGTGATTGTGATTGTGTGATTGTGACTGTGTGATTGTGATCGTGTGATTTTGTGATCGTGTGATTGTGTGATTGTGTGAGTGTGTGATTGTGTGATTGTGTGAATGTGTGATTGTGACTGTGTGATTGTGTGATTGTGTGAGTGTGTGATTGTGTGATTGTGTGATTGTGTGATTGTGTGATTGTGATTGTGTGATTGTGATTGTGTGATTGTGATTGTGTGATTGTGATTGTGTGATTGTGATTGTGTGATTGTGATTGTGTGATTGTGATTGTGTGATTGTGTGATTGTGTGATTGTGTGATTGTGGTTGTGTGATTGTGACTGTGTGATTGTGATTGTGTGATTGTGATTCTGTGATTGTGACCGTGTGATTGTGATCGTGTGATTGTGTGATCGTGTGATTGTGTGATCGTGTGATTGTGTGAGTGTGTGATTGTGTGATTGTGACTGTGTGATTGTGTGATTGTGACTGTGTGATTGTGTGATTGTGTGACTGTGTGATTGTGTGATTGTGGTTGTGTGATTGTGACTGTGTGATTGTGATTGTGTGATTGTGATCGTGTGATTTTGTGATCGTGTGATTGTGTGATTGTGTGAGTGTGTGATTGTGTGATTGTGTGAATGTGTGATTGTGACTGTGTGATTGTGTGATTGTGTGACTGTGTGATTGTGTGAGTGTGTGATTGTGTGATTGAGTGATTGAGTGATTGTGTGCTTGTGTGATTGTGTGGTTGTGTGATTGTGTGATTGTGTGATTAGGTTATTGTGTGATTGTGTGATTGTGTGATTGTGTGATTGTGTGATTGTGTGATTGTGTGATTGTGTGATTACGTGACTGTGTGATTGTGTGACTGTGTGATTGTGTGAGTGTGTGATTGTGTGATTGTGTGATTGTGTGATTGTGTGATTGTGTGATTGTGTGATTGTGTGATTGTGTGATTGTGTGATTGTGTGATTGTGTGATTGTGTGATTGTGTGATTGTGTGATTGTGTGATTGTGTGATTGTGTGACTGTGTGATTGTGTGATTGTGTGATCGTGATTGTGCAATCGTGATTGTGGGATTGCGTGATTGTGATTGTGTGATTGTGTGATTGTGTGGTTGTGTGATTGTGTGATTGTGTGATTGTGTGATTGTGTGATTGTGTGATTGTGTGATTATGTGATTGTGTGATTGTGTGATTGTGTGATTGTGTGAGTGTGTGATTGTCTGATTGAGTGATTGTGTGCTTGTGTGATTGTGTGGTTGTGTGATTGTGTGATTGTGTGATTAGGTGATTGTGTGATTGTGTGATTGTGTGATTGTGACTGTGTGATTGTGTGAGTGTGTGATTGTGTGATTGAGTGATTGTGAGCTTGTGTGATTGTGTGGTCGTGTGATTGTGTGATTGTGTGACTGTGTGATTGTGTGACTGTGTGATTGTGTGATTGTGTGATTGTGTGATTGTGTGATTGTGTGATTGTGTGATTGTGTGATTGTGTGATTGTGGGTGTGTGATTGTGACTGGGTGATTGTGATTGTGTGATTGTGATTGTGTGATTGTGACTGTGTGATTGTGTGAGTGTGTGATTGTGTGATTGAGTGATTGTGTGGTTGTGTGATTGTGTGATTGTGTGATTGTGTGATTGTGTGATTGTGTGATTGTGTGATTGTGTGATTGTGTGATAGTGACTGTGTGATTGTGTGATTGTGTGATTGTGTGATTGTGTGGTTGTGTGATTGTGTGGTTGTGTGATTGTGTGATTGTGTGATTGTGTGATTGTGTGATTGTGTGATTGTGTGATTGTGTGATAGTGACTGTGTGATTGTGTGATTGTGTGATTGTGTGATTGTGACTGTGTGATTGCGTGATTGTGTGATTGGGTGGTTGTGTGATTTTGTGATTGTGTGATTGTGTGATTGTGTGATTGTGTGGTTGTGTGATTCTGTGATTGTGTGATTGTGTGATTTTGTGATTGTGTGAGTGTGTGATTGTCTGATTGGGTGATTGTGTGCTTGTGTGATTGTGTGGTTGTGTGATTGTGTGATTGTGTGATTAGGTGATTGTGTGATTGTGTGATTGTGTGATTGTGACTGTGTGATTGTGTGAGTGTGTGATTGTGTGATTGAGTGATTGTGTGCTTGTGTGAATGTGTGGTTGTGTGATTGTGTGATTGTGTGATTGTGTGATTGTGTGATTGTGTGATTGTGTGATTGTGTGGTTGTGTGATTGTGTGATTGTGTGACTGTGTGATTGTGTGATTGTGTGATCGTGATTGTGCAATCGTGATTGTGGGATTGCGTGATTGTGATTGTGTGATTGTGTGACTGTGTGATTGTGTGACTGTGTGATTGTGTGGTTGTGTGATTGTGTGATTGTGTGATTGTGTGATTGTGTGATTGTGTGATTGTGTGATTATGTGATTGTGTGATTGTGTGATTGTGTGATTGTGTGAGTGTGTGATTGTCTGATTGAGTGATTGTGTGCTTGTGTGATTGTGTGGTTGTGTGATTGTGTGATTGTGTGATTAGGTGATTGTGTGATTGTGTGATTGTGTGATTGTGACTGTGTGATTGTGTGAGTGTGTGATTGTGTGATTGAGTGATTGTGAGCTTGTGTGATTGTGTGGTCGTGTGATTGTGTGATTGTGTGACTGTGTGATTGTGTGACTGTGTGATTGTGTGATTGTGTGATTGTGTGATTGTGTGATTGTGTGATTGTGTGATTGTGTGATTGTGTGATTGTGTGATTGTGGGTGTGTGATTGTGACTGGGTGATTGTGATTGTGTGATTGTGATTGTGTGATTGTGACTGTGTGATTGTGTGAGTGTGTGATTGTGTGATTGAGTGATTGTGTGGTTGTGTGATTGTGTGATTGTGTGATTGTGTGATTGTGTGATTGTGTGATTGTGTGATTGTGTGATAGTGACTGTGTGATTGTGTGATTGTGTGATTGTGTGATTGTGTGGTTGTGTGATTGTGTGGTTGTGTGATTGTGTGATTGTGTGATTGTGTGATTGTGTGATTGTGTGATTGTGTGATTGTGTGATAGTGACTGTGTGATTGTGTGATTGTGTGATTGTGTGATTGTGACTGTGTGATTGCGTGATTGTGTGATTGGGTGGTTGTGTGATTTTGTGATTGTGTGATTGTGTGATTGTGTGATTGTGTGGTTGTGTGATTCTGTGATTGTGTGATTGTGTGATTTTGTGATTGTGTGAGTGTGTGATTGTCTGATTGGGTGATTGTGTGCTTGTGTGATTGTGTGGTTGTGTGATTGTGTGATTGTGTGATTAGGTGATTGTGTGATTGTGTGATTGTGTGATTGTGACTGTGTGATTGTGTGAGTGTGTGATTGTGTGATTGAGTGATTGTGTGCTTGTGTGAATGTGTGGTTGTGTGATTGTGTGATTGTGTGATTGTGTGATTGTGTGATTGTGTGATTGTGTGATTGTGTGGTTGTGTGATTGTGTGATTGTGTGATTGTGTGATTGTGTGATTGTGTGATTGTGTGATTGTGTGATTGTGTGATTGTGTGATTGTGTGATTGTGTGATTGTGGTTGTGTGATTGTGACTGTGTGATTGTGATTGTGTGATTGTGATTGTGTTATTGTGACTGTGTGATTGTGTGAGTGTGTGATTGTGTGATTGTGTGTTTGTGTGATTGTGTGATTGTGTGAGTGTGTGGTTGTGTGATTGTGTGATTGTGTGATTGTGTGGTTGTGTGATTGTGTGATTGTGATTGTGTGATTGTGACTGTGTGATTGTGTGAGTGTGTGATTGTGTGATTGAGTGATTGTGTGGTTGTGTGATTGTGTGGTTGTGTGATTGTGTGGTTGTGTGATTGTGTGGTTGTGTGATTGTGTGATTGTGTGATTGTGTGATTGTGTGATTGTGTGATTGTGTGGTTGTGTGATTGTTTGATTGTGTGATTAGGTAATTGTGTGATTGTGTGATTGTGTGATTGTGTGATTGTGTGATTGTGTGATTGTGTGATTGTGTGATTATGTGATTGTGTGATTGTGTGATTGTGTGAGTGTGTGATTGTCTGATTGAGTGATTGTGTGCTTGTGTGATTGTGTGGTTGTGTGATTGTGTGATTGTGTGATTGTGTGATTGTGTGATTGTGTGATTGTGTGATTGTGTGATTGTGTGATTGTGTGATTGTGTGATTGTGTGATTGTGTGATTGTGTGATTGTGTGATTGTGTGATTGTGTGATTGTGTGATTGTGTGATTGTGTGATTGTGTGATTGTGTGATTGTGTGATTGTGTGATTGTGTGATTGTGTGATTGTGTGATTGTGTGGTTGTGTGTTTGTGTGATTGTGTGATTGTGTGATTGTGTGATTGTGTGATTGTGTGATTGTGTGATTGTGTGATTGTGTGATTGTGTGATTGTGTGATTGTGTGACTGTGTGATTGTGTGATTGTGTGACTGTGTGATTGTGTGATTGTGTGATTGTGTGATTGTGTGATTGTGTGATTGTGTGATTGTGTGATTGTGTGATTGTGTGATTGTGTGATTGTGTGATTGTGTGATTGTGTGATTGTGTGATTGTGTGATTGTGTGATTGTGTGATTGTGTGATTGTGTGATTGTGTGATTGTGTGATTGTGTGATTGTGTGATTGTGTGATTGTGTGATTGTGTGATTGTGTGATTGTGTGATTGTGTG
This sequence comes from Megachile rotundata, assembly GCF_050947335.1. Lineage (NCBI taxonomy): Eukaryota > Metazoa > Arthropoda > Insecta > Hymenoptera > Megachilidae > Megachile > Megachile rotundata. Next base: position 841,638 of record NW_027473376.1, on the reverse strand, counting down.
ATTGTGTGATTGTGTGATTGTGTGATTGTGTGATTGTGTGATTGTGTGATTGTGTGATTGTGTGATTGTGTGATTGTGTGATTGTGTGATTGTGTGATTGTGTGATTGTGTGATTGTGTGATTGTGTGATTGTGTGATTGTGTGATTGTGTGATTGTGTGATTGTGTGATTGTGTGATTGTGTGATTGTGTGATTGTGTGATTGTGTGATTGTGTGATTGTGTGATTGTGTGATTGTGTGATTGTGTGATTGTGTGATTGTGTGATTGTGTGATTGTGTGATTGTGTGATTGTGTGATTGTGTGATTGTGTGATTGTGTGATTGTGTGATTGTGTGATTGTGTGATTGTGTGATTGTGTGATTGTGTGATTGTGTGATTGTGTGATTGTGTGATTGTGTGATTGTGTGATTGTGTGATTGTGATTGTGTGATTGTGATTGTGTGATTGTGATTGTGTGATTGTGATTGTGTGATTGTGATTGTGTGATTGTGTGATTGTGATTGTGTGATTGTGATTGTGTGATTGTGATTGTGTGATTGTGATTGTGTGATTGTGATTGTGTGATTGTCTGATTGAGTGATTGTGTGATTGTGTGATTGTGATTGTGTGATTGTGATTGTGTGATTGTGATTGTGTGATTGTGATTGTGTGATTGTGATTGTGTGATTGTGATTGTGTGATTGTGATTGTGTGATTGTGATTGTGTGATTGTGATTGTGTGATTGTGATTGTGTGATTGTGATTGTGTGATTGTGATTGTGTGATTGTGTGATTGTGTGATTGTGATTGTGTGATTGTGATTGTGTGATTGTGATTGTGTGATTGTGATTGTGTGATTGTGATTGTGTGATTGTGATTGTGTGATTGTGATTGTGTGATTGTGATTGTGTGATTGTGATTGTGTGATTGTGATTGTGTGATTGTGATTGTGTGATTGTGATTGTGTGATTGTGATTGTGTGATTGTGATTGTGTGATTGTGATTGTGTGATTGTGATTGTGTGATTGTGATTGTGTGATTGTGATTGTGTGATTGTGATTGTGTGATTGTGATTGTGTGATTGTGATTGTGTGATTGTGATTGTGTGATTGTGATTGTGTGATTGTGATTGTGTGATTGTGATTGTGTGATTGTGATTGTGTGATTGTGATTGTGTGATTGTGATTGTGTGATTGTGATTGTGTGATTGTGATTGTGTGATTGTGATTGTGTGATTGTGATTGTGTGATTGTGATTGTGTGATTGTGATTGTGTGATTGTGATTGTGTGATTGTGATTGTGTGATTGTGATTGTGTGATTGTGATTGTGTGATTGTGATTGTGTGATTGTGATTGTGTGATTGTGATTGTGTGATTGTGATTGTGTGATTGTGATTGTGTGATTGTGATTGTGTGATTGTGATTGTGTGATTGTGATTGTGTGATTGTGATTGTGTGATTGTGATTGTGTGATTGTGATTGTGTGATTGTGATTGTGTGATTGTGATTGTGTGATTGTGATTGTGTGATTGTGATTGTGTGATTGTGATTGTGTGATTGTGATTGTGTGATTGTGATTGTGTGATTGTGATTGTGTGATTGTGATTGTGTGATTGTGATTGTGTGATTGTGATTGTGTGATTGTGATTGTGTGATTGTGATTGTGTGATTGTGATTGTGTGATTGTGATTGTGTGATTGTGATTGTGTGATTGTGATTGTGTGATTGTGATTGTGTGATTGTGATTGTGTGATTGTGATTGTGTGATTGTGATTGTGTGATTGTGATTGTGTGATTGTGATTGTGTGATTGTGATTGTGTGATTGTGATTGTGTGATTGTGATTGTGTGATTGTGATTGTGTGATTGTGATTGTGTGATTGTGATTGTGTGATTGTGATTGTGTGATTGTGATTGTGTGATTGTGATTGTGTGATTGTGATTGTGTGATTGTGATTGTGTGATTGTGATTGTGTGATTGTGATTGTGTGATTGTGATTGTGTGATTGTGATTGTGTGATTGTGATTGTGTGATTGTGATTGTGTGATTGTGATTGTGTGATTGTGATTGTGTGATTGTGATTGTGTGATTGTGATTGTGTGATTGTGATTGTGTGATTGTGATTGTGTGATTGTGATTGTGTGATTGTGATTGTGTGATTGTGATTGTGTGATTGTGATTGTGTGATTGTGATTGTGTGATTGTGATTGTGTGATTGTGATTGTGTGATTGTGATTGTGTGATTGTGATTGTGTGATTGTGATTGTGTGATTGTGATTGTGTGATTGTGATTGTGTGATTGTGATTGTGTGATTGTGATTGTGTGATTGTGATTGTGTGATTGTGATTGTGTGATTGTGATTGTGTGATTGTGATTGTGTGATTGTGATTGTGTGATTGTGATTGTGTGATTGTGATTGTGTGATTGTGATTGTGTGATTGTGATTGTGTGATTGTGATTGTGTGATTGTGATTGTGTGATTGTGATTGTGTGATTGTGATTGTGTGATTGTGATTGTGTGATTGTGATTGTGTGATTGTGATTGTGTGATTGTGATTGTGTGATTGTGATTGTGTGATTGTGATTGTGTGATTGTGATTGTGTGATTGTGATTGTGTGATTGTGATTGTGTGATTGTGATTGTGTGATTGTGATTGTGTGATTGTGATTGTGTGATTGTGATTGTGTGATTGTGATTGTGTGATTGTGATTGTGTGATTGTGATTGTGTGATTGTGATTGTGTGATTGTGATTGTGTGATTGTGATTGTGTGATTGTGATTGTGTGATTGTGATTGTGTGATTGTGATTGTGTGATTGTGATTGTGTGATTGTGATTGTGTGATTGTGATTGTGTGATTGTGATTGTGTGATTGTGATTGTGTGATTGTGATTGTGTGATTGTGATTGTGTGATTGTGATTGTGTGATTGTGATTGTGTGATTGTGATTGTGTGATTGTGATTGTGTGATTGTGATTGTGTGATTGTGATTGTGTGATTGTGATTGTGTGATTGTGATTGTGTGATTGTGATTGTGTGATTGTGATTGTGTGATTGTGATTGTGTGATTGTGATTGTGTGATTGTGATTGTGTGATTGTGATTGTGTGATTGTGATTGTGTGATTGTGATTGTGTGATTGTGATTGTGTGATTGTGATTGTGTGATTGTGATTGTGTGATTGTGATTGTGTGATTGTGATTGTGTGATTGTGATTGTGTGATTGTGATTGTGTGATTGTGATTGTGTGATTGTGATTGTGTGATTGTGATTGTGAGATTGTGATTGTGTGATTGTGATTGTGTGATTGTGATTGTGTGATTGTGATTGTGTGATTGTGATTGTGTGATTGTGATTGTGTGATTGTGATTGTGTGATTGTGATTGTGTGATTGTGATTGTGTGATTGTGATTGTGTGATTGTGATTGTGTGATTGTGATTGTGTGATTGTGATTGTGTGATTGTGATTGTGTGATTGTGATTGTGTGATTGTGATTGTGTGATTGTGATTGTGTGATTGTGATTGTGTGATTGTGATTGTGTGATTGTGATTGTGTGATTGTGATTGTGTGATTGTGATTGTGTGATTGTGATTGTGTGATTGTGATTGTGTGATTGTGATTGTGTGATTGTGATTGTGTGATTGAGTGATTGTGTGCTTGTGTGATTGTGTGCTTGTGTGATTGTGTGGTTGTGTGATTAGGTTAGTGTGTGATTGTGTGATTGTGTGATTGTGTGATTGTGATTGTGTGATTGTGATTGTGTGATTGTGATTGTGTGATTGTGTGATTGTGTGATTGTGATTGTGTGATTGTGATTGTGTGATTGTGATTGTGTGATTGTGATTGTGTGATTGTGATTGTGTGATTGTGATTGTGTGATTGTGATTGTGTGATTGTGATTGTGTGATTGTGATTGTGTGATTGTGATTGTGTGATTGTGATTGTGTGATTGTGATTGTGTGATTGTGATTGTGTGATTGTGATTGTGTGATTGTGATTGTGTGATTGTGATTGTGTGATTGTGATTGTGTGATTGTGATTGTGTGATTGTGATTGTGTGATTGTGATTGTGTGATTGTGATTGTGTGATTGTGATTGTGTGATTGTGATTGTGTGATTGTGATTGTGTGATTGTGATTGTGTGATTGTGATTGTGTGATTGTGATTGTGTGATTGTGATTGTGATTGTGTGATTGTGATTGTGTGATTGTGATTGTGTGATTGTGATTGTGTGATTGTGATTGTGTGATTGTGATTGTGTGATTGTGGTTGTGTGATTGTGGTTGTGTGATTGTGGTTGTGTGATTGTGATTGTGTGAGTGTGTGATTGTGTGATTGTGTGATTGTGTGATTGTGTGATTGTGTGATTGTGTGATTGTGTGAGTGTGTGATTGTGTGATTGTGTGATTGTGTGATTGTGTGATTGTGTGATTGTGATTGTGTGATTGTGTGATTGTGTGATTGTGACTGTGTGATTGTGTGAGTGTGTGATTGTGTGAGTGTGTGATTGTGTGATTGTGTGATTGTGTGGTTGTGTGATTGTGTGATTGTGTCATTGTGGTTGTGTGATTGTGGTTGTGTGATTGTGGTTGTGTGATTGTGATTGTGTGATTGTGTGATTGTGTGATTGTGTGGTTGTGTGATTGTGTGATTGTGTGATTGTGTGATTGTGTGATTGTGTGATTGTGTGATTGTGTGATTGTGTGATTGTGTGATTGTGTGATTGTGTGATTGTGTGATTGTGTGATTGTGTGATTGTGTGATTGTGTGATTGTGTGATTGTGTGATTGTGTGATTGTGTGATTGTGTGATTGTGTGATTGTGTGATTGTGTGATTGTGTGATTGTGTGATTGTGTGATTGTGTGATTGTGGTTGTGTGATTGTGACTGTGTGATTGTGATTGTGTGATTGTGATTGTGTGATTGTGACTGTGTGATTGTGTGAGTGTGTGATTGTGTGATTGTGTGATTGTGTGATTGTGTGAGTGTGTGATTGTGTGATTGTGTGATTGTGTGATTGTGTGATTGTGTGATTGTGATTGTGTGATTGTGACTGTGTGATTGTGTGATTGTGTGATTGTGGTTGTGTGATTGTGATTGTGTGATTGTGATTGTGTGATTGCGATTGTGTGATTGTGTGATTGTGTGATTGTGTGGTTGTGTGATTGTGTGATTGTGTGATTGTGTGATTGTGTGATTGTGTCATTGTGGTTGTGTGATTGTGGTTGTGTGATTGCGGTTGTATGATTGTGATTGTGTGATTGTGATTGTGTGAGTGTGTGATTGTGTGATTGTGTGATTGTGTGATTGTGTGATTGTGTGAGTGTGTGATTGTGTGATTGTGTGATTGTGTGATTGTGTGATTGTGTGATTGTGATTGTGTGATTGTGTGATTGTGTGATTGTGACTGTGTGATTGTGTGAGTGTGTGATTGTGTGATTGTGTGATTGTGTGGTTGTGTGATTGTGTGATTGTGTGATTGTGTGATTGTGTGATTGTGTGATTGTTTGATTGTGTGATTAGGTGATTGTGTGATTGTGTGATTGTGTGATTGTGTGATTGTGATTGTGTGATTATGTGATTGTGTGATTGTGATTGTGTGATTGTGATTGTGTGATTGTGATTGTGTGATTGTGATTGTGTGATTGTGATTGTGTGATTGTGATTGTGTGATTGTGACTGTGTGATTGTGATCGTGTGATTTTGTGATCGTGTGATTGTGTGATTGTGTGAGTGTGTGATTGTGTGATTGTGTGATTGTGTGATTGTGACTGTGTGATTGTGTGATTGTGTGAGTGTGTGATTGTGTGATTGTGTGATTGTGTGATTGTGTGATTGTGTGATTGTGTGATTGTGTGATTGTGTGATTGTGTGATTATGTGATTGTGTGATTGTGTGATTGTGTGATTGTGAGAGTGTGTGATTGTCTGATTGAGTGATTGTGTGCTTGTGTGATTGTGTGGTTGTGTGATTGTGTGATTGTGTGATTAGGTGATTGTGTGATTGTGTGATTGTGTGATTGTGACTGTGTGATTGTGTGAGTGTGTGATTGTGTGATTGAGTGATTGTGTGCTTGTGTGATTGTGTGGTTGTGTGATTGTGTGATTGTGTGATTGTGTGATTGTGTGATTGTGTGATTGTGTGATTGTGTGATTGTGTGATTGTGTGATTGTGTGATTGTGTGATTGTGTGATTGTGCGATTGTGTGATTGTGCGATTGTGTAATTGTGATTGTGTTATTGTGATTGTGTGTACTGTGTGACTGTGTGATTGTGTGATTGTGATTGTGTGATTATGTGATTGTGTGATTGTGATTGTGTGATTGTGATTGTGTGATTGTGACTGTGTGATTGTGATCGTGTGATTTTGTGATCGTGTGATTGTGTGATTGTGTGAGTGTGTGATTGTGTGATTGTGTGAATGTGTGATTGTGACTGTGTGATTGTGTGATTGTGTGAGTGTGTGATTGTGTGATTGTGTGATTGTGTGATTGTGTGATTGTGATTGTGTGATTGTGATTGTGTGATTGTGATTGTGTGATTGTGATTGTGTGATTGTGATTGTGTGATTGTGATTGTGTGATTGTGATTGTGTGATTGTGATTGTGTGATTGTGATTGTGTGATTGTGATTGTGTGATTGTGATTGTGTGATTGTGTGATTGTGTGATTGTGTGATTGTGGTTGTGTGATTGTGACTGTGTGATTGTGATTGTGTGATTGTGATTCTGTGATTGTGACCGTGTGATTGTGATCGTGTGATTGTGTGATCGTGTGATTGTGTGATCGTGTGATTGTGTGAGTGTGTGATTGTGTGATTGTGACTGTGTGATTGTGTGATTGTGACTGTGTGATTGTGTGATTGTGTGACTGTGTGATTGTGTGATTGTGGTTGTGTGATTGTGACTGTGTGATTGTGATTGTGTGATTGTGATTCTGTGATTGTGACTGTGTGATTGTGTGAGTGTGTGATTGTGTGATTGTGTGATTGTGTGACTGCGTGATTGTGTGAGTGTGTGATTGGGTGATTGAGTGATTGTGTGGTTGTGTGATTGTGTGGTTGTGTGATTGTGTGGTTGTGTGATTGTGTGATTGTGTGATTGTGTGATTGTGTGATTTTGTGATTGTGTGATTGTGTGATTGTGTGATTGTGACTGTGTGATTGTGTGAGTGTGTGATTGTGTGATTGAGTGATTGTGTGCTTGTGTGATTGTGTGGTTGTGTGATTGTGTGATTGTGTGATTGTGTGATTGTGTGATTGTGTGATTGTGTGATTGTGTGATTGTGTGATTGTGTGATTGTGTGATTGTGCGATTGTGTGATTGTGCGATTGTGTAATTGTGATTGTGTTATTGTGATTGTGTGTACTGTGTGACTGTGTGATTGTGTGATTGTGATTGTGTGATTATGTGATTGTGTGATTGTGATTGTGTGATTGTGATTGTGTGATTGTGATTGTGTGATTGTGACTGTGTGATTGTGATCGTGTGATTTTGTGATCGTGTGATTGTGTGATTGTGTGAGTGTGTGATTGTGTGATTGTGTGATTGTGTGATTGTGACTGTGTGATTGTGTGATTGTGTGAGTGTGTGATTGTGTGATTGTGTGATTGTGTGATTGTGTGATTGTGATTGTGTGATTGTGATTGTGTGATTGTGATTGTGTGATTGTGATTGTGTGATTGTGATTGTGTGATTGTGATTGTGTGATTGTGATTGTGTGATTGTGATTGTGTGATTGTGATTGTGTGATTGTGATTGTGTGATTGTGACCGTGTGATTGTGATCGTGTGATTGTGTGATCGTGTGATTGTGTGATCGCGTGATTGTGTGAGTGTGTGATTGTGTGATTGTGACTGTGTGATTGTGTGATTGTGACTGTGTGATTGTGTGATTGTGTGATTGTGTGATTGTGTGATTGTGTGATTGTGGTTGTGTGATTGTGACTGTGTGATTGTGATTGTGTGATTGTGATTCTGTGATTGTGACTGTGTGATTGTGTGAGTGTGTGATTGTGTGATTGTGTGATTGTGTGACTGCGTGATTGTGTGAGTGTGTGATTGGGTGATTGAGTGATTGTGTGGTTGTGTGATTGTGTGGTTGTGTGATTGTGTGGTTGTGTGATTGTGTGATTGTGTGATTGTGTGATTGTGTGATTTTGTGATTGTGAGATTGTTTGATTGTGTGATTAGGTGATTGTGTGATTGTGTGATTGTGTGATTGTGTGATTGTGTGATTGTGATTGTGTGATTATGTGATTGTGTGATTGTGATTGTGTGATTGTGATTGTGTGACTGTGATTGTGTGATTGTGACTGTGTGATTGTGATCGTGTGATTGTGTGATCGTGTGATTGTGTGATTGTGTGAGTGTGTGATTGTGTGATTGTGTGATTGTGTGATTGTGACTGTGTGATTGTGTGATTGTGTGATTGTGTGATTGTGTGATTGTGGTTGTGTGATTGTGACTGTGTGATTGTGACTGTGTGATTGTGATTCTGTGATTGTGATTGTGTGATTGTGATTGTGATTGTGTGATTGTGATTGTGCGATTGTGATTGTGCGATTGTGATTGTGCGATTGTGATTGTGCGATTGTGATTGTGCGATTGTGATTGTGCGATTGTGATTGTGCGATTGTGATTGTGCGATTGTGATTGTGCGATTGTGATTGTGCGATTGTGATTGTGCGATTGTGATTGTGCGATTGTGATTGTGCGATTGTGATTGTGCGATTGTGATTGTGCGATTGTGATTGTGCGATTGTGATTGTGCGATTGTGATTGTGCGATTGTGATTGTGCGATTGTGATTGTGCGATTGTGATTGTGCGATTGTGATTGTGCGATTGTGATTGTGCGATTGTGATTGTGCGATTGTGATTGTGTGATTGTGATTGTGTGATTGTGATTGTGTGATTGTGATTGTGTGATTGTGATTGTGTGATTGTGATTGTGTGATTGTGATTGTGTGATTGTGATTGTGTGATTGTGATTGTGTGATTGTGATTGTGTGATTGTGATTGTGTGATTGTGATTGTGTGATTGTGATTGTGTGATTGTGATTGTGTGATTGTGATTGTGTGATTGTGATTGTGTGATTGTGATTGTGATTGTGTGATTGTGATTGTGTGATTGTGATTGTGTGATTGTGATTGTGTGATTGTGATTGTGTGATTGTGGTTGTGTGATTGTGGTTGTGTGATTGTGATTGTGTGATTGTGATTGTGTGAGTGTGTGGTTGTGTGATTGTGTGATTGTGTGATTGTGACTGTGTGATTGTGTGAGTGTGTGATTGTGTGAGTGTGTGATTGTGTGATTGTGTGATTGTGTGATTGTGTGATTGTGTGATTGTGTGATTGTGATTGTGTGATTATGTGATTGTGTGATTGTGATTGTGTGATTGTGATTGTGTGATTGTGATTGTGTGATTGTGATTGTGTGATTGTGATTGTGTGATTGTGACTGTGTGATTGTGATCGTGTGATTGTGTGATCGTGTGATTGTGTGATTGTGTGAGTGTGTGATTGTGTGATTGTGTGATTGTGTGATTGTGACTGTGTGATTGTGACTGTGTGATTGTGTGATTGTGTGATTGTGTGATTGTGTGATTGTGTGATTGTGTGATTGTGTGATTGTGTGATTGTGTGACTGTGTGATTGTGTGAGTGTGTGATTGGGTGATTGAGTGATTGTGTGGTTGTGTGATTGTGTGGTTGTGTGATTGTGTGGTTGTGTGATTGTGTGATTGTGTGATTGTGTGATTGTGTGATTTTGTGATTGTGTGATTGTTTGATTGTGTGATTAGGTGATTGTGTGATTGTGTGATTGTGTGATTGTGTGATTGTGTGATTGTGATTGTGTGATTATGTGATTGTGTGATTGTGATTGTGTGATTGTGATTGTGTGACTGTGATTGTGTGACTGTGATTGTGTGATTGTGACTGTGTGATTGTGATCGTGTGATTGTGTGATCGTGTGATTGTGTGATTGTGTGAGTGTGTGATTGTGTGATTGTGTGATTGTGTGATTGTGACTGTGTGATTGTGTGATTGTGTGATTGTGTGATTGTGTGATTGTGGTTGTGTGATTGTGACTGTGTGATTGTGACTGTGTGATTGTGATTCTGTGATTGTGATTGTGTGATTGTGATTGTGATTGTGTGATTGTGATTGTGTGATTGTGATTGTGTGATTGTGATTGTGTGATTGTGATTGTGTGATTGTGATTGTGTGATTGTGATTGTGTGATTGTGATTGTGTGATTGTGATTGTGTGATTGTGATTGTGTGATTGTGATTGTGTGATTGTGATTGTGTGATTGTGATTGGGTGATTGTGATTGTGTGATTGTGATTGTGTGATTGTGATTGTGTGATTGTGATTGTGTGATTGTGATTGTGTGATTGTGATTGTGTGATTGTGATTGTGTGATTGTGATTGTGTGATTGTGATTGTGTGATTGTGATTGTGTGATTGTGATTGTGTGATTGTGATTGTGTGATTGTGATTGTGTGATTGTGATTGTGTGATTGTGATTGTGTGATTGTGATTGTGTGATTGTGATTGTGTGATTGTGATTGTGTGATTGTGATTGTGTGATTGTGATTGTGTGATTGTGATTGTGTGATTGTGATTGTGTGATTGTGATTGTGTGATTGTGATTGTGTGATTGTGATTGTGTGATTGTGATTGTGTGATTGTGATTGTGTGATTGTGATTGTGTGATTGTGATTGTGTGATTGTGATTGTGTGATTGTGATTGTGTGATTGTGATTGTGTGATTGTGATTGTGTGATTGTGATTGTGTGATTGTGATTGTGTGATTGTGATTGTGTGATTGTGATTGTGTGATTGTGATTGTGTGATTGTGATTGTGTGATTGTGATTGTGTGATTGTGATTGTGTGATTGTGATTGTGTGATTGTGATTGTGTGATTGTGATTGTGTGATTGTGATTGTGTGATTGTGATTGTGTGATTGTGATTGTGTGATTGTGATTGTGTGATTGTGATTGTGTGATTGTGATTGTGTGATTGTGATTGTGTGATTGTGATTGTGTGATTGTGATTGTGTGATTGTGATTGTGTGATTGTGATTGTGTGATTGTGATTGTGTGATTGTGATTGTGTGATTGTGATTGTGTGATTGTGATTGTGTGATTGTGATTGTGTGATTGTGATTGTGTGATTGTGATTGTGTGATTGTGATTGTGTGATTGTGATTGTGTGATTGTGATTGTGTGATTGTGATTGTGTGATTGTGATTGTGTGACTGTGATTGTGTGATTGTGATTGTGTGATTGTGATTGTGTGATTGTGATTGTGTGATTGTGATTGTGTGATTGTGATTGTGTGATTGTGATTGTGTGATTGTGATTGTGTGATTGTGATTGTGTGATTGTGATTGTGTGATTGTGATTGTGTGATTGTGATTGTGTGATTGTGATTGTGTGATTGTGATTGTGTGATTGTGATTGTGTGATTGTGATTGTGTGATTGTGATTGTGTGATTGTGATTGTGTGATTGTGATTGTGTGATTGTGATTGTGTGATTGTGATTGTGTGATTGTGATTGTGTGATTGTGATTGTGTGATTGTGATTGTGTGATTGTGATTGTGTGATTGTGATTGTGTGATTGTGATTGTGTGATTGTGATTGTGTGATTGTGATTGTGTGATTGTGATTGTGTGATTGTGATTGTGTGATTGTGATTGTGTGATTGTGATTGTGTGATTGTGATTGTGTGATTGTGATTGTGTGATTGTGATTGTGTGATTGTGATTGTGTGATTGTGATTGTGTGATTGTGATTGTGTGATTGTGATTGTGTGATTGTGATTGTGTGATTGTGATTGTGTGATTGTGATTGTGTGATTGTGATTGTGTGATTGTGATTGTGTGATTGTGATTGTGTGATTGTGATTGTGTGATTGTGATTGTGTGATTGTGATTGTGTGATTGTGATTGTGTGATTGTGATTGTGTGATTGTGATTGTGTGATTGTGATTGTGTGATTGTGATTGTGTGATTGTGATTGTGTGATTGTGATTGTGTGATTGTGATTGTGTGATTGTGATTGTGTGATTGTGATTGTGTGATTGTGATTGTGTGATTGTGATTGTGTGATTGTGATTGTGTGATTGTGATTGTGTGATTGTGATTGTGTGATTGTGATTGTGTGATTGTGATTGTGTGATTGTGATTGTGTGATTGTGATTGTGTGATTGTGATTGTGTGATTGTGATTGTGTGATTGTGATTGTGTGATTGTGATTGTGTGATTGTGATTGTGTGATTGTGATTGTGTGATTGTGATTGTGTGATTGTGATTGTGTGATTGTGATTGTGTGATTGTGATTGTGTGATTGTGATTGTGTGATTGTGATTGTGTGACTGTGATTGTGTGATTGTGATTGTGTGACTGTGATTGTGTGATTGTGATTGTGTGATTGTGATTGTGTGATTGTGATTGTGTGATTGTGATTGTGTGATTGTGATTGTGTGATTGTGATTGTGTGATTGTGATTGTGTGATTGTGATTGTGTGATTGTGATTGTGTGATTGTGATTGTGTGATTGTGATTGTGTGATTGTGATTGTGTGATTGTGATTGTGTGATTGTGATTGTGTGATTGTGATTGTGTGATTGTGATTGTGTGATTGTGATTGTGTGATTGTGATTGTGTGATTGTGATTGTGTGATTGTGATTGTGTGATTGTGATTGTGTGATTGTGATTGTGTGATTGTGATTGTGTGATTGTGATTGTGTGATTGTGATTGTGTGATTGTGATTGTGTGATTGTGATTGTGTGATTGTGATTGTGTGATTGTGATTGTGTGATTGTGATTGTGTGATTGTGATTGTGTGATTGTGATTGTGTGATTGTGATTGTGATTGTGTGATTGTGATTGTGTGATTGTGATTGTGTGATTGTGATTGTGTGATTGTGATTGTGTGATTGTGATTGTGTGATTGTGATTGTGTGATTGTGATTGTGTGATTGTGATTGTGTGATTGTGATTGTGTGATTGCGATTGTGTGATTGTGTGATTGTGTGATTGTGTGGTTGTGTGATTGTGTGATTGTGTGATTGTGTGATTGTGTGATTGTGTGATTGTGTCATTGTGGTTGTGTGATTGTGGTTGTGTGATTGTGGTTGTGTGATTGTGATTGTGTGATTGTGATTGTGTGAGTGTGTGATTGTGTGATTGTGTGATTGTGTGATTGTGTGATTGTGTGAGTGTGTGATTGTGTGATTGTGTGATTGTGTGATTGTGTGATTGTGTGATTGTGTGATTGTGTGATTGTGTGATTGTGTGATTGTGTGATTGTGATTGTGTGATTGTGTGATTGTGTGATTGTGACTGTGTGATTGTGTGAGTGTGTGATTGTGTGAGTGTGTGATTGTGTGATTGTGTGATTGTGTGGTTGTGTGATTGTGTGATTGTGTGATTGTGTGATTGTGTGATTGTGTGATTGTGTGATTGTTTGATTGTGTGATTAGGTGATTGTGTGATTGTGTGATTGTGTGATTGTGTGATTGTGTGATTGTGATTGTGTGATTATGTGATTTTGTGATTGTGATTGTGATTGTGTGATTGTGTGATTGTGATTGTGTGATTGTGATTGTGTGATTGTGACTGTGTGATTGTGATCGTGTGATTGTGTGATCGTGTGATTGTGTGATTGTGTGAGTGTGTGATTGTGTGATTGTGTGATTGTGTGATTGTGACTGTGTGATTGTGTGATTGTGTGATTGTGTGATTGTGTGGTTGTGTGGTTGTGTGATTGTGTGACTGTGTGATTGTGTGAGTGTGTGATTGGGTGATTGAGTGATTGTGTGGTTGTGTGATTGTGTGGTTGTGTGATTGTGTGGTTGTGTGATTGTGTGATTGTGTGATTGTGTGATTGTGACTGTGTGATTGTGATCGTGTGATTGTGTGATCGTGTGATTGTGTGATTGCGTGAGTGTGTGATTGTGTGATTGTGTGATTGTGTGATTGTGACTGTGTGATTGTGTGATTGTGTGATTGTGTGATTGTGTGATTGTGTGATTGTGTGATTGTGTGATTGTGTGATTGTGGTTGTGTGATTGTGACTGTGTGATTGTGATTGTGTGATTGTGATTCTGTGATTGTGACTGTGTGATTGTGTGAGTGTGTGATTGTGTGATTGTGTGATTGTGTGATTGTGTGATTGTGTGATTGTGTGATTGTGTGATTGTGATCGTGTGATTGTGTGATTGTGTGAGTGTGTGATTGTGTGATTGTGTGATTGTGTGATTGTGACTGTGTGATTGTGTGATTGTGTGATTGTGTGATTGTGGTTGTGTGATTGTGACTGTGTGATTGTGATTGTGTGATTGTGATTCTGTGATTGTGACTGTGTGATTGTGACTGTGTGATTGTGTGAGTGTGTGATTGTGTGAGTGTGTGATTGTGTGAGTGTGTGATTGTGTGATTGTGTGATTGTGTGATTGTGTGATTGTGTGATTGTGTGAGTGTGTGATTGTGATTGTGTGATTGTGATTGTGTGATTGTGATTGTGTGATTGTGATTGTGTGATTGTGATTGTGTGATTGTGATTGTGTGATTGTGATTGTGTGATTGTGATTGTGTGATTGTGATTGTGTGATTGTGATTGTGTGATTGTGATTGTGTGATTGTGATTGTGTGATTGTGATTGTGTGATTGTGATTGTGTGATTGTGATTGTGTGATTGCGATTGTGTGATTGTGTGATTGTGTGATTGCGACTGTGTGATTGTGTGATTGTGTGATTGTGTGATTGTGTGATTGTGTGATTGTGTGATTGTGTGATTGTGTGATTGTGTGATTGTGGTTGTGTGATTGTGACTGTGTGATTGTGACTGTGTGATTGTGATTCTGTGATTGTGATTGTGTGATTGTGATTGTGATTGTGTGATTGTGATTGTGTGATTGTGATTGTGTGATTGTGATTGTGTGATTGTGATTGTGTGATTGTGATTGTGTGATTGTGATTGTGTGATTGTGATTGTGTGATTGTGATTGTGTGATTGTGATTGTGTGATTGTGATTGTGTGACTGTGATTGTGTGACTGTGATTGTGTGATTGTGATTGTGTGATTGTGATTGTGTGATTGTGATTGTGTGATTGTGATTGTGTGATTGTGATTGTGTGATTGTGATTGTGTGATTGTGATTGTGTGATTGTGATTGTGTGATTGTGATTGTGTGATTGTGATTGTGTGATTGTGATTGTGTGATTGTGATTGTGTGATTGTGATTGTGTGATTGTGATTGTGTGATTGTGATTGTGTGATTGTGATTGTGTGATTGTGATTGTGTGATTGTGATTGTGTGATTGTGATTGTGTGATTGTGATTGTGTGATTGTGATTGTGTGATTGTGATTGTGTGATTGTGATTGTGTGATTGTGATTGTGTGATTGTGATTGTGTGATTGTGATTGTGTGATTGTGATTGTGTGATTGTGATTGTGTGATTGTGATTGTGTGATTGTGATTGTGTGATTGTGATTGTGTGATTGTGATTGTGTGATTGTGATTGTGTGATTGTGATTGTGTGATTGTGATTGTGTGATTGTGATTGTGTGATTGTGATTGTGTGATTGTGATTGTGTGATTGTGATTGTGTGATTGTGATTGTGTGATTGTGATTGTGTGATTGTGATTGTGTGATTGTGATTGTGTGATTGTGATTGTGTGATTGTGATTGTGTGATTGTGATTGTGTGATTGTGATTGTGTGATTGTGATTGTGTGATTGTGATTGTGTGATTGTGATTGTGTGATTGTGATTGTGTGATTGTGATTGTGTGATTGTGATTGTGTGATTGTGATTGTGTGATTGTGATTGTGTGATTGTGATTGTGTGATTGTGATTGTGTGATTGTGATTGTGTGATTGTGATTGTGTGATTGTGATTGTGTGATTGTGATTGTGTGATTGTGATTGTGTGATTGTGATTGTGTGATTGTGATTGTGTGATTGTGATTGTGTGATTGTGATTGTGTGATTGTGATTGTGTGATTGTGATTGTGTGATTGTGATTGTGTGATTGTGATTGTGTGATTGTGATTGTGTGATTGTGATTGTGTGATTGTGATTGTGTGATTGTGATTGTGTGATTGTGATTGTGTGATTGTGATTGTGTGATTGTGATTGTGTGATTGTGATTGTGTGATTGTGATTGTGTGATTGTGATTGTGTGATTGTGATTGTGTGATTGTGATTGTGTGATTGTGATTGTGTGATTGTGATTGTGTGATTGTGATTGTGTGATTGTGATTGTGTGATTGTGATTGTGTGATTGTGATTGTGTGATTGTGATTGTGTGATTGTGATTGTGTGATTGTGATTGTGTGATTGTGATTGTGTGATTGTGATTGTGTGATTGTGATTGTGTGATTGTGATTGTGTGATTGTGATTGTGTGATTGTGATTGTGTGATTGTGATTGTGTGATTGTGATTGTGTGATTGTGATTGTGTGATTGTGATTGTGTGATTGTGATTGTGTGATTGTGATTGTGTGATTGTGATTGTGTGATTGTGATTGTGTGATTGTGATTGTGTGATTGTGATTGTGTGATTGTGATTGTGTGATTGTGATTGTGTGATTGTGATTGTGTGATTGTGATTGTGTGATTGTGATTGTGTGATTGTGATTGTGTGATTGTGATTGTGTGATTGTGATTGTGTGATTGTGATTGTGTGATTGTGATTGTGTGATTGTGATTGTGTGATTGTGATTGTGTGATTGTGATTGTGTGATTGTGATTGTGTGATTGTGATTGTGTGATTGTGATTGTGTGATTGTGATTGTGTGATTGTGATTGTGTGATTGTGATTGTGTGATTGTGATTGTGTGATTGTGATTGTGTGATTGTGATTGTGTGATTGTGATTGTGTGATTGTGATTGTGTGATTGTGATTGTGTGATTGTGATTGTGTGATTGTGATTGTGTGATTGTGATTGTGTGATTGTGATTGTGTGATTGTGATTGTGTGATTGTGATTGTGTGATTGTGATTGTGTGATTGTGATTGTGTGATTGTGATTGTGTGATTGTGATTGTGTGATTGTGATTGTGTGATTGTGATTGTGTGATTGTGATTGTGTGATTGTGATTGTGTGATTGTGATTGTGTGATTGTGATTGTGTGATTGTGATTGTGTGATTGTGATTGTGTGATTGTGATTGTGTGATTGTGATTGTGTGATTGTGATTGTGTGATTGTGATTGTGTGATTGTGATTGTGTGATTGTGATTGTGTGATTGTGATTGTGTGATTGTGATTGTGTGATTGTGATTGTGTGATTGTGATTGTGTGATTGTGATTGTGTGATTGTGATTGTGTGATTGTGATTGTGTGATTGTGATTGTGTGATTGTGATTGTGTGATTGTGATTGTGTGATTGTGATTGTGTGATTGTGATTGTGTGATTGTGATTGTGTGATTGTGATTGTGTGATTGTGATTGTGTGATTGTGATTGTGTGATTGTGATTGTGTGATTGTGATTGTGTGATTGTGATTGTGTGATTGTGATTGTGTGATTGTGATTGTGTGATTGTGATTGTGTGATTGTGATTGTGTGATTGTGATTGTGTGATTGTGATTGTGTGATTGTGATTGTGTGATTGTGATTGTGTGATTGTGATTGTGTGATTGTGATTGTGTGATTGTGATTGTGTGATTGTGATTGTGTGATTGTGATTGTGTGATTGTGATTGTGTGATTGTGATTGTGTGATTGTGATTGTGTGATTGTGATTGTGTGATTGTGATTGTGTGATTGTGATTGTGTGATTGTGATTGTGTGATTGTGATTGTGTGATTGTGATTGTGTGATTGTGATTGTGTGATTGTGATTGTGTGATTGTGATTGTGTGATTGTGATTGTGTGATTGTGATTGTGTGATTGTGATTGTGTGATTGTGATTGTGTGATTGTGATTGTGTGATTGTGATTGTGTGATTGTGATTGTGTGATTGTGATTGTGTGATTGTGATTGTGTGATTGTGATTGTGTGATTGTGATTGTGTGATTGTGATTGTGTGATTGTGATTGTGTGATTGTGATTGTGTGATTGTGATTGTGTGATTGTGATTGTGTGATTGTGATTGTGTGATTGTGATTGTGTGATTGTGATTGTGTGATTGTGATTGTGTGATTGTGATTGTGTGATTGTGATTGTGTGATTGTGATTGTGTGATTGTGATTGTGTGATTGTGATTGTGTGATTGTGATTGTGTGATTGTGATTGTGTGATTGTGATTGTGTGATTGTGATTGTGTGATTGTGATTGTGTGATTGTGATTGTGTGATTGTGATTGTGTGATTGTGATTGTGTGATTGTGATTGTGTGATTGTGATTGTGTGATTGTGATTGTGTGATTGTGATTGTGTGATTGTGATTGTGTGATTGTGATTGTGTGATTGTGATTGTGTGATTGTGATTGTGTGATTGTGATTGTGTGATTGTGATTGTGTGATTGTGATTGTGTGATTGTGATTGTGTGATTGTGATTGTGTGATTGTGATTGTGTGATTGTGATTGTGTGATTGTGATTGTGTGATTGTGATTGTGTGATTGTGATTGTGTGATTGTGATTGTGTGATTGTGATTGTGTGATTGTGATTGTGTGATTGTGATTGTGTGATTGTGATTGTGTGATTGTGATTGTGTGATTGTGATTGTGTGATTGTGATTGTGTGATTGTGATTGTGTGATTGTGATTGTGTGATTGTGATTGTGTGATTGTGATTGTGTGATTGTGATTGTGTGATTGTGATTGTGTGATTGTGATTGTGTGATTGTGATTGTGTGATTGTGATTGTGTGATTGTGATTGTGTGATTGTGATTGTGTGATTGTGATTGTGTGATTGTGATTGTGTGATTGTGATTGTGTGATTGTGATTGTGTGATTGTGATTGTGTGATTGTGATTGTGTGATTGTGATTGTGTGATTGTGATTGTGTGATTGTGATTGTGTGATTGTGATTGTGTGATTGTGATTGTGTGATTGTGATTGTGTGATTGTGATTGTGTGATTGTGATTGTGTGATTGTGATTGTGTGATTGTGATTGTGTGATTGTGATTGTGTGATTGTGATTGTGTGATTGTGATTGTGTGATTGTGATTGTGTGATTGTGATTGTGTGATTGTGATTGTGTGATTGTGATTGTGTGATTGTGATTGTGTGATTGTGATTGTGTGATTGTGATTGTGTGATTGTGATTGTGTGATTGTGATTGTGTGATTGTGATTGTGTGATTGTGATTGTGTGATTGTGATTGTGTGATTGTGATTGTGTGATTGTGATTGTGTGATTGTGATTGTGTGATTGTGATTGTGTGATTGTGATTGTGTGATTGTGATTGTGTGATTGTGATTGTGTGATTGTGATTGTGTGATTGTGATTGTGTGATTGTGATTGTGTGATTGTGATTGTGTGATTGTGATTGTGTGATTGTGATTGTGTGATTGTGATTGTGTGATTGTGATTGTGTGATTGTGATTGTGTGATTGTGATTGTGTGATTGTGATTGTGTGATTGTGATTGTGTGATTGTGATTGTGTGATTGTGATTGTGTGATTGTGATTGTGTGATTGTGATTGTGTGATTGTGATTGTGTGATTGTGATTGTGTGATTGTGATTGTGTGATTGTGATTGTGTGATTGTGATTGTGTGATTGTGATTGTGTGATTGTGATTGTGTGATTGTGATTGTGTGATTGTGATTGTGTGATTGTGATTGTGTGATTGTGATTGTGTGATTGTGATTGTGTGATTGTGATTGTGTGATTGTGATTGTGTGATTGTGATTGTGTGATTGTGATTGTGTGATTGTGATTGTGTGATTGTGATTGTGTGATTGTGATTGTGTGATTGTGATTGTGTGATTGTGATTGTGTGATTGTGATTGTGTGATTGTGATTGTGTGATTGTGATTGTGTGATTGTGATTGTGTGATTGTGATTGTGTGATTGTGATTGTGTGATTGTGATTGTGTGATTGTGATTGTGTGATTGTGATTGTGTGATTGTGATTGTGTGATTGTGATTGTGTGATTGTGATTGTGTGATTGTGATTGTGTGATTGTGATTGTGTGATTGTGATTGTGTGATTGTGATTGTGTGATTGTGATTGTGTGATTGTGATTGTGTGATTGTGATTGTGTGATTGTGATTGTGTGATTGTGATTGTGTGATTGTGATTGTGTGATTGTGATTGTGTGATTGTGATTGTGTGATTGTGATTGTGTGATTGTGATTGTGTGATTGTGATTGTGTGATTGTGATTGTGTGATTGTGATTGTGTGATTGTGATTGTGTGATTGTGATTGTGTGATTGTGATTGTGTGATTGTGATTGTGTGATTGTGATTGTGTGATTGTGATTGTGTGATTGTGATTGTGTGATTGTGATTGTGTGATTGTGATTGTGTGATTGTGATTGTGTGATTGTGATTGTGTGATTGTGATTGTGTGATTGTGATTGTGTGATTGTGATTGTGTGATTGTGATTGTGTGATTGTGATTGTGTGATTGTGATTGTGTGATTGTGATTGTGTGATTGTGATTGTGTGATTGTGATTGTGTGATTGTGATTGTGTGATTGTGATTGTGTGATTGTGATTGTGTGATTGTGATTGTGTGATTGTGATTGTGTGATTGTGATTGTGTGATTGTGATTGTGTGATTGTGATTGTGTGATTGTGTGATTGTGTGGTTGTGTGATTGTGTGATTGTGTGATTGTGTGATTGTGTGATTGTGTCATTGTGGTTGTGTGATTGTGGTTGTGTGATTGTGGTTGTGTGATTGTGATTGTGTGAGTGTGTGATTGTGTGATTGTGTGATTGTGTGATTGTGTGATTGTGTGAGTGTGTGATGTGTGATTGTGTGATTGTGTGATTGTGTGATTGTGTGATTGTGATTGTGTGATTGTGTGATTGTGTGATTGTGACTGTGTGATTGTGTGAGTGTGTGATTGTGTGAGTGTGTGATTGTGTGATTGTGTGATTGTGTGATTGTGTGATTGTGTGATTGTGTGATTGTGTGATTGTGTGATTGTGTGATTGTGTGATTGTGTGATTGTGGTTGTGTGATTGTGACTGTGTGATTGTGATTGTGTGATTGTGATTGTGTGATTGTGACTGTGTGATTGTGTGAGTGTGTGATTGTGTGATTGTGTGATTGTGTGATTGTGTGAGTGTGTGATTGTGTGATTGTGTGATTGTGTGATTGTGTGATTGTGTGATTGTGATTGTGTGATTGTGACTGTGTGATTGTGTGATTGTGTGATTGTGGTTGTGTGATTGTGATTGTGTGATTGTGATTGTGTGATTGCGATTGTGTGATTGTGTGATTGTGATTGTGTGATTGTGATTGTGTGATTGTGATTGTGTGATTGTGATTGTGTGATTGTGATTGTGTGATTGTGATTGTGTGATTGTGATTGTGTGATTGTGATTGTGTGATTGTGATTGTGTGATTGTGATTGTGTGATTGTGATTGTGTGATTGTGATTGTGTGATTGTGATTGTGTGATTGTGATTGTGTGATTGTGATTGTGTGATTGTGATTGTGTGATTGTGATTGTGTGATTGTGATTGTGTGATTGTGATTGTGTGATTGTGATTGTGTGATTGTGATTGTGTGATTGTGTGATTGTGACTGTGTGATTGTGTGAGTGTGTGATTGTGTGATTGTGTGATTGTGTGGTTGTGTGATTGTGTGATTGTGTGATTGTGGGATTGTGTGATTGTGTGATTGTTTGATTGTGTGATTAGGTGATTGTGTGATTGTGTGATTGTGTGATTGTGTGATTGTGATTGTGTGATTATGTGATTGTGTGATTGTGATTGTGTGATTGTGATTGTGTGATTGTGATTGTGTGATTGTGATTGTGTGATTGTGATTGTGTGATTGTGACTGTGTGATTGTGATCGTGTGATTTTGTGATCGTGTGATTGTGTGATTGTGTGAGTGTGTGATTGTGTGATTGTGTGATTGTGTGATTGTGACTGTGTGATTGTGTGATTGTGTGATTGTGTGATTGTGTGATTGTGTGATTGTGTAATTGTGTGACTGTGTGATTGTGTGGTTGTGTGATTGTGTGGTTGTGTGATTGTGTGATTGTGTGATTGTGTGATTGTGTGATTGTGTGATTGTGTGATTGTGTCATTGTGGTTGTGTGATTGTGGTTGTGTGATTGTGGTTGTGTGATTGTGATTGTGTGATTGTGATTGTGTGAGTGTGTGATTGTGTGATTGTGTGATTGTGTGATTGTGTGATTGTGTGATTGTGTGATTGTGTGATTGTGTAATTGTGTGACTGTGTGATTGTGTGGTTGTGTGATTGTGTGGTTGTGTGATTGTGTGATTGTGTGATTGTGTGATTGTGTGATTGTGTGATTGTGTGATTGTGTCATTGTGGTTGTGTGATTGTGGTTGTGTGATTGTGGTTGTGTGATTGTGATTGTGTGATTGTGATTGTGTGAGTGTGTGATTGTGTGATTGTGTGATTGTGTGATTGTGTGATTGTGTGAGTGTGTGATTGTGTGATTGTGTGATTGTGTGATTGTGTGATTGTGTGATTGTGATTGTGTGATTGTGTGATTGTGACTGTGTGATTGTGTGATTGTGTGACTGTGTGATTGTGTGAGTGTGTGATTGTGTGATTGAGTGATTGTGTGGTTGTGTGATTGTGTGGTTGTGTGATTGTGTGGTTGTGTGATTGTGTGATTGTGTGATTGTGTGATTGTGTGATTTTGTGACTGTGTGATTGTTTGATTGTGTGATTAGGTGATTGTGTGATTGTGTGATTGTGTGATTGTGTGATTGTGTGATTGTGTGATTGTGACTGTGTGATTGTGTGATTGTGTGATTGTGTGATTGTGTGATTGTGTGATTGTGTGATTGTGTGATTGTGTGATTGTGGTTGTGTGATTGTGACTGTGTGATTGTGACTGTGTGATTGTGTGATTGTGTGATTGTGTGATTGTGTGATTGTGTGATTGTGTGATTGTGTGATTGTGGTTGTGTGATTGTGACTGTGTGATTGTGACTGTGTGATTGTGATTCTGTGATTGTGACTGTGTGATTGTGTGAGTGTGTGATTGTGTGATTGTGTGATTGTGTGATTGTGTGATTGTGTGATTGTGTGATTGTGTGATGGTGTGGTTGTGTGAT
The DNA here is from genome assembly GCF_050947335.1 of Megachile rotundata. Classification (NCBI taxonomy): domain Eukaryota; kingdom Metazoa; phylum Arthropoda; class Insecta; order Hymenoptera; family Megachilidae; genus Megachile; species Megachile rotundata. Next base: position 818,467 of record NW_027473376.1, on the reverse strand, counting down.
TGTGTGATTGTGTAATTGTGTGATTGTGTGATTGTGTGATTGTGTGATTGTGTGATTCTGTGATTGTGTGATTGTGTGATTCTGTGACTGTGTGATTGTGTGATTGTGTGATTGTGTGATTGTGTGATTGTGTGATTGTGTGACTGTGTGATTGTGTGATTGTGTGATTGTGCGATTGTGTGATTGTGCGATTGTGTAATTGTGATTGTGTTATTGTGATTGTGTGTACTGTGTGACTGTGTGATTGTGTGATTGTGTGATTGTGTGATTGTGTGATTGTGTGATTATGTCATTGTGTGATTGTGTGATTGTGTGATTGTGTGAGTGTGTAATTGTCTGATTGAGTGATTGTGTGCTTGTGTGATTGTGTGGTTGTGTGATTGTGTGATTGTGTGATTAGGTGATTGTGTGATTGTGTGGTTGTGTGATTGTGTGATTGTGTGATTGTGTGATTGTGATTGTGTGATTGTGACTGTGTAATTGTGATCGTGTGATTGTGTGATCGTGTGATTGTGTGATTGTGTGAGTGTGTGATTGTGTGATTGTGTGATTGTGTGATTGTGACTGTGTGATTGTGTGGTTGTGTGATTGTGTGATTGTGTGGTTGTGTGATTGTGTGATTGTGTGATTGTGTGATTGTGTGATTGTTTGATTGTGTGATTAGGTGATTGTGTGATTGTGTGGTTGTGTGATTGTGTGATTGTGTGATTGTGTGATTGTGTGATTGTTTGATTGTGTGATTAGGTGATTGTGTGATTGTGTGATTGTGTGATTGTGTGATTGTGTGATTGTGTGATTGTGTGATTGTGTGATTGTTTGATTGTGTGATTAGGTGATTGTGTGATTGTGTGATTGTGTGATTGTGTGATTGTGTGATTGTGTGATTGTGATTGTGTGATTATGTGATTGTGTGATTGTGATTGTGTGATTGTGATTGTGTGATTGTGATTGTGTGATTGTGATTGTGTGATTGTGATTGTGTGATTGTGATTGTGTGATTGTGATTGTGTGATTGTGATTGTGTGATTGTGACTGTGTGATTGTGATCGTGTGATTGTGTGATCGTGTGATTGTGTGATTGTATGAGTGTGTGATTGTGTGGTTGTGTGATTGTGTGATTGTGACTGTGTGATTGTGTGATTGTGTGATTGTGTGATTGTGTGATTGTGTGATTGTGTGACTGTGTGATTGTGTGGTTGTGTGATTGTGTGATTGTGTGATTGTGTGATTGTGTGATTGTGTCATTGTGGTTGTGTGATTGTGACTGTGTGATTGTGATTGTGTGATTGTGATTCTGTGATTGTGATTGTGTGATTGTGATTGTGTGATTGTGACTGTGTGATTGTGATCGTGTGATTGTGTGATCGTGTGATTGTGTGATTGTGTGAGTGTGTGATTGTGTGATTGTGTGATTGTGTGATTGTGACTGTGTGATTGTGTGATTGTGTGATTGTGTGATTGTGTGATTGTGTGATTGTGTGATTGTGTGATTGTGTGACTGTGTGATTGTGTGAGTGTGTGATTGTGTGATTGAGTGATTGTGTGGTTGTGTGATTGTGTGGTTGTGTGATTGTGTGGTTGTGTGATTGTGTGATTGTGTGATTGTGTGATTGTGTGATTTTGTGATTGTGTGATTGTTTGAGTGTGTGATTAGGTGATTGTGTGATTGTGTGATTGTGTGATTGTGTGATTGTGTGATTGTGTGATTGTGACTGTGTGACTGTGTGATTGTGTGATTGTGTGATTGTGTGATTGTGTGATTGTGTGATTGTGTGATTGTGGTTGTGTGATTGTGACTGTGTGATTGTGACTGTGTGATTGTGTGATTGTGTGATTGTGTGATTGTGTGATTGTGTGATTGTGTGATTGTGGTTGTGTGATTGTGACTGTGTGATTGTGATTGTGTGATTGTGATTCTGTGATTGTGACTGTGTGATTGTGTGAGTGTGTGATTGTGTGATTGTGTGATTGTGTGATTGTGTGATTGTGTGATTGTGTGATTGTGTGATTGTGTGATTGTGTGATTATGTGATTGTGTGATTGTGTGATTGTGTGATTGTGTGAGTGTGTGATTGTCTGATTGAGTGATTGTGTGCTTGTGTGATTGTGTGGTTGTGTGATTGTGTGATTGTGTGATTAGGTGATTGTGTGATTGTGTGATTGTGTGATTGTGACTGTGTGATTGTGTGAGTGTGTGATTGTGTGATTGAGTGATTGTGTGCTTGTGTGATTGTGTGGTTGTGTGATTGTGTGATTGTGTGATTGTGTGATTGTGTGATTGTGTGATTGTGTGATTGTGTGATTGTGTGATTGTGTGATTGTGTGATTGTGTGATTGTGTGATTGTGTGATTGTGGTTGTGTGATTGTGACTGTGTGATTGTGATTGTGTGATTGTGATTGTGTGATTGTGACTGTGTGATTGTGTGAGTGTGTGATTGTGTGATTGTGTGATTGTGTGATTGTGTGAGTGTGTGATTGTGTGATTGTGTGATTGTGTGATTGTGTGATTGTGATTGTGTGATTGTGACTGTGTGATTGTGTGAGTGTGTGATTGTGTGATTGAGTGATTGTGTGGTTGTGTGATTGTGTGGTTGTGTGATTGTGTGATTGTGTGATTGTGTGATTGTGTGATTGTGTGATTGTGTGATTGTGTGATTGTGTGATTGTGTGATTGTGTGATTGTGTGATTGTGTGATTGTGGTTGTGTGATTGTGATTGTGTGATTGTGATTGTGTGATTGTGTCTGTGCGATTGTGTGATTGTGTGATTGTGTCTGTGCGATTGTGTGATTGTGTGTTTGTGTGATTGCGTGATTGTGTAATTGTGATTGTGCGATTGTGTGATTGTGTGATTGTGTGATTGTGTGATTGTGTGATTGTGTGATTGTGAGATTGTGTGATTGTGTGATGGTGTAATTGTGATTGTGTGATTGTGATTGTGTGATTGTGTGAGTGTGTGATTGTGTGATTGTGTGATTGTGTGATTGTGTGATTGTGTGATTGTGATTGTGTGATTGTGACTGTGTGATTGTGTGATTGTGTGATTGTGGTTGTGTGATTGTGATTGTGTGATTGTGATTGTGTGATTGCGATTGTGTGATTGTGTGATTGTGTGATTGTGTGGTTGTGTGATTGTGTGATTGTGTGATTGTGTGATTGTGTGATTGTGTCATTGTGGTTGTGTGATTGTGGTTGTGTGATTGTGGTTGTATGATTGTGATTGTGTGATTGTGATTGTGTGAGTGTGTGATTGTGTGATTGTGTGATTGTGTGATTGTGTGATTGTGTGAGTGTGTGATTGTGTGATTGTGTGATTGTGTGATTGTGTGATTGTGTGATTGTGTGATTGTGATTGTGTGATTGTGTGATTGTGTGATTGTGACTGTGTGATTGTGTGAGTGTGTGATTGTGTGATTGTGTGATTGTGTGGTTGTGTGATTGTGTGATTGTGTGATTGTGGGATTGTGTGATTGTGTGATTGTTTGATTGTGTGATTAGGTGATTGTGTGATTGTGTGATTGTGTGATTGTGTGATTGTGATTGTGTGATTATGTGATTGTGTGATTGTGATTGTGTGATTGTGATTGTGTGATTGTGATTGTGTGTTTGTGATTGTGTGATTGTGATTGTGTGATTGTGATTGTGTGATTGTGACTGTGTGATTGTAATCGTGTGATTTTGTGATCGTGTGATTGTGTGATTGTGTGAGTGTGTGATTGTGTGATTGTGTGATTGTGTGATTGTGACTGTGTGATTGTGTGATTGTGTGATTGTGTGATTGTGTGATTGTGTGATTGTGTGACTGTGTGATTGTGTGGTTGTGTGATTGTGTGGTTGTGTGATTGTGTGATTGTGTGATTGTGTGATTGTGTGATTGTGTGATTGTGTGATTGTGTGATTGTGTCATTGTGGTTGTGTGATTGTGGTTGTGTGATTGTGGTTGTGTGATTGTGATTGTGTGATTGTGATTGTGTGAGTGTGTGATTGTGTGATAGTGTGATTGTGTGATTGTGTGATTGTGTGAGTGTGTGATTGTGTGATTGTGTGATTGTGTGATTGTGTGATTGTGTGATTGTGATTGTGTGATTGTGTGATTGTGACTGTGTGATTGTGTGATTGTGTGACTGTGTGATTGTGTGAGTGTGTGATTGTGTGATTGAGTGATTGTGTGGTTGTGTGATTGTGTGGTTGTGTGATTGTGTGGTTGTGTGATTGTGTGATTGTGTGATTGTGTGATTGTGTGATTTTGTGACTGTGTGATTGTTTGATTGTGTGATTAGGTGATTGTGTGATTGTGTGATTGTGTGATTGTGTGATTGTGTGATTGTGTGATTGTGTGATTGTGACTGTGTGATTGTGTGATTGTGTGATTGTGTGATTGTGTGATTGTGTGATTGTGTGATTGTGTGATTGTGGTTGTGTGATTGTGACTGTGTGATTGTGACTGTGTGATTGTGTGATTGTGTGATTGTGTGATTGTGTGATTGTGTGATTGTGTGATTGTGTGATTGTGTGATTGTGTGATTGTGGTTGTGTGATTGTGACTGTGTGATTGTGACTGTGTGATTGTGATTCTGTGATTGTGACTGTGTGATTGTGTGAGTGTGTGATTGTGTGATTGTGTGATTGTGTGATTGTGTGATTGTGTGATTGTGTGATTGTGTGATGGTGTGGTTGTGTGATTGTGTGATTGTGTGATTGTGTGATTGTGTGATTGTGTGATTGTGTGATTGTGTGATTCTGTGATTGTGTGATTGTGTGATTCTGTGACTGTGTGATTGTGTGATTGTGTGATTGTGTGATTGTGTGATTGTGTGATTGTGTGACTGTATGATTGTGTGATTGTGTGATTGTGCGATTGTGTGATTGTGCGATTGTGTAATTGTGATTGTGTTATTGTGATTGTGTGTACTGTGTGACTGTGTGATTGTGTGATTGTGTGATTGTGTGATTGTGTGATTGTGTGATTATGTCATTGTGTGATTGTGTGATTGTGTGATTGTGTGAGTGTGTAATTGTCTGATTGAGTGATTGTGTGCTTGTGTGATTGTGTGGTTGTGTGATTGTGTGATTGTGTGATTAGGTGATTGTGTGATTGTGTGGTTGTGTGATTGTGTGATTGTGTGATTGTGTGATTGTGATTGTGTGATTGTGACTGTGTAATTGTGATCGTGTGATTGTGTGATCGTGTGATTGTGTGATTGTGTGAGTGTGTGATTGTGTGATTGTGTGATTGTGTGATTGTGACTGTGTGATTGTGTGGTTGTGTGATTGTGTGATTGTGTGATTGTGTGATTGCGATTGTGTGATTGTGTGATTGTGTGATTGTGTGGTTGTGTGATTGTGTGATTGTGTGATTGTGTGATTGTGTGATTGTGTGATTGTGGCATTGTGGTTGTGTGATTGTGGTTGTGTGATTGTGGTTGTGTGATTGTGATTGTGTGATTGTGATTGTGTGAGTGTGTGATTGTGTGATTGTGTGATTGTGTGATTGTGTGATTGTGTGAGTGTGTGATTGTGTGATTGTGTGATTGTGTGATTGTGTGATTGTGTGATTGTGATTGTGTGATTGTGTGATTGTGTGATTGTGACTGTGTGATTGTGTGAGTGTGTGATTGTGTGATTGTGTGATTGTGTGGTTGTGTGATTGTGTGATTGTGTGATTGTGTGATTGTGTGATTGTGTGATTGTGTGATTGTGTGATTGTGTGATTGTTTGATTGTGTGATTAGGTGATTGTGTGATTGTGTGATTGTGTGATTGTGTGATTGTGTGATTGTGTGATTGTGTGATTGTGTGATTGTTTGATTGTGTGATTAGGTGATTGTGTGATTGTGTGATTGTGTGATTGTGTGATTGTGTGATTGTGTGATTGTGTGATTGTGTGATTGTGTGATTGTGATTGTGTGATTATGTGATTGTGTGATTGTGATTGTGTGATTGTGATTGTGTGATTGTGATTGTGTGATTGTGATTGTGTGATTGTGATTGTGTGATTGTGATTGTGTGATTGTGATTGTGTGATTGTGATTGTGTGATTGTGATTGTGTGATTGTGACTGTGTGATTGTGATCGTGTGATTGTGTGATCGTGTGATTGTGTGATTGTATGAGTGTGTGATTGTGTGGTTGTGTGATTGTGTGATTGTGACTGTGTGATTGTGTGATTGTGTGATTGTGTGATTGTGTGATTGTGTGATTGTGTGACTGTGTGATTGTGTGGTTGTGTGATTGTGTGATTGTGTGATTGTGTCATTGTGGTTGTGTGATTGTGACTGTGTGATTGTGATTGTGTGATTGTGATTCTGTGATTGTGATTGTGTGATTGTGATTGTGTGATTGTGACTGTGTGATTGTGATCGTGTGATTGTGTGATCGTGTGATTGTGTGATTGTGTGAGTGTGTGATTGTGTGATTGTGTGACTGTGTGATTGTGTGAGTGTGTGATTGTGTGATTGTGTGATTGTGTGATTGTGTGATTGTGTGATTGTGTGATTGTGTGATTGTGTGATTATGTGATTGTGTGATTGTGTGATTGTGTGATTGTGTGAGTGTGTGATTGTCTGATTGAGTGATTGTGTGCTTGTGTGATTGTGTGGTTGTGTGATTGTGTGATTGTGTGATTAGGTGATTGTGTGATTGTGTGATTGTGTGATTGTGACTGTGTGATTGTGAGAGTGTGTGATTGTGTGATTGAGTGATTGTGTGCTTGTGTGATTGTGTGGTTGTGTGATTGTGTGATTGTGTGATTGTGTGATTGTGTGATTGTGTGATTGTGTGATTGTGTGATTGTGTGATTGTGTGATTGTGTGATTGTGTGATTGTGTGATTGTGGTTGTGTGATTGTGACTGTGTGATTGTGATTGTGTGATTGTGATTGTGTGATTGTGACTGTGTGATTGTGTGAGTGTGTGATTGTGTGATTGTGTGATTGTGTGATTGTGTGAGTGTGTGATTGTGTGATTGTGTGATTGTGTGATTGTGTGATTGTGATTGTGTGATTGTGACTGTGTGATTGTGACTGTGTGATTGTGTGAGTGTGTGATTGTGTGATTGTTTGATTGTGTGATTAGGTGATTGTGTGATTGTGTGATTGTGTGATTGTGTGATTGTGTGATTGTGTGATTGTGTGATTGTGTGATTGTGATTGTGTGATTATGTGATTGTGTGATTGTGATTGTGTGATTGTGATTGTGTGATTGTGATTGTGTGATTGTGATTGTGTGATTGTGATTGTGTGATTGTGATTGTGTGATTGTGATTGTGTGATTGTGATTGTGTGATTGTGATTGTGTGATTGTGATTGTGTGATTGTGACTGTGTGATTGTGATCGTGTGATTGTGTGATCGTGTGATTGTGTGATTGTATGAGTGTGTGATTGTGTGGTTGTGTGATTGTGTGATTGTGACTGTGTGATTGTGTGATTGTGTGATTGTGTGATTGTGTGATTGTGTGATTGTGTGACTGTGTGATTGTGTGGTTGTGTGATTGTGTGATTGTGTGATTGTGTCATTGTGGTTGTGTGACTGTGACTGTGTGATTGTGATTGTGTGATTGTGATTCTGTGATTGTGATTGTGTGATTGTGATTGTGTGATTGTGACTGTGTGATTGTGATCGTGTGATTGTGTGATCGTGTGATTGTGTGATTGTGTGAGTGTGTGATTGTGTGATTGTGTGATTGTGTGATTGTGACTGTGTGATTGTGTGATTGTGTGATTGTGTGATTGTGTGATTGTGTGATTGTGTGATTGTGTGACTGTGTGATTGTGTGAGTGTGTGATTGTGTGATTGAGTGATTGTGTGGTTGTGTGATTGTGTGGTTGTGTGATTGTGTGGTTGTGTGATTGTGTGATTGTGTGATTGTGTGATTGTGTGATTTTGTGATTGTGTGATTGTTTGATTGTGTGATTAGGTGATTGTGTGATTGTGTGATTGTGTGATTGTGTGATTGTGTGATTGTGACTGTGTGACTGTGTGATTGTGTGATTGTGTGATTGTGTGATTGTGTGATTGTGTGATTGTGTGATTGTGGTTGTGTGATTGTGACTGTGTGATTGTGACTGTGTGATTGTGTGATTGTGTGATTGTGTGATTGTGTGATTGTGTGATTGTGTGATTGTGGTTGTGTGATTGTGACTGTGTGATTGTGATTGTGTGATTGTGATTCTGTGATTGTGACTGTGTGATTGTGTGAGTGTGTGATTGTGTGATTGTGTGATTGTGTGATTGTGTGATTGTGTGATTGTGTGATTGTGTGATTGTGTGATTGTGTGATTATGTGATTGTGTGATTGTGTGATTGTGTGATTGTGTGAGTGTGTGATTGTCTGATTGAGTGATTGTGTGCTTGTGTGATTGTGTGGTTGTGTGATTGTGTGATTGTGTGATTAGGTGATTGTGTGATTGTGTGATTGTGACTGTGTGATTGTGAGAGTGTGTGATTGTGTGATTGAGTGATTGTGTGCTTGTGTGATTGTGTGGTTGTGTGATTGTGTGATTGTGTGATTGTGTGATTGTGTGATTGTGTGATTGTGTGATTGTGTGATTGTGTGATTGTGTGATTGTGTGATTGTGTGATTGTGTGATTGTGTGATTGTGGTTGTGTGATTGTGACTGTGTGATTGTGATTGTGTGATTGTGATTGTGTGATTGTGACTGTGTGATTGTGTGAGTGTGTGATTGTGTGATTGTGTGATTGTGTGATTGTGTGAGTGTGTGATTGTGTGATTGTGTGATTGTGTGATTGTGTGATTGTGATTGTGTGATTGTGACTGTGTGATTGTGTGAGTGTGTGATTGTGTGATTGAGTGATTGTGTGGTTGTGTGATTGTGTGGTTGTGTGATTGTGTGGTTGTGTGATTGTGTGATTGTGTGATTGTGTGATTGTGTGATTGTGTGATTGTGTGATTGTGTGATTGTGTGATTGTGTGATTGTGTGATTGTGTGATTGTGGTTGTGTGATTGTGATTGTGTGATTGTGATTGTGTGATTGTGTCTGTGCGATTGTGTGATTGTGTGATTGTGTGATTGCGTGATTGTGTAATTGTGATTGTGCGGTTGTGTGATTGTGTGATTGTGTGATTGTGTGATTGTGTGATTGTGTGATTGTGAGATTGTGTGATTGTGTGATGGTGTAATTGTGATTGTGTGATTGTGATTGTGTGATTGTGTGATTGTGTGATTGAGTGATTGTGTGAGTGTGTGGTTGTGTGATTGTGTGATTGTGTGATTGTGTGGTTGTGTGATTGTGTGATTGTGTGATTGTGTGATTGTGTGATTGTGTGATTGTGTGATTGTGTGATTGTGTGATTGTGTGATTGTGTGATTGTGTGACTGTGTGATTGTGTGATTGTGTGATTGTGTGATTGTGTGATTGTGTGATTGTGTGACTGTGTGATTGTGTGATTGTGTGATTGCGCGATTGTGTGATTGTGCGATTGTGTAATTGTGATTGTGTTGTTGTGATTGTGTGTACTGTGTGACTGTGTGATTGTGTGATTGTGTGATTGTGTGATTGTGTGATTGTGTGATTGTGTGATTGTGTGATTATGTCATTGTGTGATTGTGTGATTGTGTGATTGTGTGAGTGTGTAATTGTCTGATTGAGTGATTGTGTGCTTGTGTGATTGTGTGGTTGTGTGATTGTGTGATTGTGTGATTAGGTGATTGTGTGATTGTGTGGTTGTGTGATTGTGTGATTGTGTGATTGTGTGATTGTGTGATTGTGTGATTGTGTGATTGAGTGATTGTGTGGTTGTGTGATTGTGTGGTTGTGTGATTGTGTGATTGAGTGATTGTGTGGTTGTGTGATTGTGTAGTTGTGTGATTGTGTGGTTGTGTGATTGTGTGATTGTGTGATTGTGTGATTGTGTGATTGTGTGATTATGTGATTGTGTGATTGTGATTGTGTGATTGTGATTGTGTGATTGTGATTGTGTGATTGTGTGATTGTGATTGTGTGATTGTGATTGTGTGATTGTGATTGTGTGATTGTGATTGTGTGATTGTGATTGTGTGATTGTGATTGTGTGATTGTGATTGTGTGATTGTGACTGTGTGATTGTGGTTGTGTGATTGTGATTGTGTGATTGCGATTGTGTGATTGTGTGATTGTGTGATTGTGTGGTTGTGTGATTGTGTGATTGTGTGATTGTGTGATTGTGTGATTGTGTCATTGTGGTTGTGTGATTGTGGTTGTGTGATTGTGGTTGTGTGATTGTGGTTGTGTGATTGTGATTGTGTGATTGTGATTGTGTGATTGTGACTGTGTGATTGTGTGATTGTGTGATTGTGTGATTGTGTGATTGTGTGATTGTGTGATTGTGTGATTGTGTGATTGTGTGATTGTGTGATTGTGTGATTGTGTGATTGTGTGATTGTGTGATTGTGTGATTGTGTGATTGTGTGATTGTGTGATTGTGTGATTGTGTGATTGTGTGACTGTGTGATTGTGTGAGTGTGTGATTGTGTGATTGAGTGATTGTGTGGTTGTGTGATTGTGTGATTGTGTGATTGTGTGATTGTGTGATTGTGTGATTGTGGTTGTGTGATTGTGTCTGTGTGATTGTGTGATTGTGTGATTGTGTGATTGCGTGATTGTGTAATTGTGATTGTGCGATTGTGTGATTGTGTGATTGTGTGATTGTGTGATTGTGTGATTGTGTGATTGTGTGATTGTGAGATTGTGTGATTGTGTGATGGTGTAATTGTGATTGTGTGATTGTGATTGTGTGATTGTGTGATTGAGTGATTGTGTGAGTGTGTGGTTGTGTGATTGTGTGATTGTGTGGTTGTGTGATTGTGTGATTGTGTGATTGTGTGATTGTGTGATTGTGTGCTTGTGTGATTGTGTGATTGTGTGATTGTGTGATTGTGTGATTGTGTGACTGTGTGATTGTGTGATTGTGTGATTGTGTGATTGTGTGATTGTGTGATTGTGTGACTGTGTGATTGTGTGATTGTGTGATTGTGCGATTGTGTGATTGTGCGATTGTGTAATTGTGATTGTGTTGTTGTGATTGTGTGTACTGTGTGACTGTGTGATTGTGTGATTGTGTGATTGTGTGATTGTGTGATTGTGTGATTATGTCATTGTGTGATTGTGTAATTGTGTGATTGTGTGAGTGTGTAATTGTCTGATGGAGTGATTGTGTGCTTGTGTGATTGTGTGAGTGTGTGATTGTGACTGTGTGATTGTGCGAGTGTGTGATTGTGTGATTGTGTGATTGTGTGATTGTGTGATTGTGTGATTGTGTGATTGAGTGATTGTGTGGTTGTGTGATTGTGTGGTTGTGTGATTGTGTGGTTGTGTGATTGTGTGATTGTGTGATTGTGTGATTGTGTGATTGTGTGATTGTGTGATTGTGTGATTGTTTGATTGTGTGATTAGGTGATTGTGTGATTGTGTGATTGTGTGATTGTGATTGTGTGATTATGTGATTGTGTGATTGTGATTGTGTGATTGTGATTGTGTGATTGTGATTGTGTGATTGTGACTGTGTGATTGTGATCGTGTGATTGTGTGATCGTGTGATTGTGTGATTGTGTGAGTGTGTGATTGTGTGATTGTGTGATTGTGTGATTGGGACTGTGTGATTGCGTGATTGTGTGATTGTGTGATTGTGTGATTGTGTGATTGTGGTTGTGTGATTGTGAATGTGTGATTGTGATTGTGTGATTGTGATTCTGTGATTGTGACTGTGTGATTGTATGAGTGTGTGATTGTGTGATTGTGTGATTGTATGATTGTGTGATTGTCTGATTGTGTGAGTGTGTGATTGTGATTGTGTGGTTGTGATTGTGTGATTGTGATTGTGTGATTGTGATTGTGTGATTGTGATTGTGTGATTGTGATTGTGTGATTGTGATTGTGTGATTGTGATTGTGTGATTGTGATTGTGTGATTGTGATTGTGTGATTGTGATTGTGTGATTGTGATTGAGTGATTGTGATTGTGTGATTGTGATTGTGTGATTGTGATTGTGTGATTGTGATTGTGTGATTGTGATTGTGTGATTGTGATTGTGTGATTGTGATTGTGTGATTGTGATTGTGTGATTGTGATTGTGTGATTGTGATTGTGTGATTGTGATTGTGTGATTGTGATTGTCTGATTGTGATTGTGTGATTGTGATTGTGATTGTGTGATTGTGATTGTGTGATTGTGATTGTGTGATTGTGATTGTGTGATTGTGATTGTGTGATTGTGATTGTGTGATTGTGGTTGTGTGATTGTGGTTGTGTGATTGTGGTTGTGTGATTGTGATTGTGTGATTGTGATTGTGTGAGTGTGTGATTGTGTGATTGTGTGATTGTGTGATTGTGTGATTGTGTGAGTGTGTGATTGTGTGATTGTGTGATTGTGTGATTGTGTGATTGTGATTGTGTGATTGTGTGATTGTGTGATTGTGACTGTGTGATTGTGTGAGTGTGTGATTGTGTGAGTGTGTGATTGTGTGATTGTGTGATTGTGTGGTTGTGTGATTGTGTGATTGTGTGATTGTGTGATTGTGTGATTGTGTGATTGTTTGATTGTGTGATTAGGTGATTGTGTGATTGTGTGATTGTGTGATTGTGTGATTGTGTGATTGTGTGATTGTGTGATTGTGATTGTGGGATTATGTGATTGTGTGATTGTGATTGTGATCGTGTGATTGTGTGATTGTGATTGTGTGATTGTGATTGTGTGATTGTGACTGTGTGATTGTGATCGTGTGATTGTGTGATCGTGTGATTGTGTGATTGTGTGAGTGTGTGATTGTGTGATTGTGTGATTGTGTGATTGTGACTGTGTGATTGTGTGATTGTGTGATTGTGTGATTGTGTGATTGTGTGATTGTGTCATTGTGGTTGTGTGATTGTGGTTGTGTGATTGTGGTTGTGTGATTGTGATTGTGTGATTGTGATTGTGTGAGTGTGTGATTGTGTGATTGTGTGGTTGTGTGATTGTGTGATTGTGTGATTGTGTGATTGTGTGATTGTGTGATTGTGTGATTGTGTGATTGTGTGATTGTGTGATTGTGTGATTGTGTGATTGTGTGATTGTGTGATTGTGTGATTGTGTGATTGTGTGATTGTGTGATTGTGCGATTGTGTGGTTGTGCGATTGTGTGGTTGTGTGATTGTGTGGTTGTGTGATTGTGTGATTGTGTGATTGTGTGATTGTGTGATTTTGTGATTGTGAGATTGTTTGATTGTGTGATTAGGTCATTGTGTGATTGTGTGATTGTGTGATTGTGTGATTGTGTGATTGTGATTGTGTGATTATGTGATTGTGTGATTGTGATTGTGTGACTGTGATTGTGTGACTGTGATTGTGTGATTGTGACTGTGTGATTGTGATCGTGTGATTGTGTGATCGTGTGATTGTGTGATTGTGTGAGTGTGTGATTGTGTGATTGTGTGATTGTGTGATTGTGACTGTGTGATTGTGTGATTGTGTGATTGTGTGATTGTGTGATTGTGTGATTGTGTGATTGTGGTTGTGTGATTGTGACTGTGTGATTGTGACTGTGTGATTGTGATTCTGTGATTGTGATTGTGTGATTGTGATTGTGATTGTGCGATTGTGATTGTGCGATTGTGATTGTGCGATTGTGATTGTGCGATTGTGATTGTGCGATTGTGATTGTGCGATTGTGATTGTGCGATTGTGATTGTGCGATTGTGATTGTGCGATTGTGATTGTGCGATTGTGATTGTGCGATTGTGATTGTGCGATTGTGATTGTGCGATTGTGATTGTGCGATTGTGATTGTGTGATTGTGATTGTGTGATTGTGATTGTGTGATTGTGATTGTGTGATTGTGATTGTGTGATTGTGATTGTGTGATTGTGATTGTGTGATTGTGATTGTGTGATTGTGATTGTGTGATTGTGATTGTGTGATTGTGATTGTGTGATTGTGATTGTGTGATTGTGATTGTGTGATTGTGATTGTGTGATTGTGATTGTGTGATTGTGATTGTGTGATTGTGATTGTGTGATTGTGATTGTGTGATTGTGATTGTGTGATTGTGATTGTGTGATTGTGATTGTGTGATTGTGATTGTGTGATTGTGATTGTGTGATTGTGATTGTGTGATTGTGATTGTGTGATTGTGATTGTGTGATTGTGATTGTGTGATTGTGATTGTGTGATTGTGATTGTGTGATTGTGATTGTGTGATTGTGATTGTGTGATTGTGATTGTGTGATTGTGATTGTGTGATTGTGATTGTGTGATTGTGATTGTGTGATTGTGATTGTGTGATTGTGATTGTGTGATTGTGATTGTGTGATTGTGATTGTGTGATTGTGTGATTGTGATTGTGTGATTGTGATTGTGTGATTGTGATTGTGTGATTGTGATTGTGTGATTGTGATTGTGTGATTGTGATTGTGTGATTGTGATTGTGTGATTGTGATTGTGTGATTGTGATTGTGTGATTGTGATTGTGTGATTGTGATTGTGTGATTGTGATTGTGTGATTGTGATTGTGTGATTGTGATTGTGTGATTGTGATTGTGTGATTGTGATTGTGTGATTGTGATTGTGTGATTGTGATTGTGTGATTGCGATTGTGTGATTGTGTGATTGTGTGATTGTGTGGTTGTGTGATTGTGTGATTGTGTGATTGTGTGATTGTGTGATTGTGTGATTGTGTGATTGTGTCATTGTGGTTGTGTGATTGTGGTTGTGTGATTGTGGTTGTGTGATTGTGATTGTGTGATTGTGATTGTGTGAGTGTGTGATTGTGTGATTGTGTGATTGTGTGATTGTGTGATTGTGTGATTGTGTGAGTGTGTGATTGTGTGATTGTGTGATTGTGTGATTGTGTGATTGTGTGATTGTGACTGTGTGATTGTGTGAGTGTGTGATTGGGTGATTGAGTGATTGTGTGGTTGTGTGATTGTGTGGTTGTGTGATTGTGTGATTGTGTGATTGTGTGATTGTGACTGTGTGATTGTGATCGTGTGATTGTGTGATCGTGTGATTGTGTGATTGCGTGAGTGTGTGATTGTGTGATTGTGACTGTGTGATTGTGTGATTGTGTGATTGTGTGATTGTGTGATTGTGTGATTGTGTGATTGTGTGATTGTGTGATTGTGGTTGTGTGATTGTGACTGTGTGATTGTGATTGTGATTGTGTGATTCTGTGATTGTGACTGTGTGATTGTGTGAGTGTGTGATTGTGTGATTGTGTGATTGTGTGATTGTGTGATTGTGTGATTGTGTGATTGTGTGATTGTGATCGTGTGATTGTGTGATTGTGTGAGTGTGTGATTGTGTGATTGTGTGATTGTGTGATTGTGACTGTGTGATTGTGTGATTGTGTGATTGTGTGATTGTGTGATTGTGGTTGTGTGATTGTGACTGTGTGATTGTGATTGTGTGATTGTGATTCTGTGATTGTGACTGTGTGATTGTGACTGTGTGATTGTGTGAGTGTGTGATTGTGTGAGTGTGTGATTGTGTGAGTGTGTGATTGTGTGATTGTGTGATTGTGATTGTGTGATTGTGATTGTGTGATTGTGATTGCGTGATTGTGATTGTGTGATTGTGATTGTGTGATTGTGATTGTGTGATTGTGATTGTGTGATTGTGATTGTGTGATTGTGATTGTGTGATTGTGATTGTGTGATTGTGATTGTGTGATTGTGATTGTGTGATTGTGATTGTGTGATTGTGATTGTGTGATTGTGATTGTGTGATTGTGATTGTGTGATTGTGATTGTGTGATTGTGATTGTGTGATTGTGATTGTGTGATTGTGATTGTGTGATTGTGATTGTGTGATTGTGATTGTGTGATTGTGATTGTGTGATTGTGATTGTGTGATTGTGATTGTGTGATTGTGATTGTGTGATTGTGATTGTGTGATTGTGATTGTGTGATTGTGATTGTGTGATTGTGACTGTGTGATTGTGATTCTGTGATTGTGATTGTGTGATTGTGATTGTGATTGTGTGATTGTGATTGTGTGATTGTGATTGTGTGATTGTGATTGTGTGATTGTGATTGTGTGATTGTGATTGTGTGATTGTGATTGTGTGATTGTGATTGTGTGATTGTGATTGTGTGATTGTGATTGTGTGATTGTGATTGTGTGATTGTGATTGTGTGATTGTGATTGTGTGATTGTGATTGTGTGATTGTGATTGTGTGATTGTGATTGTGTGATTGTGATTGTGTGATTGTGATTGTGTGATTGTGATTGTGTGATTGTGATTGTGTGATTGTGATTGTGTGATTGTGATTGTGTGATTGTGATTGTGTGATTGTGATTGTGTGATTGTGATTGTGTGATTGTGATTGTGTGATTGTGATTGTGTGATTGTGATTGTGTGATTGTGATTGTGTGATTGTGATTGTGTGATTGTGATTGTGTGATTGTGATTGTGTGATTGTGATTGTGTGATTGTGATTGTGTGATTGTGATTGTGTGATTGTGATTGTGTGATTGTGATTGTGTGATTGTGATTGTGTGATTGTGATTGTGTGATTGTGATTGTGTGATTGTGATTGTGTGATTGTGATTGTGTGATTGTGATTGTGTGATTGTGATTGTGTGATTGTGATTGTGTGATTGTGATTGTGTGATTGTGATTGTGTGATTGTGATTGTGTGATTGTGATTGTGTGATTGTGATTGTGTGATTGTGATTGTGTGATTGTGATTGTGTGATTGTGATTGTGTGATTGTGATTGTGTGATTGTGATTGTGTGATTGTGATTGTGTGATTGTGATTGTGTGATTGTGATTGTGTGATTGTGATTGTGTGATTGTGATTGTGTGATTGTGATTGTGTGATTGTGATTGTGTGATTGTGATTGTGTGATTGTGATTGTGTGATTGTGATGTGTGATTGTGATTGTGTGATTGTGATTGTGTGATTGGATTGTGTGATTGTGATTGTGTGATTGTGATTGTGTGATTGTGATTGTGTGATTGTGATGTGTGATTGTGATTGTGTGATTGTGATTGTGTGATTGTGATTGTGTGATTGTGATTGTGTGATTGATTGGTGATTGTGATTGTGTGATTGTGATTGTGGGATTGTGATTGTGTGATTGTGATTGTGTGATTGTGATTGTGTGATTGTGATTGTGTGATTGTGATTGTGTGATTGTGATTGTGTGATTGTGATTGTGTGATTGTGATTGTGTGATTGTGATTGTGTGATTGTGATTGTGTGATTGTGATTGTGTGATTGTGATTGTGTGATTGTGATTGTGTGATTGTGATTGTGTGATTGTGATTGTGTGATTGTGATTGTGTGATTGTGATTGTGTGATTGTGATTGTGTGATTGTGATTGTGTGATTGTGATTGTGTGATTGTGGTTGTGTGATTGTGACTGTGTGATTGTGACTGTGTGATTGTGTGATTGTGTGATTGTGTGATTGTGTGATTGTGTGATTGTGTGATTGTGTGATTGTGGTTGTGTGATTGTGACTGTGTGATTGTGACTGTGTGATTGTGATTCTGTGATTGTGACTGTGTGATTGTGTGAGTGTGTGATTGTGTGATTGTGTGATTGTGTGATTGTGTGATTGTGTGATTGTGTGATTGTGTGGTTGTGTGATTGTGTGATTGTGTGATTGTGTGATTGTGTGATTGTGTGATTGTGTGATTGTGTGATTCTGTGATTGTGTGATTGTGTGATTCTGTGACTGTGTGATTGTGTGATTGTGTGATTGTGTGATTGTGTGATTGTGTGATTGTGTGACTGTGTGATTGTGTGATTGTGTGATTGTGTGATTGTGTGATTGTGTGATTATGTCATTGTGTGATTGTGTGATTGTGTGATTGTGTGAGTGTGTAATTGTCTGATTGAGTGATTGTGTGCTTGTGTGATTGTGTGGTTGTGTGATTGTGTGATTGTGTGATTAGGTGATTGTGTGATTGTGTGGTTGTGTGATTGTGTGATTGTGTGATTGTGTGATTGTGATTGTGTGATTGTGACTGTGTAATTGTGATCGTGTGATTGTGTGATCGTGTGATTGTGTGATTGTGTGAGTGTGTGATTGTGTGATTGTGTGATTGTGTGATTGTGACTGTGTGATTGTGTGGTTGTGTGATTGTGTGATTGTGTGATTGTGTGATTGCGATTGTGTGATTGTGTGATTGTGTGATTGTGTGGTTGTGTGATTGTGTGATTGTGTGATTGTGTGATTGTGTGATTGTGTGATTGTGGCATTGTGGTTGTGTGATTGTGGTTGTGTGATTGTGGTTGTGTGATTGTGATTGTGTGATTGTGATTGTGTGATTGTGATTGTGTGATTGTGACTGTGTGATTGTGTGAGTGTGTGATTGTGTGATTGTGTGATTGTGTGATTGTGTGAGTGTGTGATTGTGTGATTGTGTGATTGTGTGATTGTGTGATTGTGTGATTGTGATTGTGTGATTGTGACTGTGTGATTGTGTGATTGTGTGATTGTGGTTGTGTGATTGTGATTGTGTGATTGTGATTGTGTGATTGCGATTGTGTGATTGTGTGATTGTGTGATTGTGTGGTTGTGTGATTGTGTGATTGTGTGATTGTGTGATTGTGTGATTGTGTCATTGTGGTTGTGTGATTGTGGTTGTGTGATTGTGGTTGTATGATTGTGATTGTGTGATTGTGATTGTGTGAGTGTGTGATTGTGTGATTGTGTGATTGTGTGATTGTGTGATTGTGTGAGTGTGTGATTGTGTGATTGTGTGATTGTGTGATTGTGTGATTGTGTGATTGTGTGATTGTGTGATTGTGTGATTGTGTGATTGTGTGATTGTGTGATTGTGTGATTGTGGTTGTGTGATTGTGACTGTGTGATTGTGATTGTGTGATTGTGATTGTGTGATTGTGACTGTGTGATTGTGTGAGTGTGTGATTGTGTGATTGTGTGATTGTGTGATTGTGTGAGTGTGTGATTGTGTGATTGTGTGATTGTGTGCTTGTGTGATTGTGTGATTGTGATTGTGTGATTGTGACTGTGTGATTGTGTGATTGTGTGATTGTGGTTGTGTGATTGTGATTGTGTGATTGTGATTGTGTGATTGCGATTGTGTGATTGTGTGATTGTGTGATTGTGTGGTTGTGTGATTGTGTGATTGTGTGATTGTGTGATTGTGTGATTGTGTCATTGTGGTTGTGTGATTGTGGTTGTGTGATTGTGGTTGTATGATTGTGATTGTGTGATTGTGATTGTGTGAGTGTGTGATTGTGTGATTGTGTGATTGTGTGATTGTGTGATTGTGTGAGTGTGTGATTGTGTGATTGTGTGATTGTGTGATTGTGTGACTGTGTGATTGTGTGATTGTGATTGTGTGATTGTGTGATTGTGTGATTGTGTGATTGTGTGATTGTGACTGTGTGATTGTGTGATTGTGTGATTGTGTGATTGTGTGATTGTGTGATTGTGTGACTGTGTGATTGTGTGATTGTGTGATTGTGTGATTGTGTGATTGTGTGATTGTGGTTGTGTGATTGTGACTGTGTGATTGTGACTGTGTGATTGTGTGATTGTGTGATTGTGTGATTGTGTGATTGTGTGATTGTGTGATTGTGGTTGTGTGATTGTGACTGTGTGATTGTGACTGTGTGATTGTGATTCTGTGATTGTGACTGTGTGATTGTGTGAGTGTGTGATTGTGTGATTGTGTGTGATTGTGTGATTGTGTGATTGTGTGATTGTGTGATTGTGTGATTGTGTGATTGTGTGATTGTGTGGTTGTGTGATTGTGTGATTGTGTGATTGTGTGATTGTGTGATTGTGTGATTGTGTGATTGTGTGATTCTGTGATTGTGTGATTGTGTGATTCTGTGACTGTGTGATTGTGTGATTGTGTGATTGTGTGATTGTGTGATTGTGTGATTGTGTGACTGTGTGATTGTGTGATTGTGTGATTGTGCGATTGTGTGATTGTGCGATTGTGTAATTGTGATTGTGTTATTGTGATTGTGTGTACTGAGTGACTGTGTGATTGTGTGATTGTGTGATTGTGTGATTGTGTGATTGTGTGATTATGTCATTGTGTGATTGTGTGATTGTGTGATTGTGTGAGTGTGTAATTGTCTGATTGAGTGATTGTGTGCTTGTGTGATTGTGTGGTTGTGTGATTGTGTGATTGTGTGATTGTGTGATTGTGTGATTGTGTGGTTGTGTGATTGTGTGATTGTGTGATTGTGTGATTGTGTGATTGTGTCATTGTGGTTGTGTGATTGTGGTTGTGTGATTGTGGTTGTATGATTGTGATTGTGTGATTGTGATTGTGTGAGTGTGTGATTGTGTGATTGTGTGATTGTGTGATTGTGTCATTGTGGTTGTGTGATTGTGGTTGTGTGATTGTGGTTGTATGATTGTGATTGTGTGATTGTGATTGTGTGAGTGTGTGATTGTGTGATTGTGTGATTGTGTGATTGTGTGATTGTGTGAGTGTGTGATTGTGTGATTGCGATTGTGTGATTGTGTGATTGTGTGATTGTGTGGTTGTGTGATTGTGTGATTGTGTGATTGTGTGATTGTGTGATTGTGTGATTGTGGCATTGTGGTTGTGTGATTGTGGTTGTGTGATTGTGGTTGTGTGATTGTGATTGTGTGATTGTGATTGTGTGATTGTGATTGTGTGATTGTGACTGTGTGATTGTGTGAGTGTGTGATTGTGTGATTGTGTGATTGTGTGATTGTGTGAGTGTGTGATTGTGTGATTGTGTGATTGTGTGATTGTGTGATTGTGTGATTGTGTGATTGTGATTGTGTGATTGTGACTGTGTGATTGTGTGATTGTGTGATTGTGGTTGTGTGATTGTGATTGTGTGATTGTGATTGTGTGATTGCGATTGTGTGATTGTGTGATTGTGTGATTGTGTGGTTGTGTGATTGTGTGATTGTGTGATTGTGTGATTGTGTGATTGTGTCATTGTGGTTGTGTGATTGTGGTTGTGTGATTGTGGTTGTATGATTGTGATTGTGTGATTGTGATTGTGTGAGTGTGTGATTGTGTGATTGTGTGATTGTGTGATTGTGTGATTGTGTGAGTGTGTGATTGTGTGATTGTGTGATTGTGTGATTGTGTGATTGTGTGATTGTGTGATTGTGTGATTGTGTGATTGTGTGATTGTGTGATTGTGTGATTGTGTGATTGTGTGAGTGTGTGATTGTGTGATTGTGTGATTGTGTGATTATGTCATTGTGTGATTGTGTGATTGTGTGATTGTGTGAGTGTGTAATTGTCTGATTGAGTGATTGTGTGCTTGTGTGATTGTGTGGTTGTGTGATTGTGTGATTGTGTGATTAGGTGATTGTGTGATTGTGTGGTTGTGTGATTGTGTGATTGTGTGATTGTGTGATTGTGTGATTGTGTGATTGTGTGATTGAGTGATTGTGTGGTTGTGTGATTGTGTGGTTGTGTGATTGTGTGATTGAGTGATTGTGTGGTTGTGTGATTGTGTAGTTGTGTGATTGTGTGGTTGTGTGATTGTGTGATTGTGTGATTGTGTGATTGTGTGATTGTGTGATTATGTGATTGTGTGATTGTGATTGTGTGATTGTGATTGTGTGATTGTGATTGTGTGATTGTGTGATTGTGATTGTGTGATTGTGATTGTGTGATTGTGATTGTGTGATTGTGATTGTGTGATTGTGATTGTGTGATTGTGATTGTGTG
The DNA here is from genome assembly GCF_050947335.1 of Megachile rotundata. NCBI lineage: Eukaryota > Metazoa > Arthropoda > Insecta > Hymenoptera > Megachilidae > Megachile > Megachile rotundata. The sequence goes on along the minus strand of NW_027473376.1, from coordinate 796,838 downwards.
ATTGTGATTGTGTGATTGTGATTGTGTGATTGTGACTGTGTGATTGTGGTTGTGTGATTGTGATTGTGTGATTGCGATTGTGTGATTGTGTGATTGTGTGATTGTGTGGTTGTGTGATTGTGTGATTGTGTGATTGTGTGATTGTGTGATTGTGTCATTGTGGTTGTGTGATTGTGGTTGTGTGATTGTGGTTGTGTGATTGTGGTTGTGTGATTGTGATTGTGTGATTGTGATTGTGTGATTGTGACTGTGTGATTGTGTGATTGTGTGATTGTGTGATTGTGTGATTGTGTGATTGTGTGATTGTGTGATTGTGTGATTGTGTGATTGTGTGATTGTGTGATTGTGTGATTGTGTGATTGTGTGATTGTGTGATTGTGTGATTGTGTGATTGGGTGACTGTGTGATTGTGTGAGTGTGTGATTGTGTGATTGAGTGATTGTGTGGTTGTGTGATTGTGTGATTGTGTGATTGTGTGATTGTGTGATTGTGTGATTGTGGTTGTGTGATTGTGTCTGTGTGATTGTGTGATTGTGTGATTGTGTGATTGCGTGATTGTGTAATTGTGATTGTGCGATTGTGTGATTGTGTGATTGTGTGATTGTGTGATTGTGTGATTGTGTGATTGTGAGATTGTGTGATTGTGTGATGGTGTAATTGTGATTGTGTGATTGTGATTGTGTGATTGTGTGATTGAGTGATTGTGTGAGTGTGTGGTTGTGTGATTGTGTGATTGTGTGGTTGTGTGATTGTGTGATTGTGTGATTGTGTGATTGTGTGATTGTGTGCTTGTGTGATTGTGTGATTGTGTGATTGTGTGATTGTGTGATTGTGTGACTGTGTGATTGTGTGATTGTGTGATTGTGTGATTGTGTGATTGTGTGATTGTGTGACTGTGTGATTGTGTGATTGTGTGATTGTGCGATTGTGTGATTGTGCGATTGTGTAATTGTGATTGTGTTGTTGTGATTGTGTGTACTGTGTGACTGTGTGATTGTGTGATTGTGTGATTGTGTGATTGTGTGATTGTGTGATTATGTCATTGTGTGATTGTGTAATTGTGTGATTGTGTGAGTGTGTAATTGTCTGATGGAGTGATTGTGTGCTTGTGTGATTGTGTGAGTGTGTGATTGTGACTGTGTGATTGTGTGAGTGTGTGATTGTGTGATTGTGTGATTGTGTGATTGTGTGATTGTGTGATTGTGTGATTGAGTGATTGTGTGGTTGTGTGATTGTGTGGTTGTGTGATTGTGTGGTTGTGTGATTGTGTGATTGTGTGATTGTGTGATTGTGTGATTGTGTGATTGTGTGATTGTGTGATTGTTTGATTGTGTGATTAGGTGATTGTGTGATTGTGTGATTGTGTGATTGTGATTGTGTGATTATGTGATTGTGTGATTGTGATTGTGTGATTGTGATTGTGTGATTGTGATTGTGTGATTGTGACTGTGTGATTGTGATCGTGTGATTGTGTGATCGTGTGATTGTGTGATTGTGTGAGTGTGTGATTGTGTGATTGTGTGATTGTGTGATTGGGACTGTGTGATTGTGTGATTGTGTGATTGTGTGATTGTGTGATTGTGTGATTGTGGTTGTGTGATTGTGAATGTGTGATTGTGATTGTGTGATTGTGATTCTGTGATTGTGACTGTGTGATTGTATGAGTGTGTGATTGTGTGATTGTGTGATTGTATGATTGTGTGATTGTCTGATTGTGTGAGTGTGTGATTGTGATTGTGTGGTTGTGATTGTGTGATTGTGATTGTGTGATTGTGATTGTGTGATTGTGATTGTGTGATTGTGATTGTGTGATTGTGATTGTGTGATTGTGATTGTGTGATTGTGATTGTGTGATTGTGATTGTGTGATTGTGATTGTGTGATTGTGATTGAGTGATTGTGATTGTGTGATTGTGATTGTGTGATTGTGATTGTGTGATTGTGATTGTGTGATTGTGATTGTGTGATTGTGATTGTGTGATTGTGATTGTGTGATTGTGATTGTGTGATTGTGATTGTGTGATTGTGATTGTGTGATTGTGATTGTGTGATTGTGATTGTCTGATTGTGATTGTGTGATTGTGATTGTGATTGTGTGATTGTGATTGTGTGATTGTGATTGTGTGATTGTGATTGTGTGATTGTGATTGTGTGATTGTGATTGTGTGATTGTGGTTGTGTGATTGTGGTTGTGTGATTGTGGTTGTGTGATTGTGATTGTGTGATTGTGATTGTGTGAGTGTGTGATTGTGTGATTGTGTGATTGTGTGATTGTGTGATTGTGTGAGTGTGTGATTGTGTGATTGTGTGATTGTGTGATTGTGTGATTGTGATTGTGTGATTGTGTGATTGTGTGATTGTGACTGTGTGATTGTGTGAGTGTGTGATTGTGTGAGTGTGTGATTGTGTGATTGTGTGATTGTGTGGTTGTGTGATTGTGTGATTGTGTGATTGTGTGATTGTGTGATTGTGTGATTGTTTGATTGTGTGATTAGGTGATTGTGTGATTGTGTGATTGTGTGATTGTGTGATTGTGTGATTGTGTGATTGTGTGATTGTGATTGTGGGATTATGTGATTGTGTGATTGTGATTGTGATCGTGTGATTGTGTGATTGTGATTGTGTGATTGTGATTGTGTGATTGTGACTGTGTGATTGTGATCGTGTGATTGTGTGATCGTGTGATTGTGTGATTGTGTGAGTGTGTGATTGTGTGATTGTGTGATTGTGTGATTGTGACTGTGTGATTGTGTGATTGTGTGATTGTGTGATTGTGTGATTGTGTGATTGTGTCATTGTGGTTGTGTGATTGTGGTTGTGTGATTGTGGTTGTGTGATTGTGATTGTGTGATTGTGATTGTGTGAGTGTGTGATTGTGTGATTGTGTGGTTGTGTGATTGTGTGATTGTGTGATTGTGTGATTGTGTGATTGTGTGATTGTGTGATTGTGTGATTGTGTGATTGTGTGATTGTGTGATTGTGTGATTGTGTGATTGTGTGATTGTGTGATTGTGTGATTGTGTGATTGTGTGATTGTGTGATTGTGTGATTGTGCGATTGTGTGGTTGTGCGATTGTGTGGTTGTGTGATTGTGTGGTTGTGTGATTGTGTGATTGTGTGATTGTGTGATTGTGTGATTTTGTGATTGTGAGATTGTTTGATTGTGTGATTAGGTCATTGTGTGATTGTGTGATTGTGTGATTGTGTGATTGTGATTGTGTGATTATGTGATTGTGTGATTGTGATTGTGTGACTGTGATTGTGTGACTGTGATTGTGTGATTGTGACTGTGTGATTGTGATCGTGTGATTGTGTGATCGTGTGATTGTGTGATTGTGTGAGTGTGTGATTGTGTGATTGTGTGATTGTGTGATTGTGACTGTGTGATTGTGTGATTGTGTGATTGTGTGATTGTGTGATTGTGTGATTGTGTGATTGTGTGATTGTGGTTGTGTGATTGTGACTGTGTGATTGTGACTGTGTGATTGTGATTCTGTGATTGTGATTGTGTGATTGTGATTGTGATTGTGCGATTGTGATTGTGCGATTGTGATTGTGCGATTGTGATTGTGCGATTGTGATTGTGCGATTGTGATTGTGCGATTGTGATTGTGCGATTGTGATTGTGCGATTGTGATTGTGCGATTGTGATTGTGCGATTGTGATTGTGCGATTGTGATTGTGCGATTGTGATTGTGCGATTGTGATTGTGCGATTGTGATTGTGCGATTGTGATTGTGCGATTGTGATTGTGCGATTGTGATTGTGCGATTGTGATTGTGCGATTGTGATTGTGTGATTGTGATTGTGTGATTGTGATTGTGTGATTGTGATTGTGTGATTGTGATTGTGTGATTGTGATTGTGTGATTGTGATTGTGTGATTGTGATTGTGTGATTGTGATTGTGTGATTGTGATTGTGTGATTGTGATTGTGTGATTGTGATTGTGTGATTGTGATTGTGTGATTGTGATTGTGTGATTGTGATTGTGTGATTGTGATTGTGTGATTGTGATTGTGTGATTGTGATTGTGTGATTGTGATTGTGTGATTGTGATTGTGTGATTGTGATTGTGTGATTGTGATTGTGTGATTGTGATTGTGTGATTGTGATTGTGTGATTGTGATTGTGTGATTGTGATTGTGTGATTGTGATTGTGTGATTGTGATTGTGTGATTGTGATTGTGTGATTGTGATTGTGTGATTGTGATTGTGTGATTGTGATTGTGTGATTGTGATTGTGTGATTGTGATTGTGTGATTGTGATTGTGTGATTGTGTGATTGTGATTGTGTGATTGTGATTGTGTGATTGTGATTGTGTGATTGTGATTGTGTGATTGTGATTGTGTGATTGTGATTGTGTGATTGTGATTGTGTGATTGTGATTGTGTGATTGTGATTGTGTGATTGTGATTGTGTGATTGTGATTGTGTGATTGTGATTGTGTGATTGTGATTGTGTGATTGTGATTGTGTGATTGTGATTGTGTGATTGTGATTGTGTGATTGTGATTGTGTGATTGTGATTGTGTGATTGTGATTGTGTGATTGTGATTGTGTGATTGTGATTGTGTGATTGTGATTGTGTGATTGTGATTGTGTGATTGTGATTGTGTGATTGTGATTGTGTGATTGTGATTGTGTGATTGTGATTGTGTGATTGTGATTGTGTGATTGCGATTGTGTGATTGTGTGATTGTGTGATTGTGTGATTGTGTGATTGTGTGGTTGTGTGATTGTGTGATTGTGTGATTGTGTGATTGTGTGATTGTGTGATTGTGTGATTGTGTCATTGTGGTTGTGTGATTGTGGTTGTGTGATTGTGGTTGTGTGATTGTGATTGTGTGATTGTGATTGTGTGAGTGTGTGATTGTGTGATTGTGTGATTGTGTGATTGTGTGATTGTGTGATTGTGTGAGTGTGTGATTGTGTGATTGTGTGATTGTGTGATTGTGTGATTGTGTGATTGTGACTGTGTGATTGTGTGAGTGTGTGATTGGGTGATTGAGTGATTGTGTGGTTGTGTGATTGTGTGGTTGTGTGATTGTGTGATTGTGTGATTGTGTGATTGTGACTGTGTGATTGTGATCGTGTGATTGTGTGATCGTGTGATTGTGTGATTGCGTGAGTGTGTGATTGTGTGATTGTGACTGTGTGATTGTGTGATTGTGTGATTGTGTGATTGTGTGATTGTGTGATTGTGTGATTGTGTGATTGTGTGATTGTGGTTGTGTGATTGTGACTGTGTGATTGTGATTGTGATTGTGTGATTCTGTGATTGTGACTGTGTGATTGTGTGAGTGTGTGATTGTGTGATTGTGTGATTGTGTGATTGTGTGATTGTGTGATTGTGTGATTGTGATCGTGTGATTGTGTGATTGTGTGAGTGTGTGATTGTGTGATTGTGTGATTGTGTGATTGTGACTGTGTGATTGTGTGATTGTGTGATTGTGTGATTGTGTGATTGTGGTTGTGTGATTGTGACTGTGTGATTGTGATTGTGTGATTGTGATTCTGTGATTGTGACTGTGTGATTGTGACTGTGTGATTGTGTGAGTGTGTGATTGTGTGAGTGTGTGATTGTGTGAGTGTGTGATTGTGTGATTGTGTGATTGTGATTGTGTGATTGTGATTGTGTGATTGTGATTGCGTGATTGTGATTGTGTGATTGTGATTGTGTGATTGTGATTGTGTGATTGTGATTGTGTGATTGTGATTGTGTGATTGTGATTGTGTGATTGTGATTGTGTGATTGTGATTGTGTGATTGTGATTGTGTGATTGTGATTGTGTGATTGTGATTGTGTGATTGTGATTGTGTGATTGTGATTGTGTGATTGTGATTGTGTGATTGTGATTGTGTGATTGTGATTGTGTGATTGTGATTGTGTGATTGTGATTGTGTGATTGTGATTGTGTGATTGTGATTGTGTGATTGTGATTGTGTGATTGTGATTGTGTGATTGTGATTGTGTGATTGTGATTGTGTGATTGTGATTGTGTGATTGTGACTGTGTGATTGTGATTCTGTGATTGTGATTGTGTGATTGTGATTGTGATTGTGTGATTGTGATTGTGTGATTGTGATTGTGTGATTGTGATTGTGTGATTGTGATTGTGTGATTGTGATTGTGTGATTGTGATTGTGTGATTGTGATTGTGTGATTGTGATTGTGTGATTGTGATTGTGTGATTGTGATTGTGTGATTGTGATTGTGTGATTGTGATTGTGTGATTGTGATTGTGTGATTGTGATTGTGTGATTGTGATTGTGTGATTGTGATTGTGTGATTGTGATTGTGTGATTGTGATTGTGTGATTGTGATTGTGTGATTGTGATTGTGTGATTGTGATTGTGTGATTGTGATTGTGTGATTGTGATTGTGTGATTGTGATTGTGTGATTGTGATTGTGTGATTGTGATTGTGTGATTGTGATTGTGTGATTGTGATTGTGTGATTGTGATTGTGTGATTGTGATTGTGTGATTGTGATTGTGTGATTGTGATTGTGTGATTGTGATTGTGTGATTGTGATTGTGTGATTGTGATTGTGTGATTGTGATTGTGTGATTGTGATTGTGTGATTGTGATTGTGTGATTGTGATTGTGTGATTGTGATTGTGTGATTGTGATTGTGTGATTGTGATTGTGTGATTGTGATTGTGTGATTGTGATTGTGTGATTGTGATTGTGTGATTGTGATTGTGTGATTGTGATTGTGTGATTGTGATTGTGTGATTGTGATTGTGTGATTGTGATTGTGTGATTGTGATTGTGTGATTGTGATTGTGTGATTGTGATTGTGTGATTGTGATTGTGTGATTGTGATTGTGTGATTGTGATTGTGTGATTGTGATTGTGTGATTGTGATTGTGTGATTGTGATTGTGTGATTGTGATTGTGTGATTGTGATTGTGTGATTGTGATTGTGTGATTGTGATTGTGTGATTGTGATTGTGTGATTGTGATTGTGTGATTGTGATTGTGTGATTGTGATTGTGTGATTGTGATTGTGTGATTGTGATTGTGTGATTGTGATTGTGTGATTGTGATTGTGTGATTGTGATTGTGTGATTGTGATTGTGTGATTGTGATTGTGTGATTGTGATTGTGTGATTGTGATTGTGTGATTGTGATTGTGTGATTGTGGTTGTGTGATTGTGACTGTGTGATTGTGACTGTGTGATTGTGTGATTGTGTGATTGTGTGATTGTGTGATTGTGTGATTGTGTGATTGTGTGATTGTGGTTGTGTGATTGTGACTGTGTGATTGTGACTGTGTGATTGTGATTCTGTGATTGTGACTGTGTGATTGTGTGAGTGTGTGATTGTGTGATTGTGTGATTGTGTGATTGTGTGATTGTGTGGTTGTGTGATTGTGTGATTGTGTGATTGTGTGATTGTGTGATTGTGTGATTGTGTGATTGTGTGATTCTGTGATTGTGTGATTGTGTGATTCTGTGACTGTGTGATTGTGTGATTGTGTGATTGTGTGATTGTGTGATTGTGTGATTGTGTGACTGTGTGATTGTGTGATTGTGTGATTGTGTGATTGTGTGATTGTGTGATTATGTCATTGTGTGATTGTGTGATTGTGTGATTGTGTGAGTGTGTAATTGTCTGATTGAGTGATTGTGTGCTTGTGTGATTGTGTGGTTGTGTGATTGTGTGATTGTGTGATTAGGTGATTGTGTGATTGTGTGGTTGTGTGATTGTGTGATTGTGTGATTGTGTGATTGTGATTGTGTGATTGTGACTGTGTAATTGTGATCGTGTGATTGTGTGTTCGTGTGATTGTGTGATTGTGTGAGTGTGTGATTGTGTGATTGTGTGATTGTGTGATTGTGACTGTGTGATTGTGTGGTTGTGTGATTGTGTGATTGTGTGATTGTGTGATTGCGATTGTGTGATTGTGTGATTGTGTGATTGTGTGGTTGTGTGATTGTGTGATTGTGTGATTGTGTGATTGTGTGATTGTGTGATTGTGGCATTGTGGTTGTGTGATTGTGGTTGTGTGATTGTGGTTGTGTGATTGTGATTGTGTGATTGTGATTGTGTGATTGTGATTGTGTGATTGTGACTGTGTGATTGTGTGAGTGTGTGATTGTGTGATTGTGTGATTGTGTGATTGTGTGAGTGTGTGATTGTGTGATTGTGTGATTGTGTGATTGTGTGATTGTGTGATTGTGATTGTGTGATTGTGACTGTGTGATTGTGTGATTGTGTGATTGTGGTTGTGTGATTGTGATTGTGTGATTGTGATTGTGTGATTGCGATTGTGTGATTGTGTGATTGTGTGATTGTGTGGTTGTGTGATTGTGTGATTGTGTGATTGTGTGATTGTGTGATTGTGTCATTGTGGTTGTGTGATTGTGGTTGTGTGATTGTGGTTGTATGATTGTGATTGTGTGATTGTGATTGTGTGAGTGTGTGATTGTGTGATTGTGTGATTGTGTGATTGTGTGATTGTGTGAGTGTGTGATTGTGTGATTGTGTGATTGTGTGATTGTGTGATTGTGTGATTGTGTGATTGTGTGATTGTGTGATTGTGTGATTGTGTGATTGTGTGATTGTGTGATTGTGTGATTGTGTGATTGTGGTTGTGTGATTGTGACTGTGTGATTGTGATTGTGTGATTGTGATTGTGTGATTGTGACTGTGTGATTGTGTGAGTGTGTGATTGTGTGATTGTGTGATTGTGTGATTGTGTGAGTGTGTGATTGTGTGATTGTGTGATTGTGTGATTGTGTGATTGTGTGATTGTGATTGTGTGATTGTGACTGTGTGATTGTGTGATTGTGTGATTGTGGTTGTGTGATTGTGATTGTGTGATTGTGATTGTGTGATTGCGATTGTGTGATTGTGTGATTGTGTGATTGTGTGGTTGTGTGATTGTGTGATTGTGTGATTGTGTGATTGTGTCATTGTGTCATTGTGGTTGTGTGATTGTGGTTGTGTGATTGTGGTTGTATGATTGTGATTGTGTGATTGTGATTGTGTGAGTGTGTGATTGTGTGATTGTGTGATTGTGTGATTGTGTGATTGTGTGAGTGTGTGATTGTGTGATTGTGTGATTGTGTGATTGTGTGACTGTGTGATTGTGTGATTGTGATTGTGTGATTGTGTGATTGTGTGATTGTGTGATTGTGTGATTGTGACTGTGTGATTGTGTGATTGTGTGATTGTGTGATTGTGTGATTGTGTGATTGTGTGACTGTGTGATTGTGTGATTGTGTGATTGTGTGATTGTGTGATTGTGTGATTGTGGTTGTGTGATTGTGACTGTGTGATTGTGACTGTGTGATTGTGTGATTGTGTGATTGTGTGATTGTGTGATTGTGTGATTGTGTGATTGTGGTTGTGTGATTGTGACTGTGTGATTGTGACTGTGTGATTGTGATTCTGTGATTGTGACTGTGTGATTGTGTGAGTGTGTGATTGTGTGATTGTGTGATTGTGTGATTGTGTGATTGTGTGATTGTGTGATTGTGTGATTGTGTGGTTGTGTGATTGTGTGATTGTGTGATTGTGTGATTGTGTGATTGTGTGATTGTGTGATTGTGTGATTCTGTGATTGTGTGATTGTGTGATTCTGTGACTGTGTGATTGTGTGATTGTGTGATTGTGTGATTGTGTGATTGTGTGATTGTGTGACTGTGTGATTGTGTGATTGTGTGATTGTGCGATTGTGTGATTGTGCGATTGTGTAATTGTGATTGTGTTATTGTGATTGTGTGTACTGAGTGACTGTGTGATTGTGTGATTGTGTGATTGTGTGATTGTGTGATTGTGTGATTATGTCATTGTGTGATTGTGTGATTGTGTGATTGTGTGAGTGTGTAATTGTCTGATTGAGTGATTGTGTGCTTGTGTGATTGTGTGGTTGTGTGATTGTGTGATTGTGTGATTAGGTGATTGTGTGATTGTGTGGTTGTGTGATTGTGTGATTGTGTGATTGTGTGATTGTGTGATTGTGATTGTGTGATTGTGACTGTGTAATTGTGATCGTGTGATTGTGTGATCGTGTGATTGTGTGATTGTGTGAGTGTGTGATTGTGTGATTGTGTGATTGTGTGATTGTGACTGTGTGATTGTGTGGTTGTGTGATTGTGTGATTGTGTGATTGTGTGATTGCGATTGTGTGATTGTGTGATTGTGTGATTGTGTGGTTGTGTGATTGTGTGATTGTGTGATTGTGTGATTGTGTGATTGTGTGATTGTGGCATTGTGGTTGTGTGATTGTGGTTGTGTGATTGTGGTTGTGTGATTGTGATTGTGTGATTGTGATTGTGTGAGTGTGTGATTGTGTGATTGTGTGATTGTGTGATTGTGTGATTGTGTGAGTGTGTGATTGTGTGATTGTGTGATTGTGTGATTGTGTGATTGTGTGATTGTGTGATTGTGATTGTGTGATTGTGTGATTGTGTGATTGTGACTGTGTGATTGTGTGAGTGTGTGATTGTGTGATTGTGTGATAGTGTGGTTGTGTGATTGTGTGATTGTGTGATTGTGTGATTGTGTGATTGTGTGATTGTGTGATTGTGTGATTGTGTGATTGTTTGATTGATGGATTAGGTGATTGTGTGATTGTGTGATTGTGTGATTGTGTGATTGTGTGATTGTGTGATTGTTTGATTGTGTGATTAGGTGATTGTGTGATTGTGTGATTGTGTGATTGTGTGATTGTGTGATTGTGTGATTGTGATTGTGTGATTATGTGATTGTGTGATTGTGATTGTGTGATTGTGATTGTGTGATTGTGATTGTGTGATTGTGATTGTGTGATTGTGATTGTGTGATTGTGATTGTGTGATTGTGATTGTGTGATTGTGATTGTGTGATTGTGACTGTGTGATTGTGATCGTGTGATTGTGTGATCGTGTGATTGTGTGATTGTATGAGTGTGTGATTGTGTGGTTGTGTGATTGTGTGATTGTGACTGTGTGATTGTGTGATTGTGTGATTGTGTGATTGTGTGATTGTGTGATTGTGTGACTGTGTGATTGTGTGGTTGTGTGATTGTGTGATTGTGTGATTGTGCGATTGTGTGATTGTGTCATTGTGGTTGTGTGATTGTGACTGTGTGATTGTGATTGTGTGATTGTGATTCTGTGATTGTGATTGTGTGATTGTGATTGTGTGATTGTGACTGTGTGATTGTGATCGTGTGATTGTGTGATCGTGTGATTGTGTGATTGTGTGAGTGTGTGATTGTGTGATTGTGTGATTGTGTGATTGTGACTGTGTGATTGTGTGATTGTGTGATTCTGTGATTGTGTGATTGTGTGATTCTGTGACTGTGTGATTGTGTGATTGTGTGATTGTGTGATTGTGTGATTGTGTGACTGTGTGATTGTGTGATTGTGTGATTGTGCGATTGTGTGATTGTGCGATTGTGTAATTGTGATTGTGTTATTGTGATTGTGTGTACTGAGTGACTGTGTGATTGTGTGATTGTGTGATTGTGTGATTGTGTGATTGTGTGATTATGTCATTGTGTGATTGTGTGATTGTGTGATTGTGTGAGTGTGTAATTGTCTGATTGAGTGATTGTGTGCTTGTGTGATTGTGTGGTTGTGTGATTGTGTGATTGTGTGATTAGGTGATTGTGTGATTGTGTGGTTGTGTGATTGTGTGATTGTGTGATTGTGTGATTGTGATTGTGTGATTGTGACTGTGTAATTGTGATCGTGTGATTGTGTGATCGTGTGATTGTGTGATTGTGTGAGTGTGTGATTGTGTGATTGTGTGATTGTGTGATTGTGACTGTGTGATTGTGTGGTTGTGTGATTGTGTGATTGTGTGATTGTGTGATTGCGATTGTGTGATTGTGTGATTGTGTGATTGTGTGGTTGTGTGATTGTGTGATTGTGTGATTGTGTGATTGTGTGATTGTGTGATTGTGTGATTGTGGCATTGTGGTTGTGTGATTGTGGTTGTGTGATTGTGGTTGTGTGATTGTGATTGTGTGATTGTGATTGTGTGAGTGTGTGATTGTGTGATTGTGTGATTGTGTGATTGTGTGATTGTGTGAGTGTGTGATTGTGTGATTGTGTGATTGTGTGATTGTGTGATTGTGTGATTGTGTGATTGTGATTGTGTGATTGTGTGATTGTGTGATTGTGACTGTGTGATTGTGTGAGTGTGTGATTGTGTGATTGTGTGATTGTGTGGTTGTGTGATTGTGTGATTGTGTGATTGTGTGATTGTGTGATTGTGTGATTGTGTGATTGTGTGATTGTGTGATTGTGTGATTGTTTGATTGATGGATTAGGTGATTGTGTGATTGTGTGATTGTGTGATTGTGTGATTGTGTGATTGTGTGATTGTTTGATTGTGTGATTAGGTGATTGTGTGATTGTGTGATTGTGTGATTGTGTGATTGTGTGATTGTGTGATTGTGATTGTGTGATTATGTGATTGTGTGATTGTGATTGTGTGATTGTGATTGTGTGATTGTGATTGTGTGATTGTGATTGTGTGATTGTGATTGTGTGATTGTGACTGTGTGATTGTGATCGTGTGATTGTGTGATCGTGTGATTGTGTGATTGTATGAGTGTGTGATTGTGTGGTTGTGTGATTGTGTGATTGTGACTGTGTGATTGTGTGATTGTGTGATTGTGTGATTGTGTGATTGTGTGACTGTGTGATTGTGTGGTTGTGTGATTGTGTGATTGTGACTGTGTGATTGTGTGATTGTGTGATTGTGTGATTGTGTGATTGTGTGATTGTGTGACTGTGTGATTGTGTGGTTGTGTGATTGTGTGATTGTGTGATTGTGCGATTGTGTGATTGTGTCATTGTGGTTGTGTGATTGTGACTGTGTGATTGTGATTGTGTGATTGTGATTCTGTGATTGTGATTGTGTGATTGTGATTGTGTGATTGTGACTGTGTGATTGTGATCGTGTGATTGTGTGATCGTGTGATTGTGTGATTGTGTGAGTGTGTGATTGTGTGATTGTGTGATTGTGTGATTGTGACTGTGTGATTGTGTGATTGTGTGATTGTGTGATTGTGTGATTGTGTGATTGTGTGATTGTGTGGTTGTGTGATTGTGTGATTGTGTGATTGTGCGATTGTGTGATTGTGTCATTGTGGTTGTGTGATTGTGACTGTGTGATTGTGATTGTGTGATTGTGATTCTGTGATTGTGATTGTGTGATTGTGATTGTGTGATTGTGACTGTGTGATTGTGATTGTGTGATTGTGTGATTGTGTGATTGTGTGATTGTGTGATTGTGTGATTGTTTGATTGTGTGATTAGGTGATTGTGTGATTGTGATTGTGTGATTGTGATTGTGTGATTGTGATTGTGTGATTGTGATTGTGTGATTGTGATTGTGATCGTGTGATTGTGTGATTGTGATTGTGTGATTGTGATTGTGTGATTGTGACTGTGTCATTGTGATCGTGTGATTGTGTGATCGTGTGATTGTGTGATTGTGTGAGTGTGTGATTGTGTGATTGTGTGATTGTGTGATTGTGACTGTGTGATTGTGTGATTGTGTGATTGTGTGATTGTGTGATTGTGTGATTGTGTCATTGTGGTTGTGTGATTGTGGTTGTGTGATTGTGGTTGTGTGATTGTGATTGTGTGATTGTGATTGTGTGAGTGTGTGATTGTGTGATTGTGTGGTTGTGTGATTGTGTGATTGTGTGATTGTGTGATTGTGTGATTGTGTGATTGTGTGATTGTGTGATTGTGTGATTGTGTGATTGTGTGATTGTGTGATTGTGTGATTGTGTGATTGTGGTTGTGTGATTGTGACTGTGTGATTGTGATTGTGTGATTGTGATTGTGTGATTGTGACTGTGTGATTGTGTGAGTGTGTGATTGTGTGATTGTGTGATTGTGTGATTGTGTGAGTGTGTGATTGTGTGATTGTGTGATTGTGTGATTGTGTGATTGTGTGATTGTGATTGTGTGATTGTGACTGTGTGATTGTGTGATTGTGTGATTGTGGTTGTGTGATTGTGATTGTGTGATTGTGATTGTGTGATTGCGATTGTGTGATTGTGTGATTGTGTGATTGTGTGGTTGTGTGATTGTGTGATTGTGTGATTGTGTGATTGTGGGATTGTGTCATTGTGGTTGTGTGATTGTGGTTGTGTGATTGTGGTTGTATGATTGTGATTGTGTGATTGTGATTGTGTGAGTGTGTGATTGTGTGACTGTGTGATTGTGTGATTGTGTGATTGTGTGAGTGTGTGATTGTGTGATTGTGTGATTGTGTGATTGTGTGATTGTGTGATTGTGTGATTGTGTGATTGTGTGATTGTGTGATTGTGTGATTGTGTGATTGTGTGATTGTGGTTGTGTGATTGTGACTGTGTGATTGTGATTGTGTGATTGTGATTGTGTGATTGTGACTGTGTGATTGTGTGAGTGTGTGATTGTGTGATTGTGTGATTGTGTGATTGTGTGAGTGTGTGATTGTGTGATTGTGTGATTGTGTGATTGTGTGATTGTGTGATTGTGATTGTGTGATTGTGACTGTGTGATTGTGTGATTGTGTGATTGTGGTTGTGTGATTGTGATTGTGTGATTGTGATTGTGTGATTGCGATTGTGTGATTGTGTGATTGTGTGATTGTGTGGTTGTGTGATTGTGTGATTGTGTGATTGTGTGATTGTGTGATTGTGTCATTGTGGTTGTGTGATTGTGGTTGTGTGATTGTGGTTGTATGATTGTGATTGTGTGATTGTGATTGTGTGAGTGTGTGATTGTGTGATTGTGTGATTGTGTGATTGTGTGATTGTGTGAGTGTGTGATTGTGTGATTGTGTGATTGTGTGATTGTGTGATTGTGTGATTGTGTGATTGTGATTGTGTGATTGTGTGATTGTGTGATTGTGTGATTGTGTGATTGTGACTGTGTGATTGTGTGATTGTGTGATTGTGTGATTGTGTGATTGTGTGATTGTGTGACTGTGTGATTGTGTGATTGTGTGATTGTGTGATTGTGTGATTGTGTGATTGTGTGATTGTGTGATTGTGGTTGTGTGATTGTGACTGTGTGATTGTGACTGTGTGATTGTGTGATTGTGTGATTGTGTGATTGTGTGATTGTGTGATTGTGTGATTGTGTGATTGTGGTTGTGTGATTGTGACTGTGTGATTGTGACTGTGTGATTGTGATTCTGTGATTGTGACTGTGTGATTGTGTGAGTGTGTGATTGTGTGATTGTGTGATTGTGTGATTGTGTGATTGTGTGATTGTGTGATTGTGTGGTTGTGTGATTGTGTGATTGTGTGATTGTGTGATTGTGTGATTGTGTGATTGTGTGATTGTGTGATTCTGTGATTGTGTGATTGTGTGATTCTGTGACTGTGTGATTGTGTGATTGTGTGATTGTGTGATTGTGTGATTGTGTGATTGTGTGACTGTGTGATTGTGTGATTGTGTGATTGTGTGATTGTGTGATTGTGTGATTATGTCATTGTGTGATTGTGTGATTGTGTGATTGTGTGAGTGTGTAATTGTCTGATTGAGTGATTGTGTGCTTGTGTGATTGTGTGGTTGTGTGATTGTGTGATTGTGTGATTAGGTGATTGTGTGATTGTGTGGTTGTGTGATTGTGTGATTGTGTGATTGTGTGATTGTGATTGTGTGATTGTGACTGTGTAATTGTGATCGTGTGATTGTGTGATCGTGTGATTGTGTGATTGTGTGAGTGTGTGATTGTGTGATTGTGTGATTGTGTGATTGTGACTGTGTGATTGTGTGGTTGTGTGATTGTGTGATTGTGTGATTGTGTGATTGCGATTGTGTGATTGTGTGATTGTGTGATTGTGTGGTTGTGTGATTGTGTGATTGTGTGATTGTGTGATTGTGTGATTGTGTGATTGTGGCATTGTGGTTGTGTGATTGTGGTTGTGTGATTGTGGTTGTGTGATTGTGATTGTGTGATTGTGATTGTGTGATTGTGATTGTGTGATTGTGACTGTGTGATTGTGTGAGTGTGTGATTGTGTGATTGTGTGATTGTGTGATTGTGTGAGTGTGTGATTGTGTGATTGTGTGATTGTGTGATTGTGTGATTGTGTGATTGTGATTGTGTGATTGTGACTGTGTGATTGTGTGATTGTGTGATTGTGGTTGTGTGATTGTGATTGTGTGATTGTGATTGTGTGATTGCGATTGTGTGATTGTGTGATTGTGTGATTGTGTGGTTGTGTGATTGTGTGATTGTGTGATTGTGTGATTGTGTGATTGTGTCATTGTGGTTGTGTGATTGTGGTTGTGTGATTGTGGTTGTATGATTGTGATTGTGTGATTGTGATTGTGTGAGTGTGTGATTGTGTGATTGTGTGATTGTGTGATTGTGTGATTGTGTGAGTGTGTGATTGTGTGATTGTGTGATTGTGTGATTGTGTGATTGTGTGATTGTGTGATTGTGTGATTGTGTGATTGTGTGATTGTGTGATTGTGTGATTGTGTGATTGTGTGATTGTGTGATTGTGGTTGTGTGATTGTGACTGTGTGATTGTGATTGTGTGATTGTGATTGTGTGATTGTGACTGTGTGATTGTGTGAGTGTGTGATTGTGTGATTGTGTGATTGTGTGATTGTGTGAGTGTGTGATTGTGTGATTGTGTGATTGTGTGATTGTGTGATTGTGTGATTGTGATTGTGTGATTGTGACTGTGTGATTGTGTGATTGTGTGATTGTGGTTGTGTGATTGTGATTGTGTGATTGTGATTGTGTGATTGCGATTGTGTGATTGTGTGATTGTGTGATTGTGTGGTTGTGTGATTGTGTGATTGTGTGATTGTGTGATTGTGTGATTGTGTCATTGTGGTTGTGTGATTGTGGTTGTGTGATTGTGGTTGTATGATTGTGATTGTGTGATTGTGATTGTGTGAGTGTGTGATTGTGTGATTGTGTGATTGTGTGATTGTGTGATTGTGTGAGTGTGTGATTGTGTGATTGTGTGATTGTGTGATTGTGTGATTGTGTGATTGTGTGATTGTGATTGTGTGATTGTGTGATTGTGTGATTGTGTGATTGTGTGATTGTGACTGTGTGATTGTGTGATTGTGTGATTGTGTGATTGTGTGATTGTGTGATTGTGTGACTGTGTGATTGTGTGATTGTGTGATTGTGTGATTGTGTGATTGTGTGATTGTGTGATTGTGGTTGTGTGATTGTGACTGTGTGATTGTGACTGTGTGATTGTGTGATTGTGTGATTGTGTGATTGTGTGATTGTGTGATTGTGTGATTGTGTGATTGTGGTTGTGTGATTGTGACTGTGTGATTGTGACTGTGTGATTGTGATTCTGTGATTGTGACTGTGTGATTGTGTCAGTGTGTGATTGTGTGATTGTGTGATTGTGTGATTGTGTGATTGTGTGATTGTGTGATTGTGTGATTGTGTGGTTGTGTGATTGTGTGATTGTGTGATTGTGTGATTGTGTGATTGTGTGATTGTGTGATTGTGTGATTCTGTGATTGTGTGATTGTGTGATTCTGTGACTGTGTGATTGTGTGATTGTGTGATTGTGTGATTGTGTGATTGTGTGATTGTGTGACTGTGTGATTGTGTGATTGTGTGATTGTGCGATTGTGTGATTGTGCGATTGTGTAATTGTGATTGTGTTATTGTGATTGTGTGTACTGAGTGACTGTGTGATTGTGTGATTGTGTGATTGTGTGATTGTGTGATTGTGTGATTATGTCATTGTGTGATTGTGTGATTGTGTGATTGTGTGAGTGTGTAATTGTCTGATTGAGTGATTGTGTGCTTGTGTGATTGTGTGGTTGTGTGATTGTGTGATTGTGTGATTAGGTGATTGTGTGATTGTGTGGTTGTGTGATTGTGTGATTGTGTGATTGTGTGATTGTGTGATTGTGATTGTGTGATTGTGACTGTGTAATTGTGATCGTGTGATTGTGTGATCGTGTGATTGTGTGATTGTGTGAGTGTGTGATTGTGTGATTGTGTGATTGTGTGATTGTGACTGTGTGATTGTGTGGTTGTGTGATTGTGTGATTGTGTGATTGTGTGATTGCGATTGTGTGATTGTGTGATTGTGTGGTTGTGTGATTGTGTGATTGTGTGATTGTGTGATTGTGTGATTGTGTGATTGTGGCATTGTGGTTGTGTGATTGTGGTTGTGTGATTGTGGTTGTGTGATTGTGATTGTGTGATTGTGATTGTGTGAGTGTGTGATTGTGTGATTGTGTGATTGTGTGATTGTGTGATTGTGTGAGTGTGTGATTGTGTGATTGTGTGATTGTGTGATTGTGTGATTGTGTGATTGTGTGATTGTGATTGTGTGATTGTGTGATTGTGTGATTGTGACTGTGTGATTGTGTGAGTGTGTGATTGTGTGATTGTGTGATTGTGTGGTTGTGTGATTGTGTGATTGTGTGATTGTGTGATTGTGTGATTGTGTGATTGTGTGATTGTGTGATTGTGTGATTGTTTGATTGATGGATTAGGTGATTGTGTGATTGTGTGATTGTGTGATTGTGTGATTGTGTGATTGTGTGATTGTTTGATTGTGTGATTAGGTGATTGTGTGATTGTGTGATTGTGTGATTGTGTGATTGTGTGATTGTGATTGTGTGATTATGTGATTGTGTGATTGTGATTGTGTGATTGTGATTGTGTGATTGTGATTGTGTGATTGTGATTGTGTGATTGTGATTGTGTGATTGTGATTGTGTGATTGTGATTGTGTGATTGTGATTGTGTGATTGTGATTGTGTGATTGTGACTGTGTGATTGTGATCGTGTGATTGTGTGATCGTGTGATTGTGTGATTGTATGAGTGTGTGATTGTGTGGTTGTGTGATTGTGTGATTGTGACTGTGTGATTGTGTGATTGTGTGATTGTGTGATTGTGTGATTGTGTGATTGTGTGACTGTGTGATTGTGTGGTTGTGTGATTGTGTGATTGTGTGATTGTGCGATTGTGTGATTGTGTCATTGTGGTTGTGTGATTGTGACTGTGTGATTGTGATTGTGTGATTGTGATTCTGTGATTGTGATTGTGTGATTGTGATTGTGTGATTGTGACTGTGTGATTGTGATCGTGTGATTGTGTGATCGTGTGATTGTGTGATTGTGTGAGTGTGTGATTGTGTGATTGTGTGATTGTGTGATTGTGACTGTGTGATTGTGTGATTGTGTGATTCTGTGATTGTGTGATTGTGTGATTCTGTGACTGTGTGATTGTGTGATTGTGTGATTGTGTGATTGTGTGATTGTGTGATTGTGTGACTGTGTGATTGTGTGATTGTGTGATTGTGCGATTGTGTGATTGTGCGATTGTGTAATTGTGATTGTGTTATTGTGATTGTGTGTACTGAGTGACTGTGTGATTGTGTGATTGTGTGATTGTGTGATTGTGTGATTGTGTGATTATGTCATTGTGTGATTGTGTGATTGTGTGATTGTGTGAGTGTGTAATTGTCTGATTGAGTGATTGTGTGCTTGTGTGATTGTGTGGTTGTGTGATTGTGTGATTGTGTGATTAGGTGATTGTGTGATTGTGTGGTTGTGTGATTGTGTGATTGTGTGATTGTGTGATTGTGATTGTGTGATTGTGACTGTGTAATTGTGATCGTGTGATTGTGTGATCGTGTGATTGTGTGATTGTGTGAGTGTGTGATTGTGTGATTGTGTGATT
The DNA here is from genome assembly GCF_050947335.1 of Megachile rotundata. Lineage (NCBI taxonomy): Eukaryota > Metazoa > Arthropoda > Insecta > Hymenoptera > Megachilidae > Megachile > Megachile rotundata. Next base: position 777,194 of record NW_027473376.1, on the reverse strand, counting down.
GTGTGATTGTGACTGTGTGATTGTGTGGTTGTGTGATTGTGTGATTGTGTGATTGTGTGATTGCGATTGTGTGATTGTGTGATTGTGTGATTGTGTGGTTGTGTGATTGTGTGATTGTGTGATTGTGTGATTGTGTGATTGTGTGATTGTGGCATTGTGGTTGTGTGATTGTGGTTGTGTGATTGTGGTTGTGTGATTGTGATTGTGTGATTGTGATTGTGTGAGTGTGTGATTGTGTGATTGTGTGATTGTGTGATTGTGTGATTGTGTGAGTGTGTGATTGTGTGATTGTGTGATTGTGTGATTGTGTGATTGTGTGATTGTGTGATTGTGTGATTGTGATTGTGTGATTGTGTGATTGTGTGATTGTGACTGTGTGATTGTGTGAGTGTGTGATTGTGTGATTGTGTGATTGTGTGGTTGTGTGATTGTGTGATTGTGTGATTGTGTGATTGTGTGATTGTGTGATTGTGTGATTGTGTGATTGTGTGATTGTGTGATTGTTTGATTGATGGATTAGGTGATTGTGTGATTGTGTGATTGTGTGATTGTGTGATTGTGTGATTGTGTGATTGTGTGATTGTGTGATTGTTTGATTGTGTGATTAGGTGATTGTGTGATTGTGTGATTGTGTGATTGTGTGATTGTGTGATTGTGTGATTGTGATTGTGTGATTATGTGATTGTGTGATTGTGATTGTGTGATTGTGATTGTGTGATTGTGATTGTGTGATTGTGATTGCGTGATTGTGATTGTGTGATTGTGATTGTGTGATTGTGATTGTGTGATTGTGATTGTGTGATTGTGACTGTGTGATTGTGATCGTGTGATTGTGTGATTGTGATCGTGTGATTGTGTGATCGTGTGATTGTGTGATTGTATGAGTGTGTGATTGTGTGGTTGTGTGATTGTGTGATTGTGACTGTGTGATTGTGTGACTGTGTGATTGTGTGATTGTGTGATTGTGTGATTGTGTGACTGTGTGATTGTGTGGTTGTGTGATTGTGTGATTGTGTGATTGTGCGATTGTGTGATTGTGTCATTGTGGTTGTGTGATTGTGACTGTGTGATTGTGATTGTGTGATTGTGATTCTGTGATTGTGATTGTGTGATTGTGATTGTGTGATTGTGACTGTGTGATTGTGATCGTGTGATTGTGTGATCGTGTGATTGTGTGATTGTGTGAGTGTGTGATTGTGTGATTGTGTGATTGTGTGATTGTGACTGTGTGATTGTGTGATTGTGTGATTGTGTGATTGTGTGATTGTGTGATTGTGTGATTGTGTGACTGTGTGATTGTGTGAGTGTGTGATTGTGTGATTGAGTGATTGTGTGGTTGTGTGATTGTGTGGTTGTGTGATTGTGTGATTGTGTGATTAGGTGATTGTGTGATTGTGTGATTGTGTGATTGTGACTGTGTGATTGTGTGAGTGTGTGATTGTGTGATTGAGTGATTGTGTGCTTGTGTGATTGTGTGGTTGTGTGATTGTGTGATTGTGTGATTGTGTGATTGTGTGATTGTGTGATTGTGTGATTGTGTGATTGTGTGATTGTGTGATTGTGTGATTGTGTGATTGTGTGATTGTGTGATTGTGTGATTGTGTGATTGTGTGATTGTGGTTGTGTGATTGTGACTGTGTGATTGTGATTGTGTGATTGTGATTGTGTGATTGTGACTGTGTGATTGTGTGAGTGTGTGATTGTGTGATTGTGTGATTGTGTGATTGTGTGAGTGTGTGATTGTGTGATTGTGTGATTGTGTGATTGTGTGATTGTGATTGTGTGATTGTGACTGTGTGATTGTGTGAGTGTGTGATTGTGTGATTGAGTGATTGTGTGGTTGTGTGATTGTGTGGTTGTGTGATTGTGTGGTTGTGTGATTGTGTGATTGTGTGATTGTGTGATTGTGTGATTGTGTGATTGTGTGATTGTGTGATTGTGTGATTGTGTGATTGTGTGATTGTGTGATTGTGGTTGTGTGATTGTGATTGTGTGATTGTGATTGTGTGGTTGTGTCTGTGCGATTGTGTGATTGTGTGATTGTGTGATTGCGTGATTGTGTAATTGTGATTGTGCGATTGTGTGATTGTGTGATTGTGTGATTGTGTGATTGTGTGATTGTGTGATTGTGAGATTGTGTGATTGTGTGATGGTGTAATTGTGATTGTGTGATTGTGATTGTGTGATTGTGACTGTGTGATTGTGTGAGTGTGTGATTGTGTGATTGAGTGATTGTGTGGTTGTGTGATTGTGTGGTTGTGTGATTGTGTGGTTGTGTGATTGTGTGATTGTGTGATTGTGTGATTGTGTGATTGTGTGATTGTGTGATTGTGTGATTGTGTGATTGTGTGATTGTGTGATTGTGTGATTGTGGTTGTGTGATTGTGATTGTGTGATTGTGATTGTGTGATTGTGTCTGTGCGATTGTGTGATTGTGTGATTGTGTGATTGCGTGATTGTGTAATTGTGATTGTGCGATTGTGTGATTGTGTGATTGTGTGATTGTGTGATTGTGTGATTGTGTGATTGTGAGATTGTGTGATTGTGTGATGGTGTAATTGTGATTGTGTGATTGTGATTGTGTGATTGTGTGATTGTGTGATTGAGTGATTGTGTGAGTCTGTGGTTGTGTGATTGTGTGATTGTGTGATTGTGTGGTTGTGTGATTGTGTGATTGTGTGATTGTGTGATTGTGTGATTGTGTGATTGTGTGATTGTGTGATTGTGTGATTGTGTGATTGTGTGATTGTGTGATTGTGTGACTGTGTGATTGTGTGATTGTGTGATTGTGTGATTGTGTGATTGTGTGATTGTGTGACTGTGTGATTGTGTGATTGTGTGATTGCGCGATTGTGTGATTGTGCGATTGTGTAATTGTGATTGTGTTGTTGTGATTGTGTGTACTGTGTGACTGTGTGATTGTGTGATTGTGTGATTGTGTGATTGTGTGATTGTGTGATTGTGTGAGTGCGTAATTGTCTGATTGAGTGATTGTGTGCTTGTGTGATTGTGTGGTTGTGTGATTGTGTGATTGTGTGATTAGGTGATTGTGTGATTGTGTGGTTGTGTGATTGTGTGATTGTGTGATTGTGTGATTGTGTGATTGTGTGATTGTGTGATTGAGTGATTGTGTGGTTGTGTGATTGTGTGGTTGTGTGATTGTGTGATTGAGTGATTGTGTGGTTGTGTGATTGTGTAGTTGTGTGATTGTGTGGTTGTGTGATTGTGTGATTGTGTGATTGTGTGATTGTGTGATTGTGTGATTATGTGATTGTGTGATTGTGATTGTGTGATTGTGATTGTGTGATTGTGATTGTGTGATTGTGATTGTGTGATTGTGATTGTGTGATTGTGATTGTGTGATTGTGATTGTGTGATTGTGATTGTGTGATTGTGATTGTGTGATTGTGATTGTGTGATTGTGATTGTGTGATTGTGATTGTGTGATTGTGATTGTGTGATTGTGATTGTGTGATTGTGATTGTGTGATTGTGATTGTGTGATTGTGATTGTGTGATTGTGATTGTGTGATTGTGATTGTGTGATTGTGATTGTGTGATTGTGATTGTGTGATTGTGGTTGTGTGATTGTGATTGTGTGATTGCGATTGTGTGATTGTGTGATTGTGTGATTGTGTGGTTGTGTGATTGTGTGATTGTGTGATTGTGTGATTGTGTGATTGTGTCATTGTGGTTGTGTGATTGTGGTTGTGTGATTGTGGTTGTGTGATTGTGGTTGTGTGATTGTGATTGTGTGATTGTGATTGTGTGATTGTGACTGTGTGATTGTGTGATTGTGTGATTGTGTGATTGTGTGATTGTGTGATTGTGTGATTGTGTGATTGTGTGATTGTGTGATTGTGTGATTGTGTGATTGTGTGATTGTGACTGTGTGATTGTGTGAGTGTGTGATTGTGTGATTGAGTGATTGTGTGGTTGTGTGATTGTGTGGTTGTGTGATTGTGTGGTTGTGTGATTGTGTGATTGTGTGATTGTGTGATTGTGTGATTGTGTGATTGTGTGATTGTGTGATTGTGTGATTGTGTGATTGTGTGATTGTGTGATTGTGGTTGTGTGATTGTGATTGTGTGATTGTGATTGTGTGATTGTGTCTGTGCGATTGTGTGATTGTGTGATTGTGTGATTGCGTGATTGTGTAATTGTGATTGTGCGATTGTGTGATTGTGTGATTGTGTGATTGTGTGATTGTGTGATTGTGTGATTATGTGATTGTGTGATTGTGTGATTGTGTGATTGTGTGATTGTGTGATTAGGTGATTGTGTGATTGTGTGATTGTGTGATTGTGACTGTGTGATTGTGTGAGTGTGTAATTGTGTGATTGAGTGATTGTGTGCTTGTGTGATTGTGTGGTTGTGTGATTGTGTGATTGTGTGATTGTGTGATTGTGTGATTGTGTGATTGTGTGATTGTGTGATTGTGTGATTGTGTGATTGTGTGATTGTGTGATTGTGGTTGTGTGATTGTGACTGTGTGATTGTGATTGTGTGATTGTGATTGTGTGATTGTGACTGTGTGATTGTGTGATTGTGTGATTGTGTGATTGTGTGATTGTGTGAGTGTGTGATTGTGTGATTGTGTGATTGTGTGATTGTGTGATTGTGTGATTGTGTGATTGTGATTGTGTGATTGTGACTGTGTGATTGTGTGAGTGTGTGATTGTGTGATTGTGTGATTGTGTGATTGTGTGATTGTGTGATTGTGTGATTGTGTGATTGTGTGATTGTGTGATTGTGGTTGTGTGATTGTGATTGTGTGATTGTGATTGTGTGATTGTGTCTGTGTGATTGTGTGATTGTGTGATTGTGTGATTGCGTGATTGTGTAATTGTGATTGTGCGATTGTGTGATTGTGTGATTGTGTGATTGTGTGATTGTGTGATTGTGAGATTGTGTGATTGTGTGATGGTGTAATTGTGATTGTGTGATTGTGATTGTGTGATTGTGTGATTGAGTGATTGTGTGATTGTGTGATTGTGTGATTGTGTGATTGTGTGATTGTGTGATTGTGTGATTGTGTGATTGTGTGATTGTGTGATTGTGTGATTGTGTGATTGTGTGATTGTGTGATTGTGTGATTGTGGTTGTGTGATTGTGACTGTGTGATTGTGATTGTGTGATTGTGATTGTGTGATTGTGACTGTGTGATTGTGTGAGTGTGTGATTGTGTGATTGTGTGATTGTGTGATTGTGTGAGTGTGTGATTGTGTGATTGTGTGATTGTGTGATTGTGTGATTGTGTGATTGTGATTGTGTGATTGTGACTGTGTGATTGTGTGATTGTGTGATTGTGGTTGTGTGATTGTGATTGTGTGATTGTGATTGTGTGATTGCGATTGTGTGATTGTGTGATTGTGTGATTGTGTGGTTGTGTGATTGTGTGATTGTGTGATTGTGTGATTGTGTGATTGTGTCATTGTGGTTGTGTGATTGTGGTTGTGTGATTGTGGTTGTATGATTGTGATTGTGTGATTGTGATTGTGTGAGTGTGTGATTGTGTGATTGTGTGATTGTGTGATTGTGTGATTGTGTGAGTGTGTGATTGTGTGATTGTGTGATTGTGTGATTGTGTGATTGTGTGATTGTGTGATTGTGATTGTGTGATTGTGTGATTGTGTGATTGTGACTGTGTGATTGTGTGAGTGTGTGATTGTGTGATTGTGTGATTGTGTGGTTGTGTGATTGTGTGATTGTGTGATTGTGGGATTGTGTGATTGTGTGATTGTTTGATTGTGTGACTAGGTGATTGTGTGATTGTGTGATTGTGTGATTGTGTGATTGTGATTGTGTGATTATGTGATTGTGTGATTGTGATTGTGTGATTGTGATTGTGTGATTGTGATTGTGTGATTGTGATTGTGTGATTGTGGTTGTGTGATTGTGACTGTGTGATTGTGATCGTGTGATTTTGTGATCGTGTGATTGTGTGATTGTGTGAGTGTGTGATTGTGTGATTGTGTGATTGTGTGATTGTGACTGTGTGATTGTGTGATTGTGTGATTGTGTGATTGTGTGATTGTGTGATTGTGTGACTGTGTGATTGTGTGGTTGTGTGATTGTGTGGTTGTGTGATTGTGTGATTGTGTGATTGTGTGATTGTGTGATTGTGTGATTGTGTGATTGTGTGATTGTGTCATTGTGGTTGTGTGATTGTGGTTGTGTGATTGTGGTTGTGTGATTGTGATTGTGTGATTGTGATTGTGTGAGTGTGTGATTGTGTGATTGTGTGATTGTGTGATTGTGTGAGTGTGTGATTGTGTGATTGTGTGATTGTGTGATTGTGTGATTGTGTGATTGTGATTGTGTGATTGTGTGATTGTGTGATTGTGACTGTGTGATTGTGTGATTGTGTGACTGTGTGATTGTGTGAGTGTGTGATTGTGTGATTGAGTGATTGTGTGGTTGTGTGATTGTGTGGTTGTGTGATTGTGTGGTTGTGTGATTGTGTGATTGTGTGATTGTGTGATTGTGTGATTTTGTGACTGTGTGATTGTTTGATTGTGTGATTAGGTGATTGTGTGATTGTGTGATTGTGTGATTGTGACTGTGTGATTGTGTGATTGTGTGATTGTGTGATTGTGTGATTGTGTGATTGTGTGATTGTGTGATTGTGTGATTGTGGTTGTGTGATTGTGACTGTGTGATTGTGACTGTGTGATTGTGTGATTGTGTGATTGTGTGATTGTGTGATTGTGTGATTGTGTGATTGTGTGATTGTGTGATTGTGGTTGTGTGATTGTGACTGTGTGATTGTGACTGTGTGATTGTGATTCTGTGATTGTGACTGTGTGATTGTGTGAGTGTGTGATTGTGTGATTGTGTGATTGTGTGATTGTGTGATTGTGTGATTGTGTGATTGTGTGATTGTGTGGTTGTGTGATTGTGTGATTGTGTGATTGTGTGATTGTGTGATTGTGTGATTGTGTGATTGTGTGATTCTGTGATTGTGTGATTGTGTGATTCTGTGACTGTGTGATTGTGTGATTGTGTGATTGTGTGATTGTGTGATTGTGTGATTGTGTGATTGTGTGACTGTGTGATTGTGTGATTGTGTGATTGTGCGATTGTGTGATTGTGCGATTGTGTAATTGTGATTGTGTTATTGTGATTGTGTGTACTGTGTGACTGTGTGATTGTGTGATTGTGTGATTGTGTGATTGTGTGATTGTGTGATTATGTCATTGTGTGATTGTGTGATTGTGTGATTGTGTGAGTGTGTAATTGTCTGATTGAGTGATTGTGTGCTTGTGTGATTGTGTGGTTGTGTGAGTGTGTGATTGTGTGATTAGGTGATTGTGTGATTGTGTGGTTGTGTGATTGTGTGATTGTGTGATTGTGTGATTGTGATTGTGTGATTGTGACTGTGTAATTGTGATCGTGTGATTGTGTGATCGTGTGATTGTGTGATTGTGTGAGTGTGTGATTGTGTGATTGTGTGATTGTGTGATTGTGACTGTGTGATTGTGTGGTTGTGTGATTGTGTGATTGTGTGATTGTGTGATTGCGATTGTGTGATTGTGTGATTGTGTGATTGTGTGGTTGTGTGATTGTGTGATTGTGTGATTGTGTGATTGTGTGATTGTGTGATTGTTTGATTGTGTGATTAGGTGATTGTGTGATTGTGTGATTGTGTGATTGTGTGATTGTGTGATTGTGTGATTGTGTGATTGTTTGATTGTGCGATTAGGTGATTGTGTGATTGTGTGATTGTGTGATTGTGTGATTGTGTGATTGTGTGATTGTGATTGTGTGATTATGTGATTGTGTGATTGTGATTGTGTGATTGTGATTGTGTGATTGTGATTGTGTGATTGTGATTGTGTGATTGTGATTGTGTGATTGTGATTGTGTGATTGTGATTGTGTGATTGTGATTGTGTGATTGTGATTGTGTGATTGTTATTGTGTGATTGTGACTGTGTGATTGTGATCGTGTGATTGTGTGATCGTGTGATTGTGTGATTGTATGAGTGTGTGATTGTGTGGTTGTGTGATTGTGTGATTGTGACTGTGTGATTGTGTGATTGTGTGATTGTGTGATTGTGTGATTGTGTGATTGTGTGACAGTGTGATTGTGTGGTTGTGTGATTGTGTGATTGTGTGATTGTGTGATTGTGTGATTGTGTCATTGTGGTTGTGTGATTGTGACTGTGTGATTGTGATTGTGTGATTGTGATTCTGTGATTGTGATTGTGTGATTGTGATTGTGTGATTGTGACTGTGTGATTGTGATCGTGTGATTGTGTGATCGTGTGATTGTGTGATTGTGTGAGTGTGTGATTGTGTGATTGTCTGATTGTGTGATTGTGACTGTGTGATTGTGTGATTGTGTGATTGTGTGATTGTGTGATTGTGTGATTGTGTGATTGTGTGACTGTGTGATTGTGTGAGTGTGTGATTGTGTGATTGAGTGATTGTGTGGTTGTGTGATTGTGTGGTTGTGTGATTGTGTGGTTGTGTGATTGTGTGATTGTGTGATTGTGTGATTGTGTGATTTTGTGATTGTGTGATTGTTTGATTGTGTGATTAGGTGATTGTGTGATTGTGTGATTGTGTGATTGTGTGATTGTGTGATTGTGACTGTGTGACTGTGTGATTGTGTGATTGTGTGATTGTGTGATTGTGTGATTGTGTGATTGTGTGATTGTGGTTGTGTGATTGTGACTGTGTGATTGTGACTGTGTGATTGTGTGATTGTGTGATTGTGTGATTGTGTGATTGTGTGATTGTGTGATTGTGGTTGTGTGATTGTGACTGTGTGATTGTGATTGTGTGATTGTGATTGTGTGATTGTGATTGTGTGATTGTGATTGTGTGATTGTGATTGTGTGATTGTGACTGTGTGATTGTGATCGTGTGATTGTGTGATCGTGTGATTGTGTGATTGTATGAGTGTGTGATTGGGTGGTTGTGTGATTGTGTGATTGTGACTGTGTGATTGTGTGACTGTGTGATTGTGTGAGTGTGTGATTGTGTGATTGAGTGATTGTGTGCTTGTGTGATTGTGTGGTTGTGTGATTGTGTGATTGTGTGATTGTGTGATTGTGTGATTGTGTGATTGTGTGATTGTGTGGTTGTGTGATTGTGTGGTTGTGTGATTGTGTGATTGTGTGATTGTGTGATTGTGTGATTGTGATCGTGTGATTGTGTGATCGTGTGATTGTGTGATTGTGTGAGTGTGTGATTGTGGTTGTGTGATTGTGATTGTGTGATTGTGATTGTGTGATTGTGTCTGTGCGATTGTGTGATTGTGTGATTGTGTGATTGCGTGATTGTGTAATTGTGATTGTGCGATTGTGTGATTGTGTGATTGTGTGATTGTGTGATTGTGTGATTGTGTGATTGTGAGATTGTGTGATTGTGTGATGGTGTAATTGTGATTGTGTGATTGTGATTGTGTGATTGTGTGATTGTGTGATTGAGTGATTGTGTGAGTCTGTGGTTGTGTGATTGTGTGATTGTGTGATTGTGTGGTTGTGTGATTGTGTGATTGTGTGATTGTGTGATTGTGTGATTGTGTGATTGTGTGATTGTGTGATTGTGTGAGTGCGTAATTGTCTGATTGAGTGATTGTGTGCTTGTGTGATTGTGTGGTTGTGTGATAGTGTGATTGTGTGATTAGGTGATTGTGTGATTGTGTGGTTGTGTGATTGTGTGATTGTGTGATTGTGTGATTGTGTGATTGTGTGATTGTGTGATTGAGTGATTGTGTGGTTGTGCGATTGTGTGGTTGTGTGATTGTGTGATTGAGTGATTGTGTGGTTGTGTGATTGTGTAGTTGTGTGATTGTGTGGTTGTGTGATTGTGTGATTGTGTGATTGTGTGATTGTGTGATTGTGTGATTATGTGATTGTGTGATTGTGATTGTGTGATTGTGATTGTGTGATTGTGATTGTGTGATTGTGATTGTGTGATTGTGATTGTGTGATTGTGATTGTGTGATTGTGATTGTGTGATTGTGATTGTGTGATTGTGATTGTGTGATTGTGATTGTGTGATTGTGATTGTGTGATTGTGATTGTGTGATTGTGATTGTGTGATTGTGATTGTGTGATTGTGATTGTGTGATTGTGATTGTGTGATTGTGATTGTGTGATTGTGATTGTGTGATTGTGATTGTGTGATTGTGATTGTGTGATTGCGATTGTGTGATTGTGTGATTGTGTGATTGTGTGGTTGTGTGATTGTGTGATTGTGTGATTGTGTGATTGTGTGATTGTGTCATTGTGGTTGTGTGATTGTGGTTGTGTGATTGTGGTTGTGTGATTGTGGTTGTGTGATTGTGATTGTGTGATTGTGATTGTGTGATTGTGACTGTGTGATTGTGTGATTGTGTGATTGTGTGATTGTGTGATTGTGTGATTGTGTGATTGTGTGATTGTGTGATTGTGTGATTGTGTGATTGTGTGATTGTGTGATTGTGTGATTGTGACTGTGTGATTGTGTGAGTGTGTGATTGTGTGATTGAGTGATTGTGTGGTTGTGTGATTGTGTGGTTGTGTGATTGTGTGGTTGTGTGATTGTGTGATTGTGTGATTGTGTGATTGTGTGATTGTGTGATTGTGTGATTGTGTGATTGTGTGATTGTGTGATTGTGTGATTGTGTGAGTGTGTGATTGTGGTTGTGTGATTGTGATTGTGTGATTGTGATTGTGTGATTGTGTCTGTGCGATTGTGTGATTGTGTGATTGTGTGATTGCGTGATTGTGTAATTGTGATTGTGCGATTGTGTGATTGTGTGATTGTGTGATTGTGTGATTGTGTGATTATGTGATTGTGTGATTGTGTGATTGTGTGATTGTGTGATTGTGTGATTAGGTGATTGTGTGATTGTGTGATTGTGTGATTGTGACTGTGTGATTGTGTGAGTGTGTAATTGTGTGATTGAGTGATTGTGTGCTTGTGTGATTGTTTGGTTGTGTGATTGTGTGATTGTGTGATTGTGTGATTGTGTGATTGTGTGATTGTGTGATTGTGTGATTGTGTGATTGTGTGATTGTGTGATTGTGTGATTGTGTGATTGTGGTTGTGTGATTGTGACTGTGTGATTGTGATTGTGTGATTGTGATTGTGTGATTGTGACTGTGTGATTGTGTGATTGTGTGATTGTGTGATTGTGTGATTGTGTGAGTGTGTGATTGTGTGATTGTGTGATTGTGTGATTGTGTGATTGTGTGATTGTGTGATTGTGATTGTGTGATTGTGACTGTGTGATTGTGTGAGTGTGTGATTGTGTGATTGTGTGATTGTGTGATTGTGTGATTGTGTGATTGTGTGATTGTGTGATTGTGTGATTGTGGTTGTGTGATTGTGATTGTGTGATTGTGATTGTGTGATTGTGTCTGTGTGATTGTGTGATTGTGTGATTGTGTGATTGCGTGATTGTGTAATTGTGATTGTGCGATTGTGTGATTGTGTGATTGTGTGATTGTGTGATTGTGTGATTGTGAGATTGTGTGATTGTGTGATGGTGTAATTGTGATTGTGTGATTGTGATTGTGTGATTGTGTGATTGAGTGATTGTGTGATTGTGTGATTGTGTGATTGTGTGATTGTGTGATTGTGTGATTGTGTGATTGTGTGATTGTGTGATTGTGTGATTGTGTGATTGTGTGATTGTGTGATTGTGTGATTGTGTGATTGTGTGATTGTGGTTGTGTGATTGTGACTGTGTGATTGTGATTGTGTGATTGTGATTGTGTGATTGTGACTGTGTGATTGTGTGAGTGTGTGATTGTGTGATTGTGTGATTGTGTGATTGTGTGAGTGTGTGATTGTGTGATTGTGTGATTGTGTGATTGTGTGATTGTGTGATTGTGATTGTGTGATTGTGACTGTGTGATTGTGTGATTGTGTGATTGTGGTTGTGTGATTGTGATTGTGTGATTGTGATTGTGTGATTGCGATTGTGTGATTGTGTGATTGTGTGATTGTGTGGTTGTGTGATTGTGTGATTGTGTGATTGTGTGATTGTGTGATTGTGTCATTGTGGTTGTGTGATTGTGGTTGTGTGATTGTGGTTGTATGATTGTGATTGTGTGATTGTGATTGTGTGAGTGTGTGATTGTGTGATTGTGTGATTGTGTGATTGTGTGATTGTGTGAGTGTGTGATTGTGTGATTGTGTGATTGTGTGATTGTGTGATTGTGTGATTGTGTGATTGTGATTGTGTGATTGTGTGATTGTGTGATTGTGACTGTGTGATTGTGTGAGTGTGTGATTGTGTGATTGTGTGATTGTGTGGTTGTGTGATTGTGTGATTGTGTGATTGTGGGATTGTGTGATTGTGTGATTGTTTGATTGTGTGATTAGGTGATTGTGTGATTGTGTGATTGTGTGATTGTGTGATTGTGATTGTGTGATTATGTGATTGTGTGATTGTGATTGTGTGATTGTGATTGTGTGATTGTGATTGTGTGATTGTGATTGTGTGATTGTGGTTGTGTGATTGTGACTGTGTGATTGTGATCGTGTGATTTTGTGATCGTGTGATTGTGTGATTGTGTGAGTGTGTGATTGTGTGATTGTGTGATTGTGTGATTGTGTGATTGTGTGATTGTGTGATTGTGTGATTGTGTCATTGTGGTTGTGTGATTGTGGTTGTGTGATTGTGGTTGTGTGATTGTGATTGTGTGATTGTGATTGTGTGAGTGTGTGATTGTGTGATTGTGTGATTGTGTGATTGTGTGAGTGTGTGATTGTGTGATTGTGTGATTGTGTGATTGTGTGATTGTGTGATTGTGATTGTGTGATTGTGTGATTGTGTGATTGTGACTGTGTGATTGTGTGATTGTGTGACTGTGTGATTGTGTGAGTGTGTGATTGTGTGATTGTGTGATTGTGTGATTGTGATTGTGTGATTGTGTGATTGTGTGATTGTGACTGTGTGATTGTGTGATTGTGTGATTGTGTGATTGTGTGATTGTGTGATTGTGTGACTGTGTGATTGTGTGATTGTGTGATTGTGCGATTGTGTGATTGTGCGATTGTGTAATTGTGATTGTGTTATTGTGATTGTGTGTACTGTGTGACTGTGTGATTGTGTGATTGTGTGATTGTGTGATTGTGTGATTGTGTGATTATGTCATTGTGTGATTGTGTGATTGTGTGATTGTGTGAGTGTGTAATTGTCTGATTGAGTGATTGTGTGCTTGTGTGATTGTGTGGTTGTGTGAGTGTGTGATTGTGTGATTAGGTGATTGTGTGATTGTGTGGTTGTGTGATTGTGTGATTGTGTGATTGTGTGATTGTGATTGTGTGATTGTGACTGTGTAATTGTGATCGTGTGATTGTGTGATCGTGTGATTGTGTGATTGTGTGAGTGTGTGATTGTGTGATTGTGTGATTGTGTGATTGTGACTGTGTGATTGTGTGGTTGTGTGATTGTGTGATTGTGTGATTGTGTGATTGCGATTGTGTGATTGTGTGATTGTGTGATTGTGTGGTTGTGTGATTGTGTGATTGTGTGATTGTGTGATTGTGTGATTGTGTGATTGTGGCATTGTGGTTGTGTGATTGTGGTTGTGTGATTGTGGTTGTGTGATTGTGATTGTGTGATTGTGATTGTGTGAGTGTGTGATTGTGCGATTGTGTGATTGTGTGATTGTGTGATTGTGTGAGTGTGTGATTGTGTGATTGTGTGATTGTGTGATTGTGTGATTGTGTGATTGTGTAATTGTGATTGTGTGATTGTGTGATTGTGTGATTGTGTGATTGTGACTGTGTGATTGTGTGAGTGTGTGATTGTGTGATTGTGTGATTGTGTGGTTGTGTGATTGTGTGATTGTGTGATTGTGTGATTGTGTGATTGTGTGATTGTGTGATTGTGTGATTGTGTGATTGTTTGATTGTGTGATTAGGTGATTGTGTGATTGTGTGATTGTGTGATTGTGTGATTGTGTGATTGTGTGATTGTTTGATTGTGTGATTAGGTGATTGTGTGATTGTGTGATTGTGTGATTGTGTGATTGTGTGATTGTGATTGTGTGATTATGTGATTGTGTGATTGTGATTGTGTGATTGTGATTGTGTGATTGTGATTGTGTGATTGTGATTGTGTGATTGTGATTGTGTGATTGTGATTGTGTGATTGTGATTGTGTGATTGTGATTGTGTGATTGTTATTGTGTGATTGTGACTGTGTGATTGTGATCGTGTGATTGTGTGATCGTGTGATTGTGTGATTGTATGAGTGTGTGATTGTGTGGTTGTGTGATTGTGTGATTGTGACTGTGTGATTGTGTGATTGTGTGATTGTGTGATTGTGTGACTGTGTGATTGTGTGGTTGTGTGATTGTGTGATTGTGTGATTGTGTGATTGTGTGATTGTGTCATTGTGGTTGTGTGATTGTGACTGTGTGATTGTGATTGTGTGATTGTGATTCTGTGATTGTGATTGTGTGATTGTGATTGTGTGATTGTGACTGTGTGATTGTGATCGTGTGATTGTGTGATCGTGTGATTGTGTGATTGTGTGAGTGTGTGATTGTGTGATTGTGTGATTGTGTGATTGTGACTGTGTGATTGTGTGATTGTGTGATTGTGTGATTGTGTGATTGTGTGATTGTGTGATTGTGTGACTGTGTGATTGTGTGAGTGTGTGATTGTGTGATTGAGTGATTGTGTGGTTGTGTGATTGTGTGGTTGTGTGATTGTGTGGTTGTGTGATTGTGTGATTGTGTGATTGTGTGATTGTGTGATTTTGTGATTGTGTGATTGTTTGATTGTGTGATTAGGTGATTGTGTGATTGTGTGATTGTGTGATTGTGTGATTGTGTGATTGTGACTGTGTGACTGTGTGATTGTGTGATTGTGTGATTGTGTGATTGTGTGATTGTGTGATTGTGTGATTGTGTGATTGTGGTTGTGTGATTGTGACTGTGTGATTGTGACTGTGTGATTGTGTGATTGTGTGATTGTGTGATTGTGTGATTGTGTGATTGTGTGATTGTGGTTGTGTGATTGTGACTGTGTGATTGTGATTGTGTGATTGTGATTGTGTGATTGTGATTGTGTGATTGTGATTGTGTGATTGTGATTGTGTGATTGTGACTGTGTGATTGTGATCGTGTGATTGTGTGATCGTGTGATTGTGTGATTGTATGAGTGTGTGATTGTGTGGTTGTGTGATTGTGTGATTGTGACTGTGTGATTGTGTGATTGTGTGATTGTGTGATTGTGTGATTGTGTGATTGTGTGACTGTGTGACTGTGTGGTTGTGTGATTGTGTCATTGTGGTTGTGTGATTGTGACTGTGTGATTGTGATTGTGTGATTGTGATTCTGTGATTGTGATTGTGTGATTGTGATTGTGTGATTGTGACTGTGTGATTGTGATCGTGTGATTGTGTGATCGTGTGATTGTGTGATTGTGTGAGTGTGTGATTGTGTGATTGTGTGATTGTGTGATTGTGACTGTGTGATTGTGTGATTGTGTGATTGTGTGATTGTGTGATTGTGTGATTGTGTGATTGTGTGACTGTGTGATTGTGTGAGTGTGTGATTGTGTGATTGAGTGATTGTGTGGTTGTGTGATTGTGTGGTTGTGTGATTGTGTGGTTGTGTGATTGTGTGATTGTGTGATTGTGTGATTGTGTGATTTTGTGATTGTGTGATTGTTTGATTGTGTGATTAGGTGATTGTGTGATTGTGTGATTGTGTGATTGTGTGATTGTGTGATTGTGACTGTGTGACTGTGTGATTGTGTGATTGTGTGATTGTGTGATTGTGTGATTGTGTGATTGTGTGATTGTGTGATTGTGTGATTGTGTGATTGTGTGATTGTGTGATTGTGTGATTGTGTGATTGTGTGATTGTGGTTGTGTGATTGTGACTGTGTGATTGTGATTGTGTGATTGTGATTGTGTGATTGTGACTGTGTGATTGTGTGAGTGTGTGATTGTGTGATTGTGTGATTGTGTGAGTGTGTGATTGTGTGATTGTGTGATTGTGTGATTGTGTGATTGTGATTGTGTGATTGTGACTGTGTGATTGTGTGAGTGTGTGATTGTGTGATTGAGTGATTGTGTGGTTGTGTGATTGTGTGGTTGTGTGATTGTGTGGTTGTGTGATTGTGTGATTGTGTGATTGTGTGATTGTGTGATTGTGTGATTGTGTGATTGTGTGATTGTGTGATTGTGTGATTGTGTGATTGTGTGATTGTGGTTGTGTGATTGTGATTGTGTGATTGTGATTGTGTGATTGTGTCTGTGCGATTGTGTGATTGTGTGATTGTGTGATTGCGTGATTGTGTAATTGTGATTGTGCGATTGTGTGATTGTGTGATTGTGTGATTGTGTGATTGTGTGATTGTGTGATTGTGTGATTGTGAGATTGTGTGATTGTGTGATGGTGTAATTGTGATTGTGTGATTGTGATTGTGTGATTGTGTGATTGTGTGATTGTGTGATTGTGTGATTGTGGTTGTGTGATTGTGACTGTGTGATTGTGATTGTGTGATTGTGATTCTGTGATTGTGACTGTGTGATTGTGTGAGTGTGTGATTGTGTGATTGTGTGATTGTGTGATTGTGTGATTGTGTGATTGTGTGATTGTGTGATTGTGTGATTGTGTGATTGTGTGATTATGTGATTGTGTGATTGTGTGATTGTGTGATTGTGTGATTGTGTGATTAGGTGATTGTGTGATTGTGTGATTGTGTGATTGTGACTGTGTGATTGTGTGAGTGTGTAATTGTGTGATTGAGTGATTGTGTGCTTGTGTGATTGTGTGGTTGTGTGATTGTGTGATTGTGTGATTGTGTGATTGTGTGATTGTGTGATTGTGTGATTGTGTGATTGTGTGATTGTGTGATTGTGTGATTGTGTGATTGTGTGATTGTGGTTGTGTGATTGTGACTGTGTGATTGTGATTGTGTGATTGTGATTGTGTGATTGTGACTGTGTGATTGTGTGAGTGTGTGATTGTGTGATTGTGTGATTGTGTGATTGTGTGAGTGTGTGATTGTGTGATTGTGTGATTGTGTGATTGTGTGATTGTGTGATTGTGTGATTGTGATTGTGTGATTGTGACTGTGTGATTGTGTGAGTGTGTGATTGTGTGATTGTGTGATTGTGTGATTGTGTGATTGTGTGATTGTGTGATTGTGTGATTGTGTGATTGTGTGATTGTGTGATTGTGGTTGTGTGATTGTGATTGTGTGATTGTGATTGTGTGATTGTGTCTGTGTGATTGTGTGATTGTGTGATTGTGTGATTGCGTGATTGTGTAATTGTGATTGTGCGATTGTGTGATTGTGTGATTGTGTGATTGTGTGATTGTGTGATTGTGAGATTGTGTGATTGTGTGATGGTGTAATTGTGATTGTGTGATTGTGATTGTGTGATTGTGTGATTGAGTGATTGTGTGATTGTGTGATTGTGTGATTGTGTGATTGTGTGATTGTGTGATTGTGTGATTGTGTGATTGTGTGATTGTGTGATTGTGTGATTGTGTGATTGTGGTTGTGTGATTGTGACTGTGTGATTGTGATTGTGTGATTGTGATTGTGTGATTGTGACTGTGTGATTGTGTGAGTGTGTGATTGTGTGATTGTGTGATTGTGTGATTGTGTGAGTGTGTGATTGTGTGATTGTGTGATTGTGTGATTGTGTGATTGTGTGATTGTGATTGTGTGATTGTGACTGTGTGATTGTGTGATTGTGTGATTGTGGTTGTGTGATTGTGATTGTGTGATTGTGATTGTGTGATTGCGATTGTGTGATTGTGTGATTGTGTGATTGTGTGGTTGTGTGATTGTGTGATTGTGTGATTGTGTGATTGTGTGATTGTGTCATTGTGGTTGTGTGATTGTGGTTGTGTGATTGTGGTTGTATGATTGTGATTGTGTGATTGTGATTGTGTGAGAGTGTGATTGTGTGATTGTGTGATTGTGTGATTGTGTGATTGTGTGAGTGTGTGATTGTGTGATTGTGTGATTGTGTGATTGTGTGATTGTGTGATTGTGTGATTGTGATTGTGTGATTGTGTGATTGTGTGATTGTGACTGTGTGATTGTGTGAGTGTGTGATTGTGTGATTGTGTGATTGTGTGGTTGTGTGATTGTGTGATTGTGTGATTGTGGGATTGTGTGATTGTGTGATTGTTTGATTGTGTGATTAGGTGATTGTGTGATTGTGTGATTGTGTGATTGTGTGATTGTGATTGTGTGATTATGTGATTGTGTGATTGTGATTGTGTGATTGTGATTGTGTGATTGTGATTGTGTGATTGTGATTGTGTGATTGTGATTGTGTGATTGTGATTGTGTGATTGTGATTGTGTGATTGTGATTGTGTGATTGTGACTGTGTGATTGTGATCGTGTGATTTTGTGATCGTGTGATTGTGTGATTGTGTGAGTGTGTGATTGTGTGATTGTGTGATTGTGTGATTGTGACTGTGTGATTGTGTGATTGTGTGATTGTGTGATTGTGTGATTGTGTGATTGTGTGACTGTGTGATTGTGTGGTTGTGTGATTGTGTGGTTGTGTGATTGTGTGATTGTGTGATTGTGTGATTGTGTGATTGTGTGATTGTGTGATTGTGTCATTGTGGTTGTGTGATTGTGGTTGTGTGATTGTGGTTGTGTGATTGTGATTGTGTGATTGTGATTGTGTGAGTGTGTGATTGTGTGATTGTGTGATTGTGTGAGTGTGTGATTGTGTGATTGTGTGATTGTGTGATTGTGTGATTGTGTGATTGTGATTGTGTGATTGTGTGATTGTGTGATTGTGACTGTGTGATTGTGTGATTGTGTGACTGTGTGATTGTGTGAGTGTGTGATTGTGTGATTGAGTGATTGTGTGGTTGTGTGATTGTGTGGTTGTGTGATTGTGTGGTTGTGTGATTGTGTGATTGTGTGATTGTGTGATTGTGTGATTTTGTGACTGTGTGATTGTTTGATTGTGTGATTAGGTGATTGTGTGATTGTGTGATTGTGTGATTGTGTGATTGTGACTGTGTGATTGTGTGATTGTGTGATTGTGTGATTGTGTGATTGTGTGATTGTGTGATTGTGGTTGTGTGATTGTGACTGTGTGATTGTGACTGTGTGATTGTGTGATTGTGTGATTGTGTGATTGTGTGATTGTGTGATTGTGTGATTGTGTGATTGTGTGATTGTGTGATTGTGGTTGTGTGATTGTGACTGTGTGATTGTGACTGTGTGATTGTGATTCTGTGATTGTGACTGTGTGATTGTGTGAGTGTGTGATTGTGTGATTGTGTGATTGTGTGATTGTGTGATTGTGTGATTGTGTGATTGTGTGATTGTGTGATTGTGTGGTTGTGTGATTGTGTGATTATGTCATTGTGTGATTGTGTGATTGTGTGATTGTGTGATTGTGTGAGTGTGTAATTGTCTGATTGAGTGATTGTGTGCTTGTGTGATTGTGTGGTTGTGTGATTGTGTGATTGTGTGATTAGGTGATTGTGTGATTGTGTGGTTGTGTGATCGTGTGATTGTGTGATTGTGTGAGTGTGTGATTGTGTGATTGTGTGATTGTGTGATTGTGACTGTGTGATTGTGTGGTTGTGTGATTGTGTGATTGTGTGATTGTGTGATTGCGATTGTGTGATTGTGTGATTGTGTGATTGTGTGGTTGTGTGATTGTGTGATTGTGTGATTGTGTGATTGTGTGATTGTGTGATTGTGGCATTGTGGTTGTGTGATTGTGGTTGTGTGATTGTGGTTGTGTGATTGTGATTGTGTGATTGTGATTGTGTGAGTGTGTGATTGTGTGATTGTGTGATTGTGTGATTGTGTGATTGTGTGAGTGTGTGATTGTGTGATTGTGTGATTGTGTGATTGTGTGATTGTGTGATTGTGTAATTGTGATTGTGTGATTGTGTGATTGTGTGATTGTGACTGTGTGATTGTGTGAGTGTGTGATTGTGTGATTGTGTGATTGTGTGGTTGTGTGATTGTGTGATTGTGTGATTGTGTGATTGTGTGATTGTGTGATTGTGTGATTGTGTGATTGTGTGATTGTGTGATTGTTTGATTGTGTGATTAGGTGATTGTGTGATTGTGTGATTGTGTGATTGTGTGATTGTGTGATTGTGTGATTGTGTGATTGTGTGATTGTTTGATTGTGTGATTAGGTGATTGTGTGATTGTGTGATTGTGTGATTGTGTGATTGTGTGATTGTGTGATTGTGTGATTGTGTGATTGTGATTGTGTGATTATGTGATTGTGTGATTGTGATTGTGTGATTGTGATTGTGTGATTGTGATTGTGTGATTGTGATTGTGTGATTGTGATTGTGTGATTGTGATTGTGTGATTGTGATTGTGTGATTGTGATTGTGTGATTGTGATTGTGTGATTGTGATTGTGTGATTGTGATTGTGTGATTGTGACTGTGTGATTGTGATCGTGTGATTGTGTGATCGTGTGATTGTGTGATTGTATGAGTGTGTGATTGTGTGGTTGTGTGATTGTGTGATTGTGACTGTGTGATTGTGTGATTGTGTGATTGTGTGATTGTGTGATTGTGTGATTGTGTGACTGTGTGATTGTGTGGTTGTGTGATTGTGTGATTGTGTGATTGTGTGATTGTGTGATTGTGTCATTGTGGTTGTGTGATTGTGACTGTGTGATTGTGATTGTGTGATTGTGATTCTGTGATTGTGATTGTGTGATTGTGATTGTGTGATTGTGACTGTGTGATTGTGATCGTGTGATTGTGTGATCGTGTGATTGTGTGATTGTGTGAGTGTGTGATTGTGTGATTGTGTGATTGTGTGATTGTGACTGTGTGATTGTGTGATTGTGTGATTGTGTGATTGTGTGATTTTGTGATTGTGTGATTGTGTGACTGTGTGATTGTGTGAGTGTGTGATTGTGTGATTGAGTGATTGTGTGGTTGTGTGATTGTGTGGTTGTGTGATTGTGTGGTTGTGTGATTGTGTGATTGTGTGATTGTGTGATTGTGTGATTTTGTGATTGTGTGATTGTTTGATTGTGTGATTAGGTGATTGTGTGATTGTGTGATTGTGTGATTGTGTGATTGTGTGATTGTGACTGTGTGACTGTGTGATTGTGTGATTGTGTGATTGTGTGATTGTGTGATTGTGTGATTGTGTGATTGTGGTTGTGTGATTGTGACTGTGTGATTGTGACTGTGTGATTGTGTGATTGTGTGATTGTGTGATTGTGTGATTGTGTGATTGTGTGATTGTGGTTGTGTGATTGTGACTGTGTGATTGTGATTGTGTGATTGTGATTCTGTGATTGTGACTGTGTGATTGTGTGAGTGTGTGATTGTGTGATTGTGTGATTGTGTGATTGTGTGCTTGTGTGATTGTGTGATTGTGTGATTGTGTGATTGTGTGATTGTGTGATTGTGTGAGTGTGTGATTGTCTGATTGAGTGATTGTGTGCTTGTGTGATTGTGTGGCTGTGTGATTGTGTGATTGTGTGATTAGGTGATTGTGTGATTGTGTGATTGTGTGATTGTGACTGTGTGATTGTGTGAGTGTGTGATTGTGTGATTGAGTGATTGTGTGCTTGTGTGATTGTGTGGTTGTGTGATTGTGTGATTGTGTGATTGTGTGATTGTGTGATTGTGTGATTGTGTGATTGTGTGATTGTGTGATTGTGTGATTGTGTGATTGTGTGATTGTGTGATTGTGTGATTGTGGTTGTGTGATTGTGACTGTGTGATTGTGATTGTGTGATTGTGATTGTGTGATTGTGACTGTGTGATTGTGTGAGTGTGTGATTGTGTGATTGTGTGATTGTGTGATTGTGTGAGTGTGTGATTGTGTGATTGTGTGATTGTGTGATTGTGTGATTGTGATTGTGTGATTGTGACTGTGTGATTGTGTGAGTGTGTGATTGTGTGATTGAGTGATTGTGTGGTTGTGTGATTGTGTGGTTGTGTGATTGTGTGGTTGTGTGATTGTGTGATTGTGTGATTGTGTGATTGTGTGATTGTGTGATTGTGTGATTGTGTGATTGTGTGATTGTGTGATTGTGTGATTGTGGTTGTGTGATTGTGATTGTGTGATTGTGATTGTGTGATTGTGTCTGTGCGATTGTGTGATTGTGTGATTGTGTGATTGCGTGATTGTGTAATTGTGATTGTGCGATTGTGTGATTGTGTGATTGTGTGATTGTGTGATTGTGTGATTGTGTGATTGTGAGATTGTGTGATTGTGTGATGGTGTAATTGTGATTGTGTGATTGTGATTGTGTGATTGTGTGATTGTGTGATTGAGTGATTGTGTGAGTGTGTGGTTGTGTGATTGTGTGATTGTGTGATTGTGTGGTTGTGTGATTGTGTGATTGTGTGATTGTGTGATTGTGTGATTGTGTGATTGTGTGATTGTGTGATTGTGTGATTGTGTGATTGTGTGATTGTGTGATTGTGTGACTGTGTGATTGTGTGATTGTGTGATTGTGTGATTGTGTGATTGTGTGATTGTGTGACTGTGTGATTGTGTGATTGTGTGATTGCGCGATTGTGTGATTGTGCGATTGTGTAATTGTGATTGTGTTGTTGTGATTGTGTGTACTGTGTGACTGTGTGATTGTGTGATTGTGTGATTGTGTGATTGTGTGATTGTGTGATTGTGTGATTGTGTGATTATGTCATTGTGTGATTGTGTGATTGTGTGATTGTGTGAGTGTGTAATTGTCTGATTGAGTGATTGTGTGCTTGTGTGATTGTGTGGTTGTGTGATTGTGTGATTGTGTGATTAGGTGATTGTGTGATTGTGTGGTTGTGTGATTGTGTGATTGTGTGATTGTGTGATTGTGTGATTGTGTGATTGTGTGATTGAGTGATTGTGTGGTTGTGTGATTGTGTGGTTGTGTGATTGTGTGATTGAGTGATTGTGTGGTTGTGTGATTGTGTAGTTGTGTGATTGTGTGGTTGTGTGATTGTGTGATTGTGTGATTGTGTGATTGTGTGATTGTGTGATTATGTGATTGTGTGATTGTGATTGTGTGATTGTGATTGTGTGATTGTGATTGTGTGATTGTGATTGTGTGATTGTGATTGTGTGATTGTGATTGTGTGATTGTGATTGTGTGATTGTGATTGTGTGATTGTGATTGTGTGATTGTGATTGTGTGATTGTGATTGTGTGATTGTGATTGTGTGATTGTGATTGTGTGATTGTGATTGTGTGATTGTGATTGTGTGATTGTGATTGTGTGATTGTGATTGTGTGATTGTGATTGTGTGATTGTGATTGTGTGATTGTGATTGTGTGATTGTGATTGTGTGATTGTGGTTGTGTGATTGTGATTGTGTGATTGCGATTGTGTGATTGTGTGATTGTGTGATTGTGTGGTTGTGTGATTGTGTGATTGTGTGATTGTGTGATTGTGTGATTGTGTCATTGTGGTTGTGTGATTGTGGTTGTGTGATTGTGGTTGTGTGATTGTGGTTGTGTGATTGTGATTGTGTGATTGTGATTGTGTGATTGTGACTGTGTGATTGTGTGATTGTGTGATTGTGTGATTGTGTGATTGTGTGATTGTGTGATTGTGTGATTGTGTGATTGTGTGATTGTGTGATTGTGTGATTGTGTGATTGTGTGATTGGGTGACTGTGTGATTGTGTGAGTGTGTGATTGTGTGATTGAGTGATTGTGTGGTTGTGTGATTGTGTGATTGTGTGATTGTGTGACTGTGTGATTGTGTGATTGTGTGATTGCGCGATTGTGTGATTGTGCGATTGTGTAATTGTGATTGTGTTGTTGTGATTGTGTGTACTGTGTGACTGTGTGATTGTGTGATTGTGTGATTGTGTGATTGTGTGATTGTGTGATTGTGTGATTATGTCATTGTGTGATTGTGTGATTGTGTGATTGTGTGAGTGTGTAATTGTCTGATTGAGTGATTGTGTGCTTGTGTGATTGTGTGGTTGTGTGATTGTGTGATTGTGTGATTAGGTGATTGTGTGATTGTGTGGTTGTGTGATTGTGTGATTGTGTGATTGTGTGATTGTGTGATTGTGTGATTGTGTGATTGTGTGATTGTGTGATTGTGTGATTGTGTGATTGTGACTGTGTGATTGTGTGAGTGTGTGATTGTGTGATTGTGTGATTGTGTGATTGTGTGATTGTGTGATTGTGTGATTGTGTGATTGTGTGATTGTGTGATTGTGTGATTGTGTGATTGTGTGATTGTGTGATTGTGTGATTATGTGATTGTGTGATTGTGTGATTGTGTGATTGTGTGATTGTGTGATTAGGTGATTGTGTGATTGTGTGATTGTGTGATTGTGACTGTGTGATTGTGTGAGTGTGTAATTGTGTGATTGAGTGATTGTGTGCTTGTGTGATTGTGTGGTTGTGTGATTGTGTGATTGTGTGATTGTGTGATTGTGTGATTGTGTGATTGTGTGATTGTGTGATTGTGTGATTGTGTGATTGTGTGATTGTGTGATTGTGTGATTGTGGTTGTGTGATTGTGACTGTGTGATTGTGATTGTGTGATTGTGATTGTGTGATTGTGACTGTGTGATTGTGTGAGTGTGTGATTGTGTGATTGTGTGATTGTGTGATTGTGTGAGTGTGTGATTGTGTGATTGTGTGATTGTGTGATTGTGTGATTGTGTGATTGTGTGATTGTGATTGTGTGATTGTGACTGTGTGATTGTGTGAGTGTGTGATTGTGTGATTGTGTGATTGTGTGATTGTGTGATTGTGTGATTGTGTGATTGTGTGATTGTGTGATTGTGTGATTGTGTGATTGTGTGATTGTGTGATTGTGGTTGTGTGATTGTGATTGTGTGATTGTGATTGTGTGATTGTGTCTGTGTGATTGTGTGATTGTGTGATTGTGTGATTGCGTGATTGTGTAATTGTGATTGTGCGATTGTGTGATTGTGTGATTGTGTGATTGTGTGATTGTGTGATTGTGAGATTGTGTTATTGTGTGATGGTGTAATTGTGATTGTGCGATTGTGTGATTGTGTGATTGTGTGATTGTGTGATTGTGTGATTGTGTGATTGTGAGATTGTGTGATTGTGTGATGGTGTAATTGTGATTGTGTGATTGTGATTGTGTGATTGTGTGATTGTGTGATTGAGTGATTGTGTGAGTGTGTGGTTGTGTGATTGTGTGATTGTGTGATTGTGTGGTTGTGTGATTGTGTGATTGTGTGATTGTGTGATTGTGTGATTGTGTGATTGTGTGATTGTGTCATTGTGGTTGTGTGATTGTGGTTGTGTGATTGTGGTTGTATGATTGTGATTGTGTGATTGTGATTGTGTGAGTGTGTGATTGTGTGATTGTGTGATTGTGTGATTGTGTGATTGTGTGAGTGTGTGATTGTGTGATTGTGTGATTGTGTGATTGTGTGATTGTGTGATTGTGTGATTGTGATTGTGTGATTGTGTGATTGTGTGATTGTGACTGTGTGATTGTGTGAGTGTGTGATTGTGTGATTGTGTGATTGTGTGGTTGTGTGATTGTGTGATTGTGTGATTGTGGGATTGTGTGATTGTGTGATTGTTTGATTGTGTGATTAGGTGATTGTGTGATTGTGTGATTGTGTGATTGTGTGATTGTGATTGTGTGATTATGTGATTGTGTGATTGTGATTGTGTGATTGTGATTGTGTGATTGTGATTGTGTGATTGTGATTGTGTGATTGTGGTTGTGTGATTGTGACTGTGTGATTGTGATCGTGTGATTTTGTGATCGTGTGATTGTGTGATTGTGTGAGTGTGTGATTGTGTGATTGTGTGATTGTGTGATTGTGTGATTGTGTGATTGTGTGATTGTGTGATTGTGTGATTGTGTGATTGTGTCATTGTGGTTGTGTGATTGTGGTTGTGTGATTGTGGTTGTGTGATTGTGATTGTGTGATTGTGATTGTGTGAGTGTGTGATTGTGTGATTGTGTGATTGTGTGATTGTGTGAGTGTGTGATTGTGTGATTGTGTGATTGTGTGATTGTGTGATTGTGTGATTGTGATTGTGTGATTGTGTGATTGTGTGATTGTGACTGTGTGATTGTGTGATTGTGTGACTGTGTGATTGTGTGAGTGTGTGATTTTTTTGTTTTGTGTTTTTTTTGTTTTTTTTCTTTTTTTTGTGTTTTGTGTGATTGTGTGATTGTGTGATTGTGTGATTGTGATTGTGTGATTGTGTGATTGTGTGATTGTGACTGTGTGATTGTGTGATTGTGTGATTGTGTGATTGTGTGATTGTGTGATTGTGTGACTGTGTGATTGTGTGATTGTGTGATTGTGCGATTGTGTGATTGTGCGATTGTGTAATTGTGATTGTGTTATTGTGATTGTGTGTACTGTGTGACTGTGTGATTGTGTGATTGTGTGATTGTGTGATTGTGTGATTGTGTGATTATGTCATTGTGTGATTGTGTGATTGTGTGATTGTGTGAGTGTGTAATTGTCTGATTGAGTGATTGTGTGCTTGTGTGATTGTGTGGTTGTGTGAGTGTGTGATTGTGTGATTAGGTGATTGTGTGATTGTGTGGTTGTGTGATTGTGTGATTGTGTGATTGTGTGATTGTGATTGTGTGATTGTGACTGTGTAATTGTGATCGTGTGATTGTGTGATCGTGTGATTGTGTGATTGTGTGAGTGTGTGATTGTGTGATTGTGTGATTGTGTGATTGTGACTGTGTGATTGTGTGGTTGTGTGATTGTGTGATTGTGTGATTGTGTGATTGCGATTGTGTGATTGTGTGATTGTGTGATTGTGTGGTTGTGTGATTGTGTGATTGTGTGATTGTGTGATTGTGTGATTGTGTGATTGTGTGATTGTGTGATTGTGTGATTGTGTGATTGTGTAATTGTGATTGTGTGATTGTGTGATTGTGTGATTGTGTGATTGTGACTGTGTGATTGTGTGAGTGTGTGATTGTGTGATTGTGTGATTGTGTGGTTGTGTGATTGTGTGATTGTGTGATTGTGTGAGTGTGTGATTGTGTGATTGTGTGATTGTGTGATTGTGTGATTGTGTGATTGTGTAATTGTGATTGTGTGATTGTGTGATTGTGTGATTGTGTGATTGTGTGATTGTGTGGTTGTGTGATTGTGTGATTGTGTGATTGTGTGATTGTGTGATTGTGTGATTGTGTGATTGTGTGATTGTGTGAGTGTGTGATTGTGTGATTGTGTGATTGTGTGATTGTGTGATTGTGTGATTGTGTGATTGTGTGATTGTGTGGTTGTGTGATTGTGTGATTGTGTGATTGTGTGAGTGTGTGATTGTGTGATTGTGTGATTGTGTGAGTGTGTGATTGTGTGATTGTGTGATTGTGTGATTGTGTGATTGTGTGATTGTGTAATTGTGATTGTGTGATTGTGTGGTTGTGTGATTGTGGTTGTGTGATTGTGGTTGTGTGATTGTGATTGTGTGATTGTGATTGTGTGAGTGTGTGATTGTGTGATTGTGTGATTGTGTGATTGTGTGATTGTGTGAGTGTGTGATTGTGTGATTGTGTGATTGTGTGATTGTGTGATTGTGTGATTGTGTGATTGTGTAATTGTGATTGTGTGATTGTGTGATTGTGTGATTGTGTGATTGTGACTGTGTGATTGTGTGAGTGTGTGATTGTGTGATTGTGTGATTGTGTGGTTGTGTGATTGTGTGATTGTGTGATTGTGTGATTGTGTGATTGTGTGATTGTGTGATTGTGTGATTGTGTGATTGTTTGATTGTGTGATTAGGTGATTGTGTGATTGTGTGATTGTGTGATTGTGTGATTGTGTGATTGTGTGATTGTTTGATTGTGTGATTAGGTGATTGTGTGATTGTGTGATTGTGTGATTGTGTGATTGTGTGATTGTGATTGTGTGATTATGTGATTGTGTGATTGTGATTGTGTGATTGTGATTGTGTGATTGTGATTGTGTGATTGTGATTGTGTGATTGTGATTGTGTGATTGTGATTGTGTGATTGTGATTGTGTGATTGTGATTGTGTGATTGTTATTGTGTGATTGTGACTGTGTGATTGTGATCGTGTGATTGTGTGATCGTGTGATTGTGTGATTGTATGAGTGTGTGATTGTGTGGTTGTGTGATTGTGTGATTGTGACTGTGTGATTGTGTGATTGTGTGATTGTGTGATTGTGTGACTGTGTGATTGTGTGGTTGTGTGATTGTGTGATTGTGTGATTGTGTGATTGTGTGATTGTGTCATTGTGGTTGTGTGATTGTGACTGTGTGATTGTGATTGTGTGATTGTGATTCTGTGATTGTGATTGTGTGATTGTGATTGTGTGATTGTGACTGTGTGATTGTGATCGTGTGATTGTGTGATCGTGTGATTGTGTGATTGTGTGAGTGTGTGATTGTGTGATTGTGTGATTGTGTGATTGTGACTGTGTGATTGTGTGATTGTGTGATTGTGTGATTGTGTGATTGTGTGATTGTGTGATTGTGTGACTGTGTGATTGTGTGAGTGTGTGATTGTGTGATTGAGTGATTGTGTGGTTGTGTGATTGTGTGGTTGTGTGATTGTGTGGTTGTGTGATTGTGTGATTGTGTGATTGTGTGATTGTGTGATTTTGTGATTGTGTGATTGTTTGATTGTGTGATTAGGTGATTGTGTGATTGTGTGATTGTGTGATTGTGTGATTGTGTGATTGTGACTGTGTGACTGTGTGATTGTGTGATTGTGTGATTGTGTGATTGTGTGATTGTGTGATTGTGTGATTGTGGTTGTGTGATTGTGACTGTGTGATTGTGACTGTGT
The DNA here is from genome assembly GCF_050947335.1 of Megachile rotundata. Lineage (NCBI taxonomy): Eukaryota > Metazoa > Arthropoda > Insecta > Hymenoptera > Megachilidae > Megachile > Megachile rotundata. The sequence continues at coordinate 748,488 of NW_027473376.1, read as the reverse complement.
GATTGTGTGATTGTGTGATTGTGTGATTGTGTGATTGTGTGATTGTGTGATTGTGGTTGTGTGATTGTGACTGTGTGATTATGATTGTGTGATTGTGATTGTGTGATTGTGATTGTGTGATTGTGATTGTGTGATTGTGATTGTGTGATTGTGACTGTGTGATTGTGATCGTGTGATTGTGTGATCGTGTGATTGTGTGATTGTATGAGTGTGTGATTGTGTGGTTGTGTGATTGTGTGATTGTGACTGTGTGATTGTGTGATTGTGTGATTGTGTGATTGTGTGATTGTGTGATTGTGTGACTGTGTGACTGTGTGGTTGTGTGATTGTGTCATTGTGGTTGTGTGATTGTGACTGTGTGATTGTGATTGTGTGATTGTGATTCTGTGATTGTGATTGTGTGATTGTGATTGTGTGATTGTGACTGTGTGATTGTGATCGTGTGATTGTGTGATCGTGTGATTGTGTGATTGTGTGAGTGTGTGATTGTGTGATTGTGTGATTGTGTGATTGTGACTGTGTGATTGTGTGATTGTGTGATTGTGTGATTGTGTGATTGTGTGATTGTGTGATTGTGTGACTGTGTGATTGTGTGAGTGTGTGATTGTGTGATTGAGTGATTGTGTGGTTGTGTGATTGTGTGGTTGTGTGATTGTGTGGTTGTGTGATTGTGTGATTGTGTGATTGTGTGATTGTGTGATTTTGTGATTGTGTGATTGTTTGATTGTGTGATTAGGTGATTGTGTGATTGTGTGATTGTGTGATTGTGTGATTGTGTGATTGTGACTGTGTGACTGTGTGATTGTGTGATTGTGTGATTGTGTGATTGTGTGATTGTGTGATTGTGTGATTGTGTGATTGTGTGATTGTGTGATTGTGTGATTGTGTGATTGTGTGATTGTGTGATTGTGTGATTGTGGTTGTGTGATTGTGACTGTGTGATTGTGATTGTGTGATTGTGATTGTGTGATTGTGACTGTGTGATTGTGTGAGTGTGTGATTGTGTGATTGTGTGATTGTGTGATTGTGTGAGTGTGTGATTGTGTGATTGTGTGATTGTGTGATTGTGTGATTGTGATTGTGTGATTGTGACTGTGTGATTGTGTGAGTGTGTGATTGTGTGATTGAGTGATTGTGTGGTTGTGTGATTGTGTGGTTGTGTGATTGTGTGGTTGTGTGATTGTGTGATTGTGTGATTGTGTGATTGTGTGATTGTGTGATTGTGTGATTGTGTGATTGTGTGATTGTGTGATTGTGTGATTGTGGTTGTGTGATTGTGATTGTGTGATTGTGATTGTGTGATTGTGTCTGTGCGATTGTGTGATTGTGTGATTGTGTGATTGCGTGATTGTGTAATTGTGATTGTGCGATTGTGTGATTGTGTGATTGTGTGATTGTGTGATTGTGGTTGTGTGATTGTGACTGTGTGATTGTGATTGTGTGATTGTGATTGTGTGATTGTGACTGTGTGATTGTGTGAGTGTGTGATTGTGTGATTGTGTGATTGTGTGATTGTGTGAGTGTGTGATTGTGTGATTGTGTGATTGTGTGATTGTGTGATTGTGTGATTGTGTGATTGTGATTGTGTGATTGTGACTGTGTGATTGTGTGAGTGTGTGATTGTGTGATTGTGTGATTGTGTGATTGTGTGATTGTGTGATTGTGTGATTGTGTGATTGTGTGATTGTGTGATTGTGTGATTGTGGTTGTGTGATTGTGATTGTGTGATTGTGATTGTGTGATTGTGTCTGTGTGATTGTGTCTGTGTGATTGTGTGATTGTGTGATTGTGTGATTGCGTGATTGTGTAATTGTGATTGTGCGATTGTGTGATTGTGTGATTGTGTGATTGTGTGATTGTGTGATTGTGAGATTGTGTGATTGTGTGATGGTGTAATTGTGATTGTGTGATTGTGATTGTGTGATTGTGTGATTGAGTGATTGTGTGATTGTGTGATTGTGTGATTGTGTGATTGTGTGATTGTGTGATTGTGTGATTGTGTGATTGTGTGATTGTGTGATTGTGTGATTGTGTGATTGTGTGATTGTGGTTGTGTGATTGTGACTGTGTGATTGTGATTGTGTGATTGTGATTGTGTGATTGTGACTGTGTGATTGTGTGAGTGTGTGATTGTGTGATTGTGTGATTGTGTGATTGTGTGAGTGTGTGATTGTGTGATTGTGTGATTGTGTGATTGTGTGATTGTGTGATTGTGATTGTGTGATTGTGACTGTGTGATTGTGTGATTGTGTGATTGTGGTTGTGTGATTGTGATTGTGTGATTGTGATTGTGTGATTGCGATTGTGTGATTGTGTGATTGTGTGATTGTGTGGTTGTGTGATTGTGTGATTGTGTGATTGTGTGATTGTGTGATTGTGTCATTGTGGTTGTGTGATTGTGGTTGTGTGATTGTGGTTGTATGATTGTGATTGTGTGATTGTGATTGTGTGAGAGTGTGATTGTGTGATTGTGTGATTGTGTGATTGTGTGATTGTGTGAGTGTGTGATTGTGTGATTGTGTGATTGTGTGATTGTGTGATTGTGTGATTGTGTGATTGTGATTGTGTGATTGTGTGATTGTGTGATTGTGACTGTGTGATTGTGTGAGTGTGTGATTGTGTGATTGTGTGATTGTGTGGTTGTGTGATTGTGTGATTGTGTGATTGTGGGATTGTGTGATTGTGTGATTGTTTGATTGTGTGATTAGGTGATTGTGTGATTGTGTGATTGTGTGATTGTGTGATTGTGATTGTGTGATTATGTGATTGTGTGATTGTGATTGTGTGATTGTGATTGTGTGATTGTGATTGTGTGATTGTGATTGTGTGATTGTGATTGTGTGATTGTGATTGTGTGATTGTGATTGTGTGATTGTGACTGTGTGATTGTGATCGTGTGATTTTGTGATCGTGTGATTGTGTGATTGTGTGAGTGTGTGATTGTGTGATTGTGTGATTGTGTGATTGTGACTGTGTGATTGTGTGATTGTGTGATTGTGTGATTGTGTGATTGTGTGATTGTGTGACTGTGTGATTGTGTGGTTGTGTGATTGTGTGGTTGTGTGATTGTGTGATTGTGTGATTGTGTGATTGTGTGATTGTGTGATTGTGTGATTGTGTCATTGTGGTTGTGTGATTGTGGTTGTGTGATTGTGGTTGTGTGATTGTGATTGTGTGATTGTGATTGTGTGAGTGTGTGATTGTGTGATTGTGTGATTGTGTGAGTGTGTGATTGTGTGATTGTGTGATTGTGTGATTGTGTGATTGTGTGATTGTGATTGTGTGATTGTGTGATTGTGTGATTGTGACTGTGTGATTGTGTGATTGTGTGACTGTGTGATTGTGTGAGTGTGTGATTGTGTGATTGAGTGATTGTGTGGTTGTGTGATTGTGTGGTTGTGTGATTGTGTGGTTGTGTGATTGTGTGATTGTGTGATTGTGTGATTGTGTGATTTTGTGACTGTGTGATTGTTTGATTGTGTGATTAGGTGATTGTGTGATTGTGTGATTGTGTGATTGTGTGATTGTGACTGTGTGATTGTGTGATTGTGTGATTGTGTGATTGTGTGATTGTGTGATTGTGTGATTGTGTGATTGTGTGATTGTGGTTGTGTGATTGTGACTGTGTGATTGTGACTGTGTGATTGTGTGATTGTGTGATTGTGTGATTGTGTGATTGTGTGATTGTGTGATTGTGTGATTGTGTGATTGTGGTTGTGTGATTGTGACTGTGTGATTGTGACTGTGTGATTGTGATTCTGTGATTGTGACTGTGTGATTGTGTGAGTGTGTGATTGTGTGATTGTGTGATTGTGTGATTGTGTGATTGTGTGATTGTGTGATTGTGTGATTGTGTGGTTGTGTGATTGTGTGATTATGTCATTGTGTGATTGTGTGATTGTGTGATTGTGTGATTGTGTGAGTGTGTAATTGTCTGATTGAGTGATTGTGTGCTTGTGTGATTGTGTGGTTGTGTGATTCTGTGATTGTGTGATTAGGTGATTGTGTGATTGTGTGGTTGTGTGATCGTGTGATTGTGTGATTGTGTGAGTGTGTGATTGTGTGATTGTGTGATTGTGTGATTGTGACTGTGTGATTGTGTGGTTGTGTGATTGTGTGATTGTGTGATTGTGTGATTGCGATTGTGTGATTGTGTGATTGTGTGATTGTGTGGTTGTGTGATTGTGTGATTGTGTGATTGTGTGATTGTGTGATTGTGTGATTGTGGCATTGTGGTTGTGTGATTGTGGTTGTGTGATTGTGGTTGTGTGATTGTGATTGTGTGATTGTGATTGTGTGAGTGTGTGATTGTGTGATTGTGTGATTGTGTGATTGTGTGATTGTGTGAGTGTGTGATTGTGTGATTGTGTGATTGTGTGATTGTGTGATTGTGTGATTGTGTAATTGTGATTGTGTGATTGTGTGATTGTGTCATTGTGACTGTGTGATTGTGTGAGTGTGTGATTGTGTGATTGTGTGATTGTGTGGTTGTGTGATTGTGTGATTGTGTGATTGTGTGATTGTGTGATTGTGTGATTGTGTGATTGTGTGATTGTGTGATTGTGTGATTGTTTGATTGTGTGATTAGGTGATTGTGTGATTGTGTGATTGTGTGATTGTGTGATTGTGTGATTGTGTGATTGTGTGATTGTGTGATTGTTTGATTGTGTGATTAGGTGATTGTGTGATTGTGTGATTGTGTGATTGTGTGATTGTGTGATTGTGTGATTGTGTGATTGTGATTGTGTGATTATGTGATTGTGTGATTGTGATTGTGTGATTGTGATTGTGTGATTGTGATTGTGTGATTGTGATTGTGTGATTGTGATTGTGTGATTGTGATTGTGTGATTGTGATTGTGTGATTGTGATTGTGTGATTGTGATTGTGTGATTGTGATTGTGTGATTGTGATTGTGTGATTGTGATTGTGTGATTGTGACTGTGTGATTGTGATCGTGTGATTGTGTGATTGTATGAGTGTGTGATTGTGTGGTTGTGTGATTGTGTGATTGTGACTGTGTGATTGTGTGATTGTGTGATTGTGTGATTGTGTGATTGTGTGATTGTGTGACTGTGTGATTGTGTGGTTGTGTGATTGTGTGATTGTGTGATTGTGTGATTGTGTGATTGTGTCATTGTGGTTGTGTGATTGTGACTGTGTGATTGTGATTGTGTGATTGTGATTCTGTGATTGTGATTGTGTGATTGTGATTGTGTGATTGTGACTGTGTGATTGTGATCGTGTGATTGCGTGATCGTGTGATTGTGTGATTGTGTGAGTGTGTGATTGTGTGATTGTGTGATTGTGTGATTGTGACTGTGTGATTGTGTGATTGTGTGATTGTGTGATTGTGTGATTTTGTGATTGTGTGATTGTGTGACTGTGTGATTGTGTGAGTGTGTGATTGTGTGATTGAGTGATTGTGTGGTTGTGTGATTGTGTGGTTGTGTGATTGTGTGGTTGTGTGATTGTGTGATTGTGTGATTGTGTGATTGTGTGATTTTGTGATTGTGTGATTGTTTGATTGTGTGATTAGGTGATTGTGTGATTGTGTGATTGTGTGATTGTGTGATTGTGTGATTGTGACTGTGTGACTGTGTGATTGTGTGATTGTGTGATTGTGTGATTGTGTGATTGTGTGATTGTGTGATTGTGGTTGTGTGATTGTGACTGTGTGATTGTGACTGTGTGATTGTGTGATTGTGTGATTGTGTGATTGTGTGATTGTGTGATTGTGTGATTGTGGTTGTGTGATTGTGACTGTGTGATTGTGATTGTGTGATTGTGATTCTGTGATTGTGACTGTGTGATTGTGTGAGTGTGTGATTGTGTGATTGTGTGATTGTGTGATTGTGTGATTGTGTGATTGTGTGATTGTGTGATTGTGTGATTGTGTGATTGTGTGATTGTGTGATTGTGTGAGTGTGTGATTGTCTGATTGAGTGATTGTGTGCTTGTGTGATTGTGTGGCTGTGTGATTGTGTGATTGTGTGATTAGGTGATTGTGTGATTGTGTGATTGTGTGATTGTGACTGTGTGATTGTGTGAGTGTGTGATTGTGTGATTGAGTGATTGTGTGCTTGTGTGATTGTGTGGTTGTGTGATTGTGTGATTGTGTGATTGTGTGATTGTGTGATTGTGTGATTGTGTGATTGTGTGATTGTGTGATTGTGTGATTGTGTGATTGTGTGATTGTGTGATTGTGTGATTGTGGTTGTGTGATTGTGACTGTGTGATTGTGATTGTGTGATTGTGATTGTGTGATTGTGACTGTGTGATTGTGTGAGTGTGTGATTGTGTGATTGTGTGATTGTGTGATTGTGTGAGTGTGTGATTGTGTGATTGTGTGATTGTGTGATTGTGTGATTGTGATTGTGTGATTGTGACTGTGTGATTGTGTGAGTGTGTGATTGTGTGATTGAGTGATTGTGTGGTTGTGTGATTGTGTGGTTGTGTGATTGTGTGGTTGTGTGATTGTGTGATTGTGTGATTGTGTGATTGTGTGATTGTGTGATTGTGTGATTGTGTGATTGTGTGATTGTGTGATTGTGTGATTGTGGTTGTGTGATTGTGATTGTGTGATTGTGATTGTGTGATTGTGTCTGTGCGATTGTGTGATTGTGTGATTGTGTGATTGCGTGATTGTGTAATTGTGATTGTGCGATTGTGTGATTGTGTGATTGTGTGATTGTGTGATTGTGTGATTGTGTGATTGTGAGATTGTGTGATTGTGTGATGGTGTAATTGTGATTGTGTGATTGTGATTGTGTGATTGTGTGATTGTGTGATTGAGTGATTGTGTGAGTGTGTGGTTGTGTGATTGTGTGATTGTGTGATTGTGTGGTTGTGTGATTGTGTGATTGTGTGATTGTGTGATTGTGTGATTGTGTGATTGTGTGATTGTGTGATTGTGTGATTGTGTGATTGTGTGATTGTGTGATTGTGTGACTGTGTGATTGTGTGATTGTGTGATTGTGTGATTGTGTGATTGTGTGATTGTGTGACTGTGTGATTGTGTGATTGTGTGATTGCGCGATTGTGTGATTGTGCGATTGTGTAATTGTGATTGTGTTGTTGTGATTGTGTGTACTGTGTGACTGTGTGATTGTGTGATTGTGTGATTGTGTGATTGTGTGATTGTGTGATTGTGTGATTGTGTGATTATGTCATTGTGTGATTGTGTGATTGTGTGATTGTGTGAGTGTGTAATTGTCTGATTGAGTGATTGTGTGCTTGTGTGATTGTGTGGTTGTGTGATTGTGTGATTGTGTGATTAGGTGATTGTGTGATTGTGTGGTTGTGTGATTGTGTGATTGTGTGATTGTGTGATTGTGTGATTGTGTGATTGAGTGATTGTGTGGTTGTGTGATTGTGTGGTTGTGTGATTGTGTGATTGAGTGATTGTGTGGTTGTGTGATTGTGTAGTTGTGTGATTGTGTGGTTGTGTGATTGTGTGATTGTGTGATTGTGTGATTGTGTGATTGTGTGATTATGTGATTGTGTGATTGTGATTGTGTGATTGTGATTGTGTGATTGTGATTGTGTGATTGTGATTGTGTGATTGTGATTGTGTGATTGTGATTGTGTGATTGTGATTGTGTGATTGTGATTGTGTGATTGTGATTGTGTGATTGTGATTGTGTGATTGTGATTGTGTGATTGTGATTGTGTGATTGTGATTGTGTGATTGTGATTGTGTGATTGTGATTGTGTGATTGTGATTGTGTGATTGTGATTGTGTGATTGTGATTGTGTGATTGTGATTGTGTGATTGTGGTTGTGTGATTGTGATTGTGTGATTGCGATTGTGTGATTGTGTGATTGTGTGATTGTGTGGTTGTGTGATTGTGTGATTGTGTGATTGTGTGATTGTGTGATTGTGTCATTGTGGTTGTGTGATTGTGGTTGTGTGATTGTGGTTGTGTGATTGTGGTTGTGTGATTGTGATTGTGTGATTGTGATTGTGTGATTGTGACTGTGTGATTGTGTGATTGTGTGATTGTGTGATTGTGTGATTGTGTGATTGTGTGATTGTGTGATTGTGTGATTGTGTGATTGTGTGATTGTGTGATTGTGTGATTGTGTGATTGTGTGACTGTGTGATTGTGTGAGTGTGTGATTGTGTGATTGAGTGATTGTGTGGTTGTGTGATTGTGTGATTGTGTGATTGTGTGACTGTGTGATTGTGTGATTGTGTGATTGCGCGATTGTGTGATTGTGCGATTGTGTAATTGTGATTGTGTTGTTGTGATTGTGTGTACTGTGTGACTGTGTGATTGTGTGATTGTGTGATTGTGTGATTGTGTGATTGTGTGATTGTGTGATTGTGTGATTATGTCATTGTGTGATTGTGTGATTGTGTGATTGTGTGAGTGTGTAATTGTCTGATTGAGTGATTGTGTGCTTGTGTGATTGTGTGGTTGTGTGATTGTGTGATTGTGTGATTAGGTGATTGTGTGATTGTGTGGTTGTGTGATTGTGTGATTGTGTGATTGTGTGATTGTGTGATTGTGTGATTGTGTGATTGTGTGATTGTGTGATTGTGTGATTGTGTGATTGTGTGATTGTGACTGTGTGATTGTGTGAGTGTGTGATTGTGTGATTGTGTGATTGTGTGATTGTGTGATTGTGTGATTGTGTGATTGTGTGATTGTGTGATTGTGTGATTGTGTGATTGTGTGATTGTGTGATTGTGTGATTGTGTGATTATGTGATTGTGTGATTGTGTGATTGTGTGATTGTGTGATTGTGTGATTAGGTGATTGTGTGATTGTGTGATTGTGTGATTGTGACTGTGTGATTGTGTGAGTGTGTAATTGTGTGATTGAGTGATTGTGTGCTTGTGTGATTGTGTGGTTGTGTGATTGTGTGATTGTGTGATTGTGTGATTGTGTGATTGTGTGATTGTGTGATTGTGTGATTGTGTGATTGTGTGATTGTGTGATTGTGTGATTGTGGTTGTGTGATTGTGACTGTGTGATTGTGATTGTGTGATTGTGATTGTGTGATTGTGACTGTGTGATTGTGTGAGTGTGTGATTGTGTGATTGTGTGATTGTGTGATTGTGTGAGTGTGTGATTGTGTGATTGTGTGATTGTGTGATTGTGTGATTGTGTGATTGTGTGATTGTGATTGTGTGATTGTGACTGTGTGATTGTGTGAGTGTGTGATTGTGTGATTGTGTGATTGTGTGATTGTGTGATTGTGTGATTGTGTGATTGTGTGATTGTGTGATTGTGTGATTGTGTGATTGTGGTTGTGTGATTGTGATTGTGTGATTGTGATTGTGTGATTGTGTCTGTGTGATTGTGTGATTGTGTGATTGTGTGATTGCGTGATTGTGTAATTGTGATTGTGCGATTGTGTGATTGTGTGATTGTGTGATTGTGTGATTGTGTGATTGTGAGATTGTGTTATTGTGTGATGGTGTAATTGTGATTGTGCGATTGTGTGATTGTGTGATTGTGTGATTGTGTGATTGTGTGATTGTGTGATTGTGAGATTGTGTGATTGTGTGATGGTGTAATTGTGATTGTGTGATTGTGATTGTGTGATTGTGTGATTGTGTGATTGAGTGATTGTGTGAGTGTGTGGTTGTGTGATTGTGTGATTGTGTGATTGTGTGGTTGTGTGATTGTGTGATTGTGTGATTGTGTGATTGTGTGATTGTGTGATTGTGTGATTGTGTGATTGTGTGATTGTGTGATTGTGTGATTGTGTGATTGTGTGACTGTGTGATTGTGTGATTGTGTGATTGTGTGATTGTGTGATTGTGTGATTGTGTGACTGTGTGATTGTGTGATTGTGTGATTGCGCGATTGTGTGATTGTGCGATTGTGTAATTGTGATTGTGTTGTTGTGATTGTGTGTACTGTGTGACTGTGTGATTGTGTGATTGTGTGATTGTGTGATTGTGTGATTGTGTGATTGTGTGATTGTGTGATTATGTCATTGTGTGATTGTGTGATTGTGTGATTGTGTGAGTGTGTAATTGTCTGATTGAGTGATTGTGTGCTTGTGTGATTGTGTGGTTGTGTGATTGTGTGATTGTGTGATTAGGTGATTGTGTGATTGTGTGGTTGTGTGATTGTGTGATTGTGTGATTGTGTGATTGTGTGATTGTGTGATTGTGTGATTGAGTGATTGTGTGGTTGTGTGATTGTGTGGTTGTGTGATTGTGTGATTGAGTGATTGTGTGGTTGTGTGATTGTGTAGTTGTGTGATTGTGTGGTTGTGTGATTGTGTGATTGTGTGATTGTGTGATTATGTGATTGTGTGATTGTGATTGTGTGATTGTGATTGTGTGATTGTGATTGTGTGATTGTGATTGTGTGATTGTGATTGTGTGATTGTGATTGTGTGATTGTGATTGTGTGATTGTGATTGTGTGATTGTGATTGTGTGATTGTGATTGTGTGATTGTGATTGTGTGATTGTGATTGTGTGATTGTGATTGTGTGATTGTGATTGTGTGATTGTGATTGTGTGCTTGTGATTGTGTGATTGTGATTGTGTGATTGTGATTGTGTGATTGTGATTGTGTGATTGTGATTGTGTGATTGTGATTGTGTGATTGTGATTGTGTGATTGTGGTTGTGTGATTGTGATTGTGTGATTGCGATTGTGTGATTGTGTGATTGTGTGATTGTGTGGTTGTGTGATTGTGTGATTGTGTGATTGTGTGATTGTGTGATTGTGTCATTGTGGTTGTGTGATTGTGGTTGTGTGATTGTGGTTGTGTGATTGTGGTTGTGTGATTGTGATTGTGTGATTGTGATTGTGTGATTGTGTGAGTGTGTGATTGTGTGATTGTGTGATTGTGTGATTGTGTGAGTGTGTGATTGTGTGATTGTGTGATTGTGTGATTGTGTGATTGTGTGATTGTGTGATTGTGATTGTGTGATTGTGACTGTGTGATTGTGTGAGTGTGTGATTGTGTGATTGTGTGATTGTGTGATTGTGTGATTGTGTGATTGTGTGATTGTGTGATTGTGTGATTGTGTGATTGTGTGATTGTGGTTGTGTGATTGTGATTGTGTGATTGTGATTGTGTGATTGTGTCTGTGTGATTGTGTGATTGTGTGATTGTGTGATTGCGTGATTGTGTAATTGTGATTGTGCGATTGTGTGATTGTGTGATTGTGTGATTGTGTGATTGTGTGATTGTGAGATTGTGTGATTGTGTGATGGTGTAATTGTGATTGTGCGATTGTGTGATTGTGTGATTGTGTGATTGTGTGATTGTGTGATTGTGTGATTGTGAGATTGTGTGATTGTGTGATGGTGTAATTGTGATTGTGTGATTGTGATTGTGTGATTGTGTGATTGTGTGATTGAGTGATTGTGTGAGTGTGTGGTTGTGTGATTGTGTGATTGTGTGATTGTGTGGTTGTGTGATTGTGTGATTGTGTGATTGTGTGATTGTGTGATTGTGTGATTGTGTGATTGTGTGATTGTGTGATTGTGTGATTGTGTGATTGTGTGATTGTGTGACTGTGTGATTGTGTGATTGTGTGATTGTGTGATTGTGTGATTGTGTGATTGTGTGACTGTGTGATTGTGTGATTGTGTGATTGCGCGATTGTGTGATTGTGCGATTGTGTAATTGTGATTGTGTTGTTGTGATTGTGTGTACTGTGTGACTGTGTGATTGTGTGATTGTGTGATTGTGTGATTGTGTGATTGTGTGATTGTGTGATTGTGTGATTGTGTGATTATGTCATTGTGTGATTGTGTGATTGTGTGATTGTGTGAGTGTGTAATTGTCTGATTGAGTGATTGTGTGCTTGTGTGATTGTGTGGTTGTGTGATTGTGTGATTGTGTGATTAGGTGATTGTGTGATTGTGTGGTTGTGTGATTGTGTGATTGTGTGATTGTGTGATTGTGTGATTGTGTGATTGTGTGATTGAGTGATTGTGTGTTTGTGTGATTGTGTGGTTGTGTGATTGTGTGATTGAGTGATTGTGTGGTTGTGTGATTGTGTAGTTGTGTGATTGTGTGGTTGTGTGATTGTGTGATTGTGTGATTGTGTGATTGTGTGATTGTGTGATTATGTGATTGTGTGATTGTGATTGTGTGATTGTGATTGTGTGATTGTGATTGTGTGATTGTGATTGTGTGATTGTGATTGTGTGATTGTGATTGTGTGATTGTGATTGTGTGATTGTGATTGTGTGATTGTGATTGTGTGATTGTGATTGTGTGATTGTGATTGTGTGATTGTGATTGTGTGATTGTGATTGTGTGATTGTGATTGTGTGATTGTGATTGTGTGATTGTGATTGTGTGATTGTGATTGTGTGATTGTGATTGTGTGATTGTGATTGTGTGATTGTGATTGTGTGATTGTGATTGTGTGATTGTGGTTGTGTGATTGTGATTGTGTGATTGCGATTGTGTGATTGTGTGATTGTGTGATTGTGTGGTTGTGTGATTGTGTGATTGTGTGATTGTGTGATTGTGTCATTGTGGTTGTGTGATTGTGGTTGTGTGATTGTGGTTGTGTGATTGTGGTTGTGTGATTGTGATTGTGTGATTGTGATTGTGTGATTGTGACTGTGTGATTGTGTGATTGTGTGATTGTGTGATTGTGTGATTGTGTGATTGTGTGATTGTGTGATTGTGTGATTGTGTGATTGTGTGATTGTGTGATTGTGTGATTGTGTGATTGTGTGATTGTGTGACTGTGTGATTGTGTGAGTGTGTGATTGTGTGATTGAGTGATTGTGTGGTTGTGTGATTGTGTGATTGTGTGATTGTGTGACTGTGTGATTGTGTGATTGTGTGATTGCGCGATTGTGTGATTGTGCGATTGTGTAATTGTGATTGTGTTGTTGTGATTGTGTGTACTGTGTGACTGTGTGATTGTGTGATTGTGTGATTGTGTGATTGTGTGATTGTGTGATTGTGTGATTGTGTGATTATGTCATTGTGTGATTGTGTGATTGTGTGATTGTGTGAGTGTGTAATTGTCTGATTGAGTGATTGTGTGCTTGTGTGATTGTGTGGTTGTGTGATTGTGTGATTGTGTGATTAGGTGATTGTGTGATTGTGTGGTTGTGTGATTGTGTGATTGTGTGATTGTGTGATTGTGTGATTGTGTGATTGTGTGATTGTGTGATTGTGTGATTGTGTGATTGTGTGATTGTGACTGTGTGATTGTGTGAGTGTGTGATTGTGTGATTGTGTGATTGTGTGATTGTGTGATTGTGTGATTGTGTGATTGTGTGATTGTGTGATTGTGTGATTGTGTGATTGTGTGATTGTGTGATTGTGTGATTGTGTGATTATGTGATTGTGTGATTGTGTGATTGTGTGATTGTGTGATTGTGTGATTAGGTGATTGTGTGATTGTGTGATTGTGTGATTGTGACTGTGTGATTGTGTGAGTGTGTAATTGTGTGATTGAGTGATTGTGTGCTTGTGTGATTGTGTGGTTGTGTGATTGTGTGATTGTGTGATTGTGTGATTGTGTGATTGTGTGATTGTGTGATTGTGTGATTGTGTGATTGTGTGATTGTGTGATTGTGTGATTGTGGTTGTGTGATTGTGACTGTGTGATTGTGATTGTGTGATTGTGATTGTGTGATTGTGACTGTGTGATTGTGTGAGTGTGTGATTGTGTGATTGTGTGATTGTGTGATTGTGTGAGTGTGTGATTGTGTGATTGTGTGATTGTGTGATTGTGTGATTGTGTGATTGTGTGATTGTGATTGTGTGATTGTGACTGTGTGATTGTGTGAGTGTGTGATTGTGTGATTGTGTGATTGTGTGATTGTGTGATTGTGTGATTGTGTGATTGTGTGATTGTGTGATTGTGTGATTGTGTGATTGTGTGATTGTGGTTGTGTGATTGTGATTGTGTGATTGTGATTGTGTGATTGTGTCTGTGTGATTGTGTGATTGTGTGATTGTGTGATTGCGTGATTGTGTAATTGTGATTGTGCGATTGTGTGATTGTGTGATTGTGTGATTGTGTGATTGTGTGATTGTGAGATAGTGTTATTGTGTGATGGTGTAATTGTGATTGTGCGATTGTGTGATTGTGTGATTGTGTGATTGTGTGATTGTGTGATTGTGTGATTGTGAGATTGTGTGATTGTGTGATGGTGTAATTGTGATTGTGTGATTGTGATTGTGTGATTGTGTGATTGTGTGATTGAGTGATTGTGTGAGTGTGTGGTTGTGTGATTGTGTGATTGTGTGATTGTGTGGTTGTGTGATTGTGTGATTGTGTGATTGTGTGATTGTGTGATTGTGTGATTGTGTGATTGTGTGATTGTGTGATTGTGTGATTGTGTGATTGTGTGATTGTGTGACTGTGTGATTGTGTGATTGTGTGATTGTGTGATTGTGTGATTGTGTGATTGTGTGACTGTGTGATTGTGTGATTGTGTGATTGCGCGATTGTGTGATTGTGCGATTGTGTAATTGTGATTGTGTTGTTGTGATTGTGTGTACTGTGTGACTGTGTGATTGTGTGATTGTGTGATTGTGTGATTGTGTGATTGTGTGATTGTGTGATTGTGTGATTATGTCATTGTGTGATTGTGTGATTGTGTGATTGTGTGAGTGTGTAATTGTCTGATTGAGTGATTGTGTGCTTGTGTGATTGTGTGGTTGTGTGATTGTGTGATTGTGTGATTAGGTGATTGTGTGATTGTGTGGTTGTGTGATTGTGTGATTGTGTGATTGTGTGATTGTGTGATTGTGTGATTGTGTGATTGAGTGATTGTGTGGTTGTGTGATTGTGTGGTTGTGTGATTGTGTGATTGAGTGATTGTGTGGTTGTGTGATTGTGTAGTTGTGTGATTGTGTGGTTGTGTGATTGTGTGATTGTGTGATTGTGTGATTGTGTGATTGTGTGATTATGTGATTGTGTGATTGTGATTGTGTGATTGTGATTGTGTGATTGTGATTGTGTGATTGTGATTGTGTGATTGTGATTGTGTGATTGTGATTGTGTGATTGTGATTGTGTGATTGTGATTGTGTGATTGTGATTGTGTGATTGTGATTGTGTGATTGTGATTGTGTGATTGTGATTGTGTGATTGTGATTGTGTGCTTGTGATTGTGTGATTGTGATTGTGTGATTGTGATTGTGTGATTGTGATTGTGTGATTGTGATTGTGTGATTGTGATTGTGTGATTGTGATTGTGTGATTGTGGTTGTGTGATTGTGATTGTGTGATTGCGATTGTGTGATTGTGTGATTGTGTGATTGTGTGATTGTGTGATTGTGTGGTTGTGTGATTGTGTGATTGTGTGATTGTGTGATTGTGTGATTGTGTCATTGTGGTTGTGTGATTGTGGTTGTGTGATTGTGGTTGTGTGATTGTGGTTGTGTGATTGTGATTGTGTGATTGTGATTGTGTGATTGTGTGAGTGTGTGATTGTGTGATTGTGTGATTGTGTGATTGTGTGAGTGTGTGATTGTGTGATTGTGTGATTGTGTGATTGTGTGATTGTGTGATTGTGTGATTGTGATTGTGTGATTGTGACTGTGTGATTGTGTGAGTGTGTGATTGTGTGATTGTGTGATTGTGTGATTGTGTGATTGTGTGATTGTGTGATTGTGTGATTGTGTGATTGTGTGATTGTGTGATTGTGGTTGTGTGATTGTGATTGTGTGATTGTGATTGTGTGATTGTGTCTGTGTGATTGTGTGATTGTGTGATTGTGTGATTGCGTGATTGTGTAATTGTGATTGTGCGATTGTGTGATTGTGTGATTGTGTGATTGTGTGATTGTGTGATTGTGAGATTGTGTGATTGTGTGATGGTGTAATTGTGATTGTGCGATTGTGTGATTGTGTGATTGTGTGATTGTGTGATTGTGTGATTGTGTGATTGTGAGATTGTGTGATTGTGTGATGGTGTAATTGTGATTGTGTGATTGTGATTGTGTGATTGTGTGATTGTGTGATTGAGTGATTGTGTGAGTGTGTGGTTGTGTGATTGTGTGATTGTGTGATTGTGTGGTTGTGTGATTGTGTGATTGTGTGATTGTGTGATTGTGTGATTGTGTGATTGTGTGATTGTGTGATTGTGTGATTGTGTGATTGTGTGATTGTGTGCTTGTGTGATTGTGTGGTTGTGTGATTGTGTGATTGTGTGATTAGGTGATTGTGTGATTGTGTGGTTGTGTGATTGTGTGATTGTGTGATTGTGTGATTGTGTGATTGTGTGATTGTGTGATTGAGTGATTGTGTGGTTGTGTGATTGTGTGGTTGTGTGATTGTGTGATTGAGTGATTGTGTGGTTGTGTGATTGTGTAGTTGTGTGATTGTGTGGTTGTGTGATTGTGTGATTGTGTGATTGTGTGATTGTGTGATTGTGTGATTATGTGATTGTGTGATTGTGATTGTGTGATTGTGATTGTGTGATTGTGATTGTGTGATTGTGATTGTGTGATTGTGATTGTGTGATTGTGATTGTGTGATTGTGATTGTGTGATTGTGATTGTGTGATTGTGATTGTGTGATTGTGATTGTGTGATTGTGATTGTGTGATTGTGATTGTGTGATTGTGATTGTGTGATTGTGATTGTGTGATTGTGATTGTGTGATTGTGATTGTGTGATTGTGATTGTGTGATTGTGGTTGTGTGATTGTGATTGTGTGATTGCGATTGTGTGATTGTGTGATTGTGTGATTGTGTGGTTGTGTGATTGTGTGATTGTGTGATTGTGTGATTGTGTGATTGTGTCATTGTGGTTGTGTGATTGTGGTTGTGTGATTGTGGTTGTGTGATTGTGGTTGTGTGATTGTGATTGTGTGATTGTGATTGTGTGATTGTGACTGTGTGATTGTGTGATTGTGTGATTGTGTGATTGTGTGATTGTGTGATTGTGTGATTGTGTGATTGTGTGATTGTGTGATTGTGTGATTGTGTGATTGTGACTGTGTGATTGTGTGAGTGTGTGATTGTGTGATTGTGTGATTGTGTGATTGTGTGATTGTGTGATTGTGTGATTGTGTGATTGTGTGATTGTGTGATTGTGTGATTATGTGATTGTGTGATTGTGTGATTGTGTGATTGTGTGATTGTGTGATTAGGTGATTGTGTGATTGTGTGATTGTGTGATTGTGACTGTGTGATTGTGTGAGTGTGTAATTGTGTGATTGAGTGATTGTGTGCTTGTGTGATTGTGTGGTTGTGTGATTGTGTGATTGTGTGATTGTGTGATTGTGTGATTGTGTGATTGTGTGATTGTGTGATTGTGTGATTGTGTGATTGTGTGATTGTGTGATTGTGGTTGTGTGATTGTGACTGTGTGATTGTGATTGTGTGATTGTGATTGTGTGATTGTGACTGTGTGATTGTGTGAGTGTGTGATTGTGTGATTGTGTGATTGTGTGATTGTGTGAGTGTGTGATTGTGTGATTGTGTGATTGTGTGATTGTGTGATTGTGTGATTGTGATTGTGTGATTGTGACTGTGTGATTGTGTGAGTGTGTGATTGTGTGATTGTGTGATTGTGTGATTGTGTGATTGTGTGATTGTGTGATTGTGTGATTGTGTGATTGTGTGATTGTGTGATTGTGTGATTGTGTGATTGTGTGATTGTGGTTGTGTGATTGTGATTGTGTGATTGTGATTGTGTGATTGTGTCTGTGTGATTGTGTGATTGTGTGATTGTGTGATTGCGTGATTGTGTAATTGTGATTGTGCGATTGTGTGATTGTGTGATTGTGTGATTGTGTGATTGTGTGATTGTGAGATTGTGTGATTGTGTGATGGTGTAATTGTGATTGTGTGATTGTGATTGTGTGATTGTGTGATTGAGTGATTGTGTGAGTGTGTGGTTGTGTGATTGTGTGATTGTGTGATTGTGTGGTTGTGTGATTGTGTGATTGTGTGATTGTGTGATTGTGTGATTGTGTGATTGTGTGATTGTGTGATTGTGTGATTGTGTGATTGTGTGACTGTGTGATTGTGTGATTGTGTGATTGTGTGATTGTGTGATTGTGTGATTGTGTGACTGTGTGATTGTGTGATTGTGTGATTGTGCGATTGTGTGATTGTGCGATTGTGTAATTGTGATTGTGTTGTTGTGATTGTGTGTACTGTGTGACTGTGTGATTGTGTGATTGTGTGATTGTGTGATTGTGTGATTGTGTGATTATGTCATTGTGTGATTGTGTAATTGTGTGATTGTGTGAGTGTGTAATTGTCTGATGGAGTGATTGTGTGCTTGTGTGATTGTGTGAGTGTGTGATTGTGTGATTGTGTGATTGTGTGATTGTGTGATTGTGTGACTGTGTGATTGTGTGAGTGTGTGATTGTGTGATTGAGTGATTGTGTGGTTGTGTGATTGTGTGGTTGTGTGATTGTGTGGTTGTGTGATTGTGTGGTTGTGTGATTGTGTGATTGTGTGATTGTGTGATTGTGTGATTGTGTGATTGTGTGATTGTGTTTGTTTGATTGTGTGATTAGGTGATTGTGTGATTGTGTGATTGTGTGATTGTGATTGTGTGATTATGTGATTGTGTGATTGTGATTGTGTGATTGTGATTGTGTGATTGTGATTGTGTGATTGTGATTGTGTGATTGTGATTGTGTGATTGTGACTGTGTGATTGTGATCGTGTGATTGTGTGATCGTGTGATTGTGTGATTGTGTGAGTGTGTGATTGTGTAATTGTGTGATTGTGTGATTGGGACTGTGTGATTGTGTGATTGTGTGATTGTGTGATTGTGTGATTGTGTGATTGTGGTTGTGTGATTGTGAATGTGTGATTGTGATTGTGTGATTGTGATTCTGTGATTGTGACTGTGTGATTGTGTGAGTGTGTGATTGTGTGATTGTGTGATTGTGTGATTGTGTGATTGTCTGATTGTGTGAGTGTGTGATTGTGATTGTGTGGTTGTGATTGTGTGATTGTGATTGTGTGATTGTGATTGTGTGATTGTGATTGTGTGATTGTGATTGTGTGATTGTGATTGTGTGATTGTGATTGTGTGATTGTGATTGTGTGATTGTGATTGTGTGATTGTGATTGTGTGATTGTGATTGTGTGATTGTGATTGTGTGATTGTGATTGTGTGATTGTGATTGTGTGATTGTGATTGTGTGATTGTGATTGTGTGATTGTGATTGTGTGATTGTGATTGTGTGATTGTGATTGTGTGATTGTGATTGTGTGATTGTGATTGTGTGATTGTGATTGTGTGATTGTGATTGTGTGATTGTGATTGTGTGATTGTGATTGTGTGATTGTGATTGTGTGATTGTGATTGTGTGATTGTGATTGTGTGATTGTGATTGTGTGATTGTGATTGTGTGATTGTGATTGTGTGATTGTGATTGTGTGATTGTGATTGTGTGATTGTGATTGTGTGATTGTGATTGTGTGATTGTGATTGTGTGATTGTGATTGTGTGATTGTGATTGTGTGATTGTGATTGTGTGATTGTGATTGTGTGATTGTGATTGTGTGATTGTGATTGTGTGATTGTGATTGTGTGATTGTGATTGTGTGATTGTGATTGTGTGATTGTGATTGTGTGATTGTGATTGTGTGATTGTGATTGTGTGATTGTGATTGTGTGATTGTGGTTGTGTGATTGTGATTGTGTGATTGCGATTGTGTGATTGTGTGATTGTGTGATTGTGTGGTTGTGTGATTGTGTGATTGTGTGATTGTGTGATTGTGTGATTGTGTGATTGTGTCATAGTGGTTGTGTGATTGTGGTTGTGTGATTGTGGTTGTGTGATTGTGGTTGTGTGATTGTGGTTGTGTGATTGTGATTGTGTGATTGTGATTGTGTGATTGTGACTGTGTGATTGTGTGATTGTGTGATTGTGTGATTGTGTGATTGTGTGATTGTGTGATTGTGTGATTGTGTGATTGTGTGATTGTGTGATTGTGTGATTGTGTGATTGTGTGATTGTGTGATTGTGTGATTGTGTGATTGTGTGATTGTGTGATTGTGTGATTGTGTGATTGTGACTGTGTGATTGTGATCGTGTGATTGTGTGATCGTGTGATTGTGTGATTGTGTGAGTGTGTGATTGTGTGATTGTGTGATTGTGTGATTGGGACTGTGTGATTGTGTGATTGTGTGATTGTGTGATTGTGTGATTGTGTGATTGTGGTTGTGTGATTGTGAATGTGTGATTGTGATTGTGTGATTGTGATTCTGTGATTGTGACTGTGTGATTGTGTGAGTGTGTGATTGTGTGATTGTGTGATTGTGTGATTGTGTGATTGTCTGATTGTGTGAGTGTGTGATTGTGATTGTGTGGTTGTGATTGTGTGATTGTGATTGTGTGATTGCGATTGTGTGATTGTGATTGTGTGATTGTGATTGTGTGATTGTGATTGTGTGATTGTGATTGTGCCAGTGTGTGATTGTGTGATTGTGTGATTGTGTGATTGTGCGAGTGTGTGATTGTGTGATTGTGTGATTGTGTGATTGTGACTGTGTGATTGTGTGATTGTGTGATTGTGTGATTGTGTGATTGTGTGATTGTGTGATTGTGTGACTGTGTGATTGTGTGGTTGTGTGATTGTGTGATTGTGTGATTGTGTGATTGTGTGATTGTGTCATTGTGGTTGTTTGATTGCGACTGTGTGATTGTGATTGTGTGATTGTGATTCTGTGATTGTGATTGTGTGATTGTGATTGTGTGATTGTGACTGTGTGATTGTGATCGTGTGATTGTGTGATCGTGTGATTGTGTGATTGTGTGATTGTGTGAGTGTGTGATTGTGTGATTGTGTGATTGTGTGATTGTGACTGTGTGATTGTGTGATTGTGTGATTGTGTGATTGTGTGATTGTGTAATTGTGTGATTGTGTGACTGTGTGATTGTGTGAGTGTGTGATTGTGTGATTGAGTGATTGTGTGGTTGTGTGATTGTGTGGTTGTGTGATTGTGTGGTTGTGTGATTGTGTGATTGTGTGATTGTGTGATTGTGTGATTTTGTGATTGTGTGATTGTTTGATTGTGTGATTAGGTGATTGTGTGATTGTGTGATTGTGTGATTGTGTGATTGTGTGATTGTGTGATTGTGTGATTGTGACTGTGTGACTGTGTGATTGTGTGATTGTGTGATTGTGTGATTGTGTGATTGTGTGATTGTGTGATTGTGTGATTGTGTGCTTGTGTGATTGTGTGGTTGTGTGATTGTGTGATTGTGTGATTAGGTGATTGTGTAATTGTGTGATTGTGGGATTGTGACTGTGTGATTGTGTGAGTGTGTGATTGTGTGATTGAGTGATTGTGTGCTTGTGTGATTGTGTTGTTGTGTGATTGTGTGATTGTGTGATTGTGTGATCGTGTGATTGTGTGATTGTGTGATTGTGTGATTGTGTGATTGTGTGATTGTGTGATTGTGTGATGGTGTGATTGTGTGATTGTGTGATTGTGTGATTGTGTGATTGTGTGATTGTGGTTGTGTGATTGTGACTGTGTGATTGTGATTGTGTGATTGTGATTGTGTGATTGTGACTGTGTGATTGTGTGAGTGTGTGATTGTGTGATTGTGTGATTGTGTGATTTATTGAGTGTGCGATTGTGTGATTGTGTGATTGTGTGATTGTGTGATTGTGATTGTGTGATTGTGACTGTGTGATTGTGTGAGTGTGTGATTGTGTGATTGAGTGATTGTGTGGTTGTGTGATTGTGTGGTTGTGTGATTGTGTGATTGTGTGATTGTGTGATTGTGTGATTGTGGTTGTGTGATTGTGAATGTGTGATTGTGATTGTGTGATTGTGATTCTGTGATTGTGACTGTGTGATTGTGTGAGTGTGTGATTGTGTGATTGTGTGATTGTGTGATTGTGTGATTGTCTGATTGTGTGAGTGTGTGATTGTGATTGTGTGGTTGTGATTGTGTGATTGTGATTGTGTGATTGCGATTGTGTGATTGTGATTGTGTAATTGTGATTGTGTGATTGTGATTGTGTGATTGTGATTGTGCCAGTGTGTGATTGTGTGATTGTGTGATTGTGTGATTGTGCGAGTGTGTGATTGTGTGATTGTGTGATTGTGTGATTGTGACTGTGTGATTGTGTGATTGTGTGATTGTGTGATTGTGTGATTGTGTGATTGTGTGACTGTGTGATTGTGTGGTTGTGTGATTGTGTGATTGTGTGATTGTGTGATTGTGTGATTGTGTCATTGTGGTTGTTTGATTGCGACTGTGTGATTGTGATTGTGTGATTGTGATTCTGTGATTGTGATTGTGTGATTGTGATTGTGTGATTGTGACTGTGTGATTGTGATCGTGTGATTGTGTGATCGTGTGATTGTGTGATTGTGTGATTGTGTGAGTGTGTGATTGTGTGATTGTGTGATTGTGTGATTGTGACTGTGTGATTGTGTGATTGTGTGATTGTGTGATTGTGTGATTGTGTAATTGTGTGATTGTGTGACTGTGTGATTGTGTGAGTGTGTGATTGTGTGATTGAGTGATTGTGTGGTTGTGTGATTGTGTGGTTGTGTGATTGTGTGGTTGTGTGATTGTGTGATTGTGTGATTGTGTGATTGTGTGATTTTGTGATTGTGTGATTGTTTGATTGTGTGATTAGGTGATTGTGTGATTGTGTGATTGTGTGATTGTGTGATTGTGTGATTGTGTGATTGTGTGATTGTGACTGTGTGACTGTGTGATTGTGTGATTGTGTGATTGTGTGATTGTGTGATTGTGTGATTGTGTGATTGTGTGATTGTGTGCTTGTGTGATTGTGTGGTTGTGTGATTGTGTGATTGTGTGATTAGGTGATTGTGTAATTGTGTGATTGTGGGATTGTGACTGTGTGATTGTGTGAGTGTGTGATTGTGTGATTGAGTGATTGTGTGCTTGTGTGATTGTGTTGTTGTGTGATTGTGTGATTGTGTGATTGTGTGATCGTGTGATTGTGTGATTGTGTGATTGTGTGATTGTGTGATTGTGTGATTGTGTGATTGTGTGATGGTGTGATTGTGTGATTGTGTGATTGTGTGATTGTGTGATTGTGTGATTGTGGTTGTGTGATTGTGACTGTGTGATTGTGATTGTGTGATTGTGATTGTGTGATTGTGACTGTGTGATTGTGTGAGTGTGTGATTGTGTGATTGTGTGATTGTGTGATTTATTGAGTGTGCGATTGTGTGATTGTGTGATTGTGTGATTGTGTGATTGTGATTGTGTGATTGTGACTGTGTGATTGTGTGAGTGTGTGATTGTGTGATTGAGTGATTGTGTGGTTGTGTGATTGTGTGGTTGTGTGATTGTGTGGTTGTGTGATTGTGTGATTGTGTGATTATGTGATTGTGTGATTGTGTGATTGTGTGATTGTGTGAGTGTGTGATTGTCTGATTGAGTGATTGTGTGCTTGTGTGATTGTGTGGTTGTGTGATTATGTGATTGTGTGATTAGGTGATTGTGTGATTGTGTGATTGTGTGATTGTGTGATTGTGACTGTGTGATTGTGTGAGTGTGTGATTGAGTGATTGTGAGCTTGTGTGATTGTGTGGTTGTGTGATTGTGTGGTTGTGTGATTGTGTGGTTGTGTGATTGTGTGATTGAGTGATTGTGTGGTTGTGTGATTGTGTAGTTGTGTGATTGTGTGGTTGTGTGATTGTGTGATTGTGTGATTGTGTGATTGTGTGATTGTGTGATTATGTGATTGTGTGATTGTGATTGTGTGATTGTGATTGTGTGATTGTGATTGTGTGATTGTGATTGTGTGATTGTGATTGTGTGATTGTGATTGTGTGATTGTGATTGTGTGATTGTGATTGTGTGATTGTGATTGTGTGATTGTGATTGTGTGATTGTGATTGTGTGATTGTGATTGTGTGATTGTGATTGTGTGATTGTGATTGTGTGATTGTGATTGTGTGATTGTGATTGTGTGATTGTGGTTGTGTGATTGTGATTGTGTGATTGCGATTGTGTGATTGTGTGATTGTGTGATTGTGTGGTTGTGTGATTGTGTGATTGTGTGATTGTGTGATTGTGTGATTGTGTCATTGTGGTTGTGTGATTGTGGTTGTGTGATTGTGGTTGTGTGATTGTGGTTGTGTGATTGTGATTGTGTGATTGTGATTGTGTGATTGTGACTGTGTGATTGTGTGATTGTGTGATTGTGTGATTGTGTGATTGTGTGATTGTGTGATTGTGTGATTGTGTGATTGTGTGATTGTGTGATTGTGTGATTGTGTGACTGTGTGATTGTGTGAGTGTGTGATTGTGTGATTGAGTGATTGTGTGGTTGTGTGATTGTGTGATTGTGTGATTGTGTGATTGTGTGATTGTGTGATTGTGGTTGTGTGATTGTGTGATTGTGTGATTGTGTGATTGTGAGATTGTGTGATTGTGTGATGGTGTAATTGTGATTGTGCGATTGTGTGATTGTGTGATTGTGTGATTGTGTGATTGTGTGATTGTGTGATTGTGAGATTGTGTGATTGTGTGATGGTGTAATTGTGATTGTGTGATTGTGATTGTGTGATTGTGTGATTGTGTGATTGAGTGATTGTGTGAGTGTGTGGTTGTGTGATTGTGTGATTGTGTGATTGTGTGGTTGTGTGATTGTGTGATTGTGTGATTGTGTGATTGTGTGATTGTGTGATTGTGTGATTGTGTGATTGTGTGATTGTGTGATTGTGTGATTGTGTGATTGTGTGACTGTGTGATTGTGTGATTGTGTGATTGTGTGATTGTGTGATTGTGTGATTGTGTGACTGTGTGATTGTGTGATTGTGTGATTGCGCGATTGTGTGATTGTGCGATTGTGTAATTGTGATTGTGTTGTTGTGATTGTGTGTACTGTGTGACTGTGTGATTGTGTGATTGTGTGATTGTGTGATTGTGTGATTGTGTGATTGTGTGATTGTGTGATTATGTCATTGTGTGATTGTGTGATTGTGTGATTGTGTGAGTGTGTAATTGTCTGATTGAGTGATTGTGTGCTTGTGTGATTGTGTGGTTGTGTGATTGTGTGATTGTGTGATTAGGTGATTGTGTGATTGTGTGGTTGTGTGATTGTGTGATTGTGTGATTGTGTGATTGTGTGATTGTGTGATTGTGTGATTGAGTGATTGTGTGGTTGTGTGATTGTGTGGTTGTGTGATTGTGTGATTGAGTGATTGTGTGGTTGTGTGATTGTGTAGTTGTGTGATTGTGTGGTTGTGTGATTGTGTGATTGTGTGATTGTGTGATTGTGTGATTGTGTGATTATGTGATTGTGTGATTGTGATTGTGTGATTGTGATTGTGTGATTGTGATTGTGTGATTGTGATTGTGTGATTGTGATTGTGTGATTGTGATTGTGTGATTGTGATTGTGTGATTGTGATTGTGTGATTGTGATTGTGTGATTGTGATTGTGTGATTGTGATTGTGTGATTGTGATTGTGTGATTGTGATTGTGTGATTGTGATTGTGTGATTGTGATTGTGTGATTGTGATTGTGTGATTGTGATTGTGTGATTGTGATTGTGTGATTGTGATTGTGTGATTGTGATTGTGTGATTGTGGTTGTGTGATTGTGATTGTGTGATTGCGATTGTGTGATTGTGTGATTGTGTGATTGTGTGGTTGTGTGATTGTGTGATTGTGTGATTGTGTGATTGTGTGATTGTGTCATTGTGGTTGTGTGATTGTGGTTGTGTGATTGTGGTTGTGTGATTGTGGTTGTGTGATTGTGATTGTGTGATTGTGATTGTGTGATTGTGACTGTGTGATTGTGTGATTGTGTGATTGTGTGATTGTGTGATTGTGTGATTGTGTGATTGTGTGATTGTGTGATTGTGTGATTGTGTGATTGTGTGATTGTGTGATTGTGTGATTGTGACTGTGTGATTGTGTGAGTGTGTGATTGTGTGATTGTGTGATTGTGTGATTGTGTGATTGTGTGATTGTGTGATTGTGTGATTGTGTGATTGTGTGATTGTGTGATTGTGTGATTATGTGATTGTGTGATTGTGTGATTGTGTGATTGTGTGATTGTGTGATTAGGTGATTGTGTGATTGTGTGATTGTGTGATTGTGACTGTGTGATTGTGTGAGTGTGTAATTGTGTGATTGAGTGATTGTGTGCTTGTGTGATTGTGTGGTTGTGTGATTGTGTGATTGTGTGATTGTGTGATTGTGTGATTGTGTGATTGTGTGATTGTGTGATTGTGTGATTGTGTGATTGTGTGATTGTGTGATTGTGGTTGTGTGATTGTGACTGTGTGATTGTGATTGTGTGATTGTGATTGTGTGATTGTGACTGTGTGATTGTGTGAGTGTGTGATTGTGTGATTGTGTGATTGTGTGATTGTGTGAGTGTGTGATTGTGTGATTGTGTGATTGTGTGATTGTGTGATTGTGTGATTGTGTGATTGTGATTGTGTGATTGTGACTGTGTGATTGTGTGAGTGTGTGATTGTGTGATTGTGTGATTGTGTGATTGTGTGATTGTGTGATTGTGTGATTGTGTGATTGTGTGATTGTGTGATTGTGTGATTGTGTTTGTGTGATTGTGATTGTGTGATTGTGATTGTGTGATTGTGTCTGTGTGATTGTGTGATTGTGTGATTGTGTGATTGCGTGATTGTGTGATTGTGATTGTGCGATTGTGTGATTGTGTGATTGTGTGATTGTGTGATTGTGTGATTGTGAGATTGTGTGATTGTGTGATGGTGTAATTGTGATTGTGTGATTGTGATTGTGTGATTGTGTGATTGAGTGATTGTGTGAGTGTGTGGTTGTGTGATTGTGTGATTGTGTGATTGTGTGGTTGTGTGATTGTGTGATTGTGTGATTGTGTGATTGTGTGATTGTGTGATTGTGTGATTGTGTGATTGTGTGATTGTGTGATTGTGTGACTGTGTGATTGTGTGATTGTGTGATTGTGTGATTGTGTGATTGTGTGATTGTGTGACTGTGTGATTGTGTGATTGTGTGATTGTGCGATTGTGTGATTGTGCGATTGTGTAATTGTGATTGTGTTGTTGTGATTGTGTGTACTGTGTGACTGTGTGATTGTGTGATTGTGTGATTGTGTGATTGTGTGATTATGTCATTGTGTGATTGTGTAATTGTGTGATTGTGTGAGTGTGTAATTGTCTGATGGAGTGATTGTGTGCTTGTGTGATTGTGTGAGTGTGTGATTGTGTGATTGTGTGATTGTGTGATTGTGTGATTGTGTGACTGTGTGATTGTGTGAGTGTGTGATTGTGTGATTGAGTGATTGTGTGGTTGTGTGATTGTGTGGTTGTGTGATTGTGTGGTTGTGTGATTGTGTGGTTGTGTGATTGTGTGATTGTGTGATTGTGTGATTGTGTGATTGTGTGATTGTGTGATTGTGTGATTGTTTGATTGTGTGATTAGGTGATTGTGTGATTGTGTGATTGTGTGATTGTGATTGTGTGATTATGTGATTGTGTGATTGTGATTGTGTGATTGTGATTGTGTGATTGTGATTGTGTGATTGTGATTGTGTGATTGTGATTGTGTGATTGTGATTGTGTGATTGTGACTGTGTGATTGTGATCGTGTGATTGTGTGATCGTGTGATTGTGTGATTGTGTGAGTGTGTGATTGTGTGATTGTGTGATTGTGTGATTGGGACTGTGTGATTGTGTGATTGTGTGATTGTGTGATTGTGTGATTGTGTGATTGTGGTTGTGTGATTGTGAATGTGTGATTGTGATTGTGTGATTGTGATTCTGTGATTGTGACTGTGTGATTGTGTGAGTGTGTGATTGTGTGATTGTGTGATTGTGTGATTGTGTGATTGTGTGATTGTCTGATTGTGTGAGTGTGTGATTGTGATTGTGTGGTTGTGATTGTGTGATTGTGATTGTGTGATTGTGATTGTGTGATTGTGATTGTGTGATTGTGATTGTGTGATTGTGATTGTGTGATTGTGATTGTGTGATTGTGATTGTGTGATTGTGATTGTGTGATTGTGATTGTGTGATTGTGATTGTGTGATTGTGATTGTGTGATTGTGATTGTGTGATTGTGATTGTGTGATTGTGATTGTGTGATTGTGATTGTGTGATTGTGATTGTGTGATTGTGATTGTGTGATTGTGATTGTGTGATTGTGATTGTGTGATTGTGATTGTGTGATTGTGATTGTGTGATTGTGATTGTGTGATTGTGATTGTGTGATTGTGATTGTGTGATTGTGATTGTGTGATTGTGATTGTGTGATTGTGATTGTGTGATTGTGATTGTGTGATTGTGATTGTGTGATTGTGATTGTGTGATTGTGATTGTGTGATTGTGATTGTGTGATTGTGATTGTGTGATTGTGATTGTGTGATTGTGATTGTGTGATTGTGATTGTGTGATTGTGATTGTGTGATTGTGATTGTGTGATTGTGATTGTGTGATTGTGATTGTGTGATTGTGATTGTGTGATTGTGATTGTGTGATTGTGATTGTGTGATTGTGATTGTGTGATTGTGATTGTGTGATTGTGATTGTGTGATTGTGATTGTGTGATTGTGATTGTGTGATTGTGATTGTGTGATTGTGATTGTGTGATTGTGATTGTGTGATTGTGATTGTGTGATTGTGATTGTGTGATTGTGATTGTGTGATTGTGATTGTGTGATTGTGGTTGTGTGATTGTGATTGTGTGATTGCGATTGTGTGATTGTGTGATTGTGTGATTGTGTGGTTGTGTGATTGTGTGATTGTGTGATTGTGTGATTGTGTGATTGTGTGATTGTGTCATAGTGGTTGTGTGATTGTGGTTGTGTGATTGTGGTTGTGTGATTGTGGTTGTGTGATTGTGGTTGTGTGATTGTGATTGTGTGATTGTGATTGTGTGATTGTGACTGTGTGATTGTGTGATTGTGTGATTGTGTGATTGTGTGATTGTGTGATTGTGTGATTGTGTGATTGTGTGATTGTGTGATTGTGTGATTGTGTGATTGTGTGATTGTGTGATTGTGTGATTGTGTGATTGTGTGATTGTGTGATTGTGTGATTGTGTGATTGTGTGATTGTGACTGTGTGATTGTGATCGTGTGATTGT
Organism: Megachile rotundata; assembly: GCF_050947335.1. NCBI lineage: Eukaryota > Metazoa > Arthropoda > Insecta > Hymenoptera > Megachilidae > Megachile > Megachile rotundata. The sequence continues at coordinate 719,509 of NW_027473376.1, read as the reverse complement.
GTGATCGTGTGATTGTGTGATTGTGTGAGTGTGTGATTGTGTGATTGTGTGATTGTGTGATTGGGACTGTGTGATTGTGTGATTGTGTGATTGTGTGATTGTGTGATTGTGTGATTGTGGTTGTGTGATTGTGAATGTGTGATTGTGATTGTGTGATTGTGATTCTGTGATTGTGACTGTGTGATTGTGTGAGTGTGTGATTGTGTGATTGTGTGATTGTGTGATTGTGTGATTGTCTGATTGTGTGAGTGTGTGATTGTGATTGTGTGGTTGTGATTGTGTGATTGTGATTGTGTGATTGTGATTGTGTGATTGTGATTGTGTGATTGTGATTGTGTGATTGTGATTGTGTGATTGTGATTGTGTGATTGCGATTGTGTGATTGTGATTGTGTGATTGTGATTGTGTGATTGTGATTGTGTGATTGCGATTGTGTGATTGTGATTGTGTGATTGTGATTGTGTGATTGTGATTGTGTGATTGTGATTGTGCCAGTGTGTGATTGTGTGATTGTGTGATTGTGTGATTGTGCGAGTGTGTGATTGTGTGATTGTGTGATTGTGTGATTGTGACTGTGTGATTGTGTGATTGTGTGATTGTGTGATTGTGTGATTGTGTGATTGTGTGATTGTGTGACTGTGTGATTGTGTGGTTGTGTGATTGTGTGATTGTGTGATTGTGTGATTGTGTGATTGTGTCATTGTGGTTGTTTGATTGCGACTGTGTGATTGTGATTGTGTGATTGTGATTCTGTGATTGTGATTGTGTGATTGTGATTGTGTGATTGTGACTGTGTGATTGTGATCGTGTGATTGTGTGATCGTGTGATTGTGTGATTGTGTGATTGTGTGAGTGTGTGATTGTGTGATTGTGTGATTGTGTGATTGTGACTGTGTGATTGTGTGATTGTGTGATTGTGTGATTGTGTGATTGTGTAATTGTGTGATTGTGTGACTGTGTGATTGTGTGAGTGTGTGATTGTGTGATTGAGTGATTGTGTGGTTGTGTGATTGTGTGGTTGTGTGATTGTGTGGTTGTGTGATTGTGTGATTGTGTGATTGTGTGATTGTGTGATTTTGTGATTGTGTGATTGTTTGATTGTGTGATTAGGTGATTGTGTGATTGTGTGATTGTGTGATTGTGTGATTGTGTGATTGTGTGATTGTGTGATTGTGACTGTGTGACTGTGTGATTGTGTGATTGTGTGATTGTGTGATTGTGTGATTGTGTGATTGTGTGATTGTGTGATTGTGTGCTTGTGTGATTGTGTGGTTGTGTGATTGTGTGATTGTGTGATTAGGTGATTGTGTAATTGTGTGATTGTGGGATTGTGACTGTGTGATTGTGTGAGTGTGTGATTGTGTGATTGAGTGATTGTGTGCTTGTGTGATTGTGTTGTTGTGTGATTGTGTGATTGTGTGATTGTGTGATCGTGTGATTGTGTGATTGTGTGATTGTGTGATTGTGTGATTGTGTGATTGTGTGATTGTGTGATGGTGTGATTGTGTGATTGTGTGATTGTGTGATTGTGTGATTGTGTGATTGTGGTTGTGTGATTGTGACTGTGTGATTGTGATTGTGTGATTGTGATTGTGTGATTGTGACTGTGTGATTGTGTGAGTGTGTGATTGTGTGATTGTGTGATTGTGTGATTTATTGAGTGTGCGATTGTGTGATTGTGTGATTGTGTGATTGTGTGATTGTGATTGTGTGATTGTGACTGTGTGATTGTGTGAGTGTGTGATTGTGTGATTGAGTGATTGTGTGGTTGTGTGATTGTGTGGTTGTGTGATTGTGTGGTTGTGTGATTGTGTGATTGTGTGATTATGTGATTGTGTGATTGTGTGATTGTGTGATTGTGTGAGTGTGTGATTGTCTGATTGAGTGATTGTGTGCTTGTGTGATTGTGTGGTTGTGTGATTATGTGATTGTGTGATTAGGTGATTGTGTGATTGTGTGATTGTGTGATTGTGTGATTGTGACTGTGTGATTGTGTGAGTGTGTGATTGAGTGATTGTGAGCTTGTGTGATTGTGTGGTTGTGTGATTGTGTGGTTGTGTGATTGTGTGGTTGTGTGATTGTGTGATTGAGTGATTGTGTGGTTGTGTGATTGTGTAGTTGTGTGATTGTGTGGTTGTGTGATTGTGTGATTGTGTGATTGTGTGATTGTGTGATTGTGTGATTATGTGATTGTGTGATTGTGATTGTGTGATTGTGATTGTGTGATTGTGATTGTGTGATTGTGATTGTGTGATTGTGATTGTGTGATTGTGATTGTGTGATTGTGATTGTGTGATTGTGATTGTGTGATTGTGATTGTGTGATTGTGATTGTGTGATTGTGATTGTGTGATTGTGATTGTGTGATTGTGATTGTGTGATTGTGATTGTGTGATTGTGATTGTGTGATTGTGATTGTGTGATTGTGATTGTGTGATTGTGATTGTGTGATTGTGATTGTGTGATTGTGATTGTGTGATTGTGGTTGTGTGATTGCGATTGTGTGATTGCGATTGTGTGATTGTGTGATTGTGTGATTGTGTGGTTGTGTGATTGTGTGATTGTGTGATTGTGTGATTGTGTGATTGTGTCATTGTGGTTGTGTGATTGTGGTTGTGTGATTGTGGTTGTGTGATTGTGGTTGTGTGATTGTGATTGTGTGATTGTGATTGTGTGATTGTGACTGTGTGATTGTGTGATTGTGTGATTGTGTGATTGTGTGATTGTGTGATTGTGTGATTGTGTGATTGTGTGATTGTGTGATTGTGTGATTGTGTGATTGTGTGACTGTGTGATTGTGTGAGTGTGTGATTGTGTGATTGAGTGATTGTGTGGTTGTGTGATTGTGTGATTGTGTGATTGTGTGATTGTGTGATTGTGTGATTTTGGTTGTGTGATTGTGACTGTGTGATTGTGACTGTGTGATTGTGTGATTGTGTGATTGTGTGATTGTGTGATTGTGTGATTGTGTGATTGTGTGATTGTGTGATTGTGGTTGTGTGATTGTGACTGTGTGATTGTGATTGTGTGATTGTGATTCTGTGATTGTGACTGTGTGATTGTGTGAGTGTGTGATTGTGTGATTGTGTGATTGTGTGATTGTGTGATTGTGTGATTGTGTGATTGTGTGATTGTGTGATTGTGTGATTGTGTGATTGTGTCATTATGTGATTGTGTGATTGTGTGATTGTGTGATTGTGTGATTGTGTGATTTGGTGATTGTGTGATTGTGTGATTGTGTGATTGTGACTGTGTGATTGTGTGAGTGTGTAATTGTGTGATTGAGTGATTGTGTGCTTGTGTGATTGTGTGGTTGTGTGATTGTGTGATTGTGTGATTGTGTGATTGTGTGATTGTGTGATTGTGTGATTGTGTGATTGTGTGATTGTGTGATTGTGTGATTGTGTGATTGTGGTTGTGTGATTGTGACTGTGTGATTGTGATTGTGTGATTGTGATTGTGTGATTGTGACTGTGTGATTGTGTGAGTGTGTGATTGTGTGATTGTGTGATTGTGTGATTGTGTGAGTGTGTGATTGTGTGATTGTGTGATTGTGTGATTGTGTGATTGTGTGATTGTGTGATTGTGATTGTGTGATTGTGACTGTGTGATTGTGTGAGTGTGTGATTGTGTGATTGTGTGATTGTGTGATTGTGTGATTGTGTGATTGTGTGATTGTGTGATTGTGTGATTGTGTGATTGTGTGATTGTGGTTGTGTGATTGTGATTGTGTGATTGTGATTGTGTGATTGTGTCTGTGTGATTGTGTGATTGTGTGATTGTGTGATTGCGTGATTGTGTAATTGTGATTGTGCGATTGTGTGATTGTGTGATTGTGTGATTGTGTGATTGTGTGATTGTGAGATTGTGTGATTGTGTGATGGTGTAATTGTGATTGTGTGATTGTGATTGTGTGATTGTGTGATTGAGTGATTGTGTGAGTGTGTGGTTGTGTGATTGTGTGATTGTGTGATTGTGTGGTTGTGTGATTGTGTGATTGTGTGATTGTGTGATTGTGTGATTGTGTGATTGTGTGATTGTGTGATTGTGTGATTGTGTGACTGTGTGATTGTGTGATTGTGTGATTGTGTGATTGTGTGATTGTGTGATTGTGTGACTGTGTGATTGTGTGATTGTGTGATTGTGCGATTGTGTGATTGTGCGATTGTGTAATTGTGATTGTGTTGTTGTGATTGTGTGTACTGTGTGACTGTGTGATTGTGTGATTGTGTGATTGTGTGATTGTGTGATTGTGTGATTATGTCATTGTGTGATTGTGTAATTGTGTGATTGTGTGAGTGTGTAATTGTCTGATGGAGTGATTGTGTGCTTGTGTGATTGTGTGATTGTTTGATTGTGTGATTAGGTGATTGTGTGATTGTGTGATTGTGTGATTGTGATTGTGTGATTATGTGATTGTGTGATTGTGATTGTGTGATTGTGATTGTGTGATTGTGATTGTGTGATTGTGACTGTGTGATTGTGATCGTGTGATTGTGTGATCGTGTGATTGTGTGATTGTGTGAGTGTGTGATTGTGTGATTGTGTGATTGTGTGATTGGGACTGTGTGATTGTGTGATTGTGTGATTGTGTGATTGTGTGATTGTGGTTGTGTGATTGTGAATGTGTGATTGTGATTGTGTGATTGTGATTCTGTGATTGTGACTGTGTGATTGTGTGAGTGTGTGATTGTGTGATTGTGTGATTGTGTGATTGTGTGATTGTCTGATTGTGTGAGTGTGTGATTGTGATTGTGTGGTTGTGATTGTGTGATTGTGATTGTGTGATTGTGATTGTGTGATTGTGATTGTGTGATTGTGATTGTGTGATTGTGATTGTGTGATTGTGATTGTGTGATTGTGATTGTGTGATTGTGATTGTGTGATTGTGATTGTGTGATTGTGATTGTGTGATTGTGATTGTGTGATTGTGATTGTGTGATTGTGATTGTGTGATTGTGATTGTGTGATTGTGATTGTGTGATTGTGATTGTGTGATTGTGATTGTGTGATTGTGATTGTGTGATTGTGATTGTGTGATTGTGATTGTGTGATTGTGATTGTGTGATTGTGATTGTGTGATTGTGATTGTGTGATTGTGATTGTGTGATTGTGATTGTGTGATTGTGATTGTGTGATTGTGATTGTGTGATTGTGATTGTGTGATTGTGATTGTGTGATTGTGATTGTGTGATTGTGATTGTGTGATTGTGATTGTGTGATTGTGATTGTGTGATTGTGATTGTGTGATTGTGATTGTGTGATTGTGATTGTGTGATTGTGATTGTGTGATTGTGATTGTGTGATTGTGATTGTGTGATTGTGATTGTGTGATTGTGATTGTGTGATTGTGATTGTGTGATTGTGATTGTGTGATTGTGATTGTGTGATTGTGATTGTGTGATTGTGATTGTGTGATTGTGATTGTGTGATTGTGATTGTGTGATTGTGATTGTGTGATTGTGATTGTGTGATTGTGATTGTGTGATTGTGATTGTGTGATTGTGATTGTGTGATTGTGATTGTGTGATTGTGATTGTGTGATTGTGATTGTGTGATTGTGATTGTGTGATTGTGATTGTGTGATTGTGATTGTGTGATTGTGATTGTGTGATTGTGATTGTGTGATTGTGATTGTGTGATTGTGATTGTGTGATTGTGGTTGTGTGATTGTGATTGTGTGATTGCGATTGTGTGATTGTGTGATTGTGTGATTGTGTGGTTGTGTGATTGTGTGATTGTGTGATTGTGTGATTGTGTGATTGTGTGATTGTGTCATAGTGGTTGTGTGATTGTGGTTGTGTGATTGTGGTTGTGTGATTGTGGTTGTGTGATTGTGGTTGTGTGATTGTGATTGTGTGATTGTGATTGTGTGATTGTGACTGTGTGATTGTGTGATTGTGTGATTGTGTGATTGTGTGATTGTGTGATTGTGTGATTGTGTGATTGTGTGATTGTGTGATTGTGTGATTGTGTGATTGTGTGATTGTGTGATTGTGTGATTGTGTGATTGTGTGATTGTGTGATTGTGTGATTGTGTGATTGTGTGATTGTGTGATTGTGTGATTGTGTGATTGTGACTGTGTGATTGTGATCGTGTGATTGTGTGATCGTGTGATTGTGTGATTGTGTGAGTGTGTGATTGTGTGATTGTGTGATTGTGTGATTGGGACTGTGTGATTGTGTGATTGTGTGATTGTGGTTGTGTGATTGTGAATGTGTGATTGTGATTGTGTGATTGTGATTCTGTGATTGTGACTGTGTGATTGTGACTGTGTGATTGTGTGAGTGTGTGATTGTGTGATTGTGTGATTGTGTGATTGTGTGATTGTCTGATTGTGTGAGTGTGTGATTGTGATTGTGTGGTTGTGATTGTGTGATTGTGATTGTGTGATTGTGATTGTGTGATTGTGATTGTGTGATTGTGATTGTGTGATTGTGATTGTGTGATTGTGATTGTGTGATTGCGATTGTGTGATTGTGATTGTGTGATTGTGATTGTGTGATTGTGATTGTGTGATTGTGATTGTGTGATTGCGATTGTGTGATTGTGATTGTGTGATTGTGATTGTGTGATTGTGATTGTGTGATTGTGATTGTGCCAGTGTGTGATTGTGTGATTGTGTGATTGTGTGATTGTGCGAGTGTGTGATTGTGTGATTGTGTGATTGTGTGATTGTGACTGTGTGATTGTGTGATTGTGTGATTGTGTGATTGTGTGATTGTGTGATTGTGTGATTGTGTGACTGTGTGATTGTGTGGTTGTGTGATTGTGTGATTGTGTGATTGTGTGATTGTGTGATTGTGTCATTGTGGTTGTTTGATTGCGACTGTGTGATTGTGATTGTGTGATTGTGATTCTGTGATTGTGATTGTGTGATTGTGATTGTGTGATTGTGACTGTGTGATTGTGATCGTGTGATTGTGTGATCGTGTGATTGTGTGATTGTGTGATTGTGTGAGTGTGTGATTGTGTGATTGTGTGATTGTGTGATTGTGACTGTGTGATTGTGTGATTGTGTGATTGTGTGATTGTGTGATTGTGTAATTGTGTGATTGTGTGACTGTGTGATTGTGTGAGTGTGTGATTGTGTGATTGAGTGATTGTGTGGTTGTGTGATTGTGTGGTTGTGTGATTGTGTGGTTGTGTGATTGTGTGATTGTGTGATTGTGTGATTGTGTGATTTTGTGATTGTGTGATTGTTTGATTGTGTGATTAGGTGATTGTGTGATTGTGTGATTGTGTGATTGTGTGATTGTGTGATTGTGTGATTGTGTGATTGTGACTGTGTGACTGTGTGATTGTGTGATTGTGTGATTGTGTGATTGTGTGATTGTGTGATTGTGTGATTGTGTGATTGTGTGCTTGTGTGATTGTGTGGTTGTGTGATTGTGTGATTGTGTGATTAGGTGATTGTGTAATTGTGTGATTGTGGGATTGTGACTGTGTGATTGTGTGAGTGTGTGATTGTGTGATTGAGTGATTGTGTGCTTGTGTGATTGTGTTGTTGTGTGATTGTGTGATTGTGTGATTGTGTGATCGTGTGATTGTGTGATTGTGTGATTGTGTGATTGTGTGATTGTGTGATTGTGTGATTGTGTGATGGTGTGATTGTGTGATTGTGTGATTGTGTGATTGTGTGATTGTGTGATTGTGGTTGTGTGATTGTGACTGTGTGATTGTGATTGTGTGATTGTGATTGTGTGATTGTGACTGTGTGATTGTGTGAGTGTGTGATTGTGTGATTGTGTGATTGTGTGATTTATTGAGTGTGCGATTGTGTGATTGTGTGATTGTGTGATTGTGTGATTGTGATTGTGTGATTGTGACTGTGTGATTGTGTGAGTGTGTGATTGTGTGATTGAGTGATTGTGTGGTTGTGTGATTGTGTGGTTGTGTGATTGTGTGGTTGTGTGATTGTGTGATTGTGTGATTATGTGATTGTGTGATTGTGTGATTGTGTGATTGTGTGAGTGTGTGATTGTCTGATTGAGTGATTGTGTGCTTGTGTGATTGTGTGGTTGTGTGATTATGTGATTGTGTGATTAGGTGATTGTGTGATTGTGTGATTGTGTGATTGTGTGATTGTGACTGTGTGATTGTGTGAGTGTGTGATTGAGTGATTGTGAGCTTGTGTGATTGTGTGGTTGTGTGATTGTGTGATTGTGTGATTGTGTGATTGTGTGACTGTGTGATTGTGTGATTGTGTGATTGTGTGATTGTGTGATTGTGTGATTGTGTGATTGTGTGATTGTGGGTGTGTGATTGTGACTGGGTGATTGTGATTGTGTGATTGTGATTGTGTGATTGTGATTGTGTGATTGTGATTGTGTGATTGTGATTGTGTGATTGTGATTGTGTGATTGTGATTGTGTGATTGTGATTGTGTGATTGTGATTGTGTGATTGTGATTGTGTGATTGTGATTGTGTGATTGTGATTGTGTGATTGTGATTGTGTGATTGTGATTGTGTGATTGTGATTGTGTGATTGTGATTGTGTGATTGTGATTGTGTGATTGTGATTGTGTGATTGTGATTGTGTGATTGTGATTGTGTGATTGTGATTGTGTGATTGTGGTTGTGTGATTGTGATTGTGTGATTGCGATTGTGTGATTGTGTGATTGTGTGATTGTGTGGTTGTGTGATTGTGTGATTGTGTGATTGTGTGATTGTGTGATTGTGTGATTGTGTCATAGTGGTTGTGTGATTGTGGTTGTGTGATTGTGGTTGTGTGATTGTGGTTGTGTGATTGTGGTTGTGTGATTGTGATTGTGTGATTGTGATTGTGTGATTGTGACTGTGTGATTGTGTGATTGTGTGATTGTGTGATTGTGTGATTGTGTGATTGTGTGATTGTGTGATTGTGTGATTGTGTGATTGTGTGATTGTGTGATTGTGTGATTGTGTGATTGTGTGATTGTGTGATTGTGTGATTGTGTGATTGTGTGATTGTGTGATTGTGTGATTGTGTGATTGTGACTGTGTGATTGTGATCGTGTGATTGTGTGATTGTGTGATTGTGTGAGTGTGTGATTGTGTGATTGTGTGATTGTGTGATTGGGACTGTGTGATTGTGTGATTGTGTGATTGTGTGATTGTGTGATTGTGTGATTGTGGTTGTGTGATTGTGAATGTGTGATTGTGATTGTGTGATTGTGATTCTGTGATTGTGACTGTGTGATTGTGTGAGTGTGTGATTGTGTGATTGTGTGATTGTGTGATTGTGTGATTGTCTGATTGTGTGAGTGTGTGATTGTGATTGTGTGGTTGTGATTGTGTGATTGTGATTGTGTGATTGTGATTGTGTGATTGTGATTGTGTGATTGTGATTGTGTGATTGTGATTGTGTGATTGTGATTGTGTGATTGCGATTGTGTGATTGTGATTGTGTGATTGTGATTGTGTGATTGTGATTGTGTGATTGTGATTGTGTGATTGCGATTGTGTGATTGTGATTGTGTGATTGTGATTGTGTGATTGTGATTGTGTGATTGTGTGATTGTGATTGTGCCAGTGTGTGATTGTGTGATTGTGTGATTGTGTGATTGTGCGAGTGTGTGATTGTGTGATTGTGTGATTGTGTGATTGTGACTGTGTGATTGTGTGATTGTGTGATTGTGTGATTGTGTGATTGTGTGATTGTGTGATTGTGTGACTGTGTGATTGTGTGGTTGTGTGATTGTGTGATTGTGTGATTGTGTGATTGTGTGATTGTGTCATTGTGGTTGTTTGATTGCGACTGTGTGATTGTGATTGTGTGATTGTGGTTCTGTGATTGTGATTGTGTGATTGTGATTGTGTGATTGTGACTGTGTGATTGTGATCGTGTGATTGTGTGATCGTGTGATTGTGTGATTGTGTGATTGTGTGAGTGTGTGATTGTGTGATTGTGTGATTGTGTGATTGTGACTGTGTGATTGTGTGATTGTGTGATTGTGTGATTGTGTGATTGTGTAATTGTGTGATTGTGTGACTGTGTGATCGTGTGGTTGTGTGATTGTGTGGTTGTGTGATTGTGTGATTGTGTGATTGTGTGATTGTGTGATTTTGTGATTGTGTGATTGTTTGATTGTGTGATTAGGTGATTGTGTGATTGTGTGATTGTGTGATTGTGTGATTGTGTGATTGTGTGATTGTGTGATTGTGACTGTGTGACTGTGTGATTGTGTGATTGTGTGATTGTGTGATTGTGTGATTGTGTGATTGTGTGATTGTGTGATTGTGTGCTTGTGTGATTGTGTGGTTGTGTGATTGTGTGATTGTGTGATTAGGTGATTGTGTAATTGTGTGATTGTGGGATTGTGACTGTGTGATTGTGTGAGTGTGTGATTGTGTGATTGAGTGATTGTGTGCTTGTGTGATTGTGTTGTTGTGTGATTGTGTGATTGTGTGATTGTGTGATCGTGTGATTGTGTGATTGTGTGATTGTGTGATTGTGTGATTGTGTGATTGTGTGATTGTGTGATGGTGTGATTGTGTGATTGTGTGATTGTGTGATTGTGTGATTGTGTGATTGTGGTTGTGTGATTGTGACTGTGTGATTGTGATTGTGTGATTGTGATTGTGTGATTGTGACTGTGTGATTGTGACTGTGTGATTGTGTGAGTGTGTGATTGTGTGATTGTGTGATTGTGTGATTTATTGAGTGTGCGATTGTGTGATTGTGTGATTGTGTGATTGTGTGATTGTGATTGTGTGATTGTGACTGTGTGATTGTGTGAGTGTGTGATTGTGTGATTGAGTGATTGTGTGGTTGTGTGATTGTGTGGTTGTGTGATTGTGTGGTTGTGTGATTGTGTGATTGTGTGATTATGTGATTGTGTGATTGTGTGATTGTGTGATTGTGTGAGTGTGTGATTGTCTGATTGAGTGATTGTGTGCTTGTGTGATTGTGTGGTTGTGTGATTATGTGATTGTGTGATTAGGTGATTGTGTGATTGTGTGATTGTGTGATTGTGTGATTGTGACTGTGTGATTGTGTGAGTGTGTGATTGAGTGATTGTGAGCTTGTGTGATTGTGTGGTTGTGTGATTGTGTGATTGTGTGATTGTGTGATTGTGTGACTGTGTGATTGTGTGATTGTGTGATTGTGTGATTGTGTGATTGTGTGATTGTGTGATTGTGTGATTGTGGGTGTGTGATTGTGACTGGGTGATTGTGATTGTGTGATTGTGATTGTGTGATTGTGACTGTGTGATTGTGTGAGTGTGTGATTGTGTGATTGTGTGATTGTGTGATTGTGTGAGTGTGTGATTGTGTGATTGTGTGATTGTGTGATTGTGTGATTGTGTGATTGTGTGATTGTGTGATTGTGTGATTGTGATTGTGTGATTGTGACTGTGGGATTGTGTGAGTCTGTGATTGTGTGAGTGTGTGATTGTGTGATTGTGTGATTGTGTGATTGTGTGATTGTGTGATTGTGTGGTTGTGTGATTGTGTGATTGTGTGATTAGGTGATTGTGTGATTGTGCGATTGTGTCATTGTGATTGTGTGATTGTGATTGTGTGTACTGTGTGATTGTGTGATTGTGTGATTGTGTGATTGTGTGATTGTGTGATTGTGTGATTGTGTGATTGTGTGATTGTGTGATTGTGTGATTGTGTGATTGTGTGATTGTGTGATTGTGTGCTTGTGTGATTGTGTGGTTGTGTGATTGTGTGATTGTGTGATTAGGTGATTGTGTAATTGTGTGATTGTGGGATTGTGACTGTGTGACTGTGTGATTGTGTGATTGTGTGATTGTGTGATTGTGTGATTGTGTGATTGTGTGAGTGTGTGATTGTGACTGTGTGATTGTGTGAGTGTGTGATTATGTGATTGTGTGATTGTGATTGTGTGATTGTGATTGTGTGATTGTGATTGTGTGATTGTGATTGTGTGATTGTGATTGTGTGATTGTGATTGTGTGATTGTGACTGTGTGATTGTGATCGTGTGATTGTGTGATCGTGTGATTGTGTGATTGTGTGAGTGTGTGATTGTGTGATTGTGTGATTGTGTGATTGTGACTGTGTGATTGTGTGATTGTGTGATTGTGTGATTGTGTGATTGTGTGATTGTGGTTGTGTGATTGTGACTGTGTGATTGTGATTGTGTGATTGTGATTCTGTGATTGTGACTGTGTGATTGTGTGAGTGTGTGATTGTGTGATTGTGTGATTGTGTGATTGTGTGATTGTGTGATTGTGTGATTGTGACTGGGTGATTGTGATTGTGTGATTGTGATTGTGTGATTGTGACTGGGGGATTGTGTGAGTCTGTGATTGTGTGAGTGTGTGATTGTGTGATTGTGTGATTGTGTGATTGTGTGATTGTGTGATTGTGTGATTGTGTGATTGTGTGATTGTGGTTGTGTGATTGTGACTGTGTGATTGTGATTATGTGATTGTGATTGATTGATTGTGACTGTGTGATTGAGTGATTGTGAGCTTGTGTGATTGTGTGGTTGTGTGATTGTGTGATTGTGTGATTGTGTGATTGTGTGACTGTGTGATTGTGTGATTGTGTGATTGTGTGATTGTGTGATTGTGTGATTGTGTGATTGTGTGATTGTGTGATTGTGGGTGTGTGATTGTGACTGGGTGATTGTGATTGTGCGATTGTGATTGTGTGACTGTGACTGTGGGATTGTGTGAGTCTGTGATTGTGTGAGTGTGTGATTGTGTGATTGTGTGATTGTGTGATTGTGTGATTGTGTGATTGTGTGGTTGTGTGATTGTGTGATTGTGTGATTAGGTGATTGTGTGATTGTGCGATTGTGTCATTGTGATTGTGTGATTGTGATTGTGTGATTGTGATTGTGTGTACTGTGTGATTGTGTGATTGTGTGATTGTGTGATTGTGTGGTTGTGTGATTGTGTGATTGTGTGATTGTGTGATTGTGTGATTGTGTGATTGTGTGATTGTGTGATTGTGTGATTGTGTGCTTGTGTGATTGTGTGGTTGTGTGATTGTGTGATTGTGTGATTAGGTGATTGTGTAATTGTGTGATTGTGGGATTGTGACTGTGTGATTGTGTGAGTGTGTGATTGTGTGATTGAGTGATTGTGTGCTTGTGTGATTGTGTTGTTGTGTGATTGTGTGATTGTGTGATTGTGTGATCGTGTGATTGTGTGATTGTGTGATTGTGTGATTGTGTGATTGTGTGATTGTGTGATTGTGTGATGGTGTGATTGTGTGATTGTGTGATTGTGTGATTGTGTGATTGTGTGATTGTGGTTGTGTGATTGTGACTGTGTGATTGTGATTGTGTGATTGTGATTGTGTGATTGTGACTGTGTGATTGTGTGAGTGTGTGATTGTGTGATTGTGTGATTGTGTGATTTATTGAGTGTGCGATTGTGTGATTGTGTGATTGTGTGATTGTGTGATTGTGATTGTGTGATTGTGACTGTGTGATTGTGTGAGTGTGTGATTGTGTGATTGTGTGATTGTGTGATTGTGTGATTGTGTGATTGTGTGATTGTGTGATTGTGTGATTGTGTGATTGTGTGATTGTGTGATTGTGTGATTGTGGTTGTGTGATTGTGACCGTGTGAGTGTGTGATTGTGTGATTGTGTGACTGTGTGATTGTGTGATTGTGTGAGTGTGTGATTGTGTGAGTGTGTGATTGTGTGATTGTGTGACTGTGTGATTGTGTGAGTGTGTGATTGTGTGATTGTGTGATTGTGTGATTGTGTGATTGTGATTGTGTGATTGTGACTGTGTGATTGTGTGAGTGTGTGATTGTGTGATTGAGTGATTGTGTGGTTGAGTGATTGTGTGGTTGTGTGATTGTGTGGTTGTGTGATTGTGTGATTGTGTGATTGTGCGATTGTGTGATTGTGTGATTGTTTGATTGTGTGATTAGGTGATTGTGTGATTGTGTGATTGTGTGATTGTGTGATTGCGATTGTGTGATTATGTGATTGTGTGATTGTGATTGTGTGATTGTGATTGTGTGATTGTGATTGTGTGATTGTGACTGTGTGATTGTGATTGTGTGATTGTGACTGTGTGATTGTGATCGTGTGATTGTGTGATCGTGTGATTGTGTGATTGTGTGAGTGTGTGATTGTGTGATTGTGTGATTGTGTGATTGTGACTGTGTGATTGTGTGATTGTGTGATTGTGTGATTGTGTGATTGTGTGATTGTGTGACTATGTGATTGTGTGATTGTGTGATTGCGTGATTGTCTGAGTGTGTGATTGTCTGATTGAGTGATTGTGTGCTTGTGTGATTGTGTGGTTGTGTGATTGTGTGATTGTGTGATTAGGTGATTGTGTGATTGTGTGATTGTGTGATTGTGACTGTGTGATTGTGTGAGTGTGTGATTGTGTGATTGTGTGATTGTGTGGTTTATTGAGTGTGCGATTGTGTGATTGTGTGATTGTGTGATTGTGTGATTGTGATTGTGTGATTGTGACTGTGTGATTGTGTGAGTGTGTGATTGTGTGATTGAGTGATTGTGTGGTTGTGTGATTGTGTGGTTGTGTGATTGTGTGGTTGTGTGATTGTGTGATTGTGTGATTATGTGATTGTGTGATTGTGTGATTGTGTGATTGTGTGAGTGTGTGATTGTCTGATTGAGTGATTGTGTGCTTGTGTGATTGTGTGGTTGTGTGATTGTGTGATTGTGTGATTAGGTGATTTTGTGATTGTGTGATTGTGTGATTGTGTGATTGTGTGAGTGTGTGATTGTGTGATTGAGTGATTGTGTGCTTGTGTGATTGTGTGGTTGTGTGATTGTGTGATTGTGTGATTGTGTGATTGTGTGATCGTGTGATTGTGTGATTGTGTGATTGTGTGATTGTGTGATTGTGTGATTGTGTGATTGTGTGATTGTGTGATTGTGTGATTGTGTGATTGTGTGATTGTGTGATTGTGGTTGTGTGATTGTGACTGTGTGATTGTGATTGTGTGATTGTGATTGTGTGATTGTGACTGTGTGATTGTGTGAGTGTGTGATTGTGTGATTGTGTGATTGTGTGATTGTGTGAGTGTGTGATTGTGTGATTGTGTGATTGTGTGATTGTGTGATTGTGTGATTGTGATTGTGTGGTTGTGACTGTGTGATTGTGTGAGTGTGTGATTGTGTGATTGAGTGATTGTGTGGTTGTGTGATTGTGTGGTTGTGTGATTGTGTGGTTGTGTGATTGTGTGATTGTGTGATTGTGTGATTGTGTGATTGTGTGATTGTGTGATTGTGTGATTGTGTGATTGTGTGATTGTGTGATTGTGTGATTGTGTGATTGTGTGATTGTGTGATTGTGTGATTGTGGTTGTGTGATTGTGATTGTGTGATTGTGATTGTGTGATTGTGTCTGTGTGATTGTGTGATTGTGTGATTGTGTGATTGTGTGATTGCGTGATTGTGTAATTGTGATTGTGCGATTGTGTGATTGTGTGATTGTGTGATTGTGTGATTGTGTGATTGTGTGATTGTGTGATTGTGAGATTGTGTGATTGTGTGATGGTGTAATTGTGATTGTGTGATTGTGATTGTGTGATTGCGATTGTGTGATTATGTGATTGTGTGATTGTGATTGTGTGATTGTGATTGTGTGATTGTGACTGTGTGATTGTGATTGTGTGATTGTGACTGTGTGATTGTGATCGTGTGATTGTGTGATCGTGTGATTGTGTGATTGTGTGAGTGTGTGATTGTGTGATTGTGTGATTGTGTGATTGTGACTGTGTGATTGTGTGATTGTGTGATTGTGTGATTGTGTGATTGTGTGATTGTGTGACTATGTGATTGTGTGATTGTGTGATTGCGTGATTGTCTGAGTGTGTGATTGTCTGATTGAGTGATTGTGTGCTTGTGTGATTGTGTGGTTGTGTGATTGTGTGATTGTGTGATTAGGTGATTGTGTGATTGTGTGATTGTGTGATTGTGACTGTGTGATTGTGTGAGTGTGTGATTGTGTGATTGTGTGAGTGTGTGATTGTGTGATTGTGTGATTGTGTGGTTTATTGAGTGTGCGATTGTGTGATTGTGTGATTGTGTGATTGTGTGATTGTGATTGTGTGATTGTGACTGTGTGATTGTGTGAGTGTGTGATTGTGTGATTGAGTGATTGTGTGGTTGTGTGATTGTGTGGTTGTGTGATTGTGTGGTTGTGTGATTGTGTGATTGTGTGATTATGTGATTGTGTGATTGTGTGATTGTGTGATTGTGTGAGTGTGTGATTGTCTGATTGAGTGATTGTGTGCTTGTGTGATTGTGTGGTTGTGTGATTGTGTGATTGTGTGATTAGGTGATTGTGTGATTGTGTGATTGTGTGATTGTGTGATTGTGTGAGTGTGTGATTGTGTGATTGAGTGATTGTGTGCTTGTGTGATTGTGTGGTTGTGTGATTGTGTGATTGTGTGATTGTGTGATTGTGTGATCGTGTGATTGTGTGATTGTGTGATTGTGTGATTGTGTGCTTGTGTGATTGTGTGGTTGTGTGATTGTGTGATTGTGTGATTGTGTGATTGTGTGATCGTGTGATTGTGTGATTGTGTGATTGTGTGATTGTGTGATTGTGTGATTGTGTGATTGTGTGATTGTGTGATTGTGTGATTGTGTGATTGTGGTTGTGTGATTGTGACTGTGTGATTGTGATTGTGTGATTGTGATTGTGTGATTGTGACTGTGTGATTGTGTGAGTGTGTGATTGTGTGATTGTGTGATTGTGTGATTGTGTGATTGTGTGATTGTGACTGTGTGATTGTGATCGTGTGATTGTGTGATTGTGTGATTGTGTGAGTGTGTGATTGTGTGATTGTGTGATTGTGTGATTGGGACTGTGTGATTGTGTGATTGTGTGATTGTGTGATTGTGTGATTGTGTGATTGTGGTTGTGTGATTGTGAATGTGTGATTGTGATTGTGTGATTGTGATTCTGTGATTGTGACTGTGTGATTGTGTGAGTGTGTGATTGTGTGATTGTGTGATTGTGTGATTGTGTGATTGTCTGATTGTGTGAGTGTGTGATTGTGATTGTGTGGTTGTGATTGTGTGATTGTGATTGTGTGATTGTGATTGTGTGATTGTGATTGTGTGATTGTGATTGTGTGATTGTGATTGTGTGATTGTGATTGTGTGATTGCGATTGTGTGATTGTGATTGTGTGATTGTGATTGTGTGATTGTGATTGTGTGATTGTGATTGTGTGATTGCGATTGTGTGATTGTGATTGTGTGATTGTGATTGTGTGATTGTGATTGTGTGATTGTGATTGTGCCAGTGTGTGATTGTGTGATTGTGTGATTGTGTGATTGTGCGAGTGTGTGATTGTGTGATTGTGTGATTGTGTGATTGTGACTGTGTGATTGTGTGATTGTGTGATTGTGTGATTGTGTGATTGTGTGATTGTGTGATTGTGTGACTGTGTGATTGTGTGGTTGTGTGATTGTGTGATTGTGTGATTGTGTGATTGTGTGATTGTGTCATTGTGGTTGTTTGATTGCGACTGTGTGATTGTGATTGTGTGATTGTGGTTCTGTGATTGTGATTGTGTGATTGTGATTGTGTGATTGTGACTGTGTGATTGTGATCGTGTGATTGTGTGATCGTGTGATTGTGTGATTGTGTGATTGTGTGAGTGTGTGATTGTGTGATTGTGTGATTGTGTGATTGTGACTGTGTGATTGTGTGATTGTGTGATTGTGTGATTGTGTGATTGTGTAATTGTGTGATTGTGTGACTGTGTGATTGTGTGAGTGTGTGATTGTGTGATTGAGTGATTGTGTGGTTGTGTGATTGTGTGGTTGTGTGATTGTGTGGTTGTGTGATTGTGTGATTGTGTGATTGTGTGATTGTGTGATTGTGTGATTTTGTGATTGTGTGATTGTTTGATTGTGTGATTAGGTGATTGTGTGATTGTGTGATTGTGTGATTGTGTGATTGTGTGATTGTGTGATTGTGTGATTGTGACTGTGTGACTGTGTGATTGTGTGATTGTGTGATTGTGTGATTGTGTGATTGTGTGATTGTGTGATTGTGTGATTGTGTGATTGTGTGCTTGTGTGATTGTGTGGTTGTGTGATTGTGTGATTGTGTGATTAGGTGATTGTGTAATTGTGTGATTGTGGGATTGTGACTGTGTGATTGTGTGAGTGTGTGATTGTGTGATTGAGTGATTGTGTGCTTGTGTGATTGTGTTGTTGTGTGATTGTGTGATTGTGTGATTGTGTGATCGTGTGATTGTGTGATTGTGTGATTGTGTGATTGTGTGATTGTGTGATTGTGTGATTGTGTGATGGTGTGATTGTGTGATTGTGTGATTGTGTGATTGTGTGATTGTGTGATTGTGGTTGTGTGATTGTGACTGTGTGATTGTGATTGTGTGATTGTGATTGTGTGATTGTGACTGTGTGATTGTGTGAGTGTGTGATTGTGTGATTGTGTGATTGTGTGATTTATTGAGTGTGCGATTGTGTGATTGTGTGATTGTGTGATTGTGTGATTGTGATTGTGTGATTGTGACTGTGTGATTGTGTGAGTGTGTGATTGTGTGATTGAGTGATTGTGTGGTTGTGTGATTGTGTGGTTGTGTGATTGTGTGGTTGTGTGATTGTGTGATTGTGTGATTATGTGATTGTGTGATTGTGTGATTGTGTGATTGTGTGAGTGTGTGATTGTCTGATTGAGTGATTGTGTGCTTGTGTGATTGTGTGGTTGTGTGATTATGTGATTGTGTGATTAGGTGATTGTGTGATTGTGTGATTGTGTGATTGTGTGATTGTGACTGTGTGATTGTGTGAGTGTGTGATTGAGTGATTGTGAGCTTGTGTGATTGTGTGGTTGTGTGATTGTGTGATTGTGTGATTGTGTGATTGTGTGACTGTGTGATTGTGTGATTGTGTGATTGTGTGATTGTGTGATTGTGTGATTGTGTGATTGTGTGATTGTGGGTGTGTGATTGTGACTGGGTGATTGTGATTGTGTGATTGTGATTGTGTGATTGTGACTGTGTGATTGTGTGAGTGTGTGATTGTGTGATTGTGTGATTGTGTGATTGTGTGAGTGTGTGATTGTGTGATTGTGTGATTGTGTGATTGTGTGATTGTGTGATTGTGTGATTGTGTGATTGTGATTGTGTGATTGTGACTGTGGGATTGTGTGAGTCTGTGATTGTGTGAGTGTGTGATTGTGTGATTGTGTGATTGTGTGATTGTGTGATTGTGTGATTGTGTGGTTGTGTGATTGTGTGATTGTGTGATTAGGTGATTGTGTGATTGTGCGATTGTGTCATTGTGATTGTGTGATTGTGATTGTGTGTACTGTGTGATTGTGTGATTGTGTGATTGTGTGATTGTGTGATTGTCTGATTGTGTGATTGTGTGATTGTGTGATTGTGTGATTGTGTGATTGTGTGATTGTGTGATTGTGTGATTGTGTGATTGTGTGCTTGTGTGATTGTGTGGTTGTGTGATTGTGTGATTGTGTGATTAGGTGATTGTGTAATTGTGTGATTGTGGGATTGTGACTGTGTGACTGTGTGATTGTGTGATTGTGTGATTGTGTGATTGTGTGATTGTGTGATTGTGTGAGTGTGTGATTGTGACTGTGTGATTGTGTGAGTGTGTGATTATGTGATTGTGTGATTGTGATTGTGTGATTGTGATTGTGTGATTGTGATTGTGTGATTGTGATTGTGTGATTGTGATTGTGTGATTGTGATTGTGTGATTGTGACTGTGTGATTGTGATCGTGTGATTGTGTGATCGTGTGATTGTGTGATTGTGTGAGTGTGTGATTGTGTGATTGTGTGATTGTGTGATTGTGACTGTGTGATTGTGTGATTGTGTGATTGTGTGATTGTGTGATTGTGTGATTGTGGTTGTGTGATTGTGACTGTGTGATTGTGATTGTGTGATTGTGATTCTGTGATTGTGACTGTGTGATTGTGTGAGTGTGTGATTGTGTGATTGTGTGATTGTGTGATTGTGTGATTGTGTGATTGTGTGATTGTGACTGGGTGATTGTGATTGTGTGATTGTGATTGTGTGATTGTGACTGGGGGATTGTGTGAGTCTGTGATTGTGTGAGTGTGTGATTGTGTGATTGTGTGATTGTGTGATTGTGTGATTGTGTGATTGTGTGATTGTGTGATTGTGTGATTGTGGTTGTGTGATTGTGACTGTGTGATTGTGATTATGTGATTGTGATTGATTGATTGTGACTGTGTGATTGAGTGATTGTGAGCTTGTGTGATTGTGTGGTTGTGTGATTGTGTGATTGTGTGATTGTGTGATTGTGTGACTGCGTGATTGTGTGATTGTGTGATTGTGTGATTGTGTGATTGTGTGATTGTGTGATTGTGTGATTGTGTGATTGTGGGTGTGTGATTGTGACTGGGTGATTGTGATTGTGCGATTGTGATTGTGTGACTGTGACTGTGGGATTGTGTGAGTCTGTGATTGTGTGAGTGTGTGATTGTGTGATTGTGTGATTGTGTGATTGTGTGATTGTGTGATTGTGTGGTTGTGTGATTGTGTGATTGTGTGATTAGGTGATTGTGTGATTGTGCGATTGTGTCATTGTGATTGTGTGATTGTGATTGTGTGATTGTGATTGTGTGTACTGTGTGATTGTGTGATTGTGTGATTGTGTGATTGTGTGGTTGTGTGATTGTGTGATTGTGTGATTGTGTGATTGTGTGATTGTGTGATTGTGTGATTGTGTGATTGTGTGATTGTGTGCTTGTGTGATTGTGTGGTTGTGTGATTGTGTGATTGTGTGATTAGGTGATTGTGTAATTGTGTGATTGTGGGATTGTGACTGTGTGATTGTGTGAGTGTGTGATTGTGTGATTGAGTGATTGTGTGCTTGTGTGATTGTGTTGTTGTGTGATTGTGTGATTGTGTGATTGTGTGATCGTGTGATTGTGTGATTGTGTGATTGTGTGATTGTGTGATTGTGTGATTGTGTGATTGTGTGATGGTGTGATTGTGTGATTGTGTGATTGTGTGATTGTGTGATTGTGTGATTGTGTGATTGTGTGATTGTGTGATTGTGTGATTGTGTGATTGTGTGGTTGTGTGATTGTGTGATTGTGTGATTGTGTGATTGTGTGATTGTGTGATTGTGTGATTGTGTGATCGTGTGATTGTGTGATTGTGTGAGTGTGTGATTGTGTGATTGTGTGATTGTGTGATTGTGACTGTGTGATTGTGTGATTGTGTGATTGTGTGATTGTGTGATTGTGTGATTGTGTGACTATGTGATTGTGTGATTGTGTGATTGCGTGATTGTCTGAGTGTGTGATTGTCTGATTGAGTGATTGTGTGCTTGTGTGATTGTGTGGTTGTGTGATTGTGTGATTGTGTGATTAGGTGATTGTGTGATTGTGTGATTGTGTGATTGTGACTGTGTGATTGTGTGAGTGTGTGATTGTGTGATTGTGTGATTGTGTGGTTTATTGAGTGTGCGATTGTGTGATTGTGTGATTGTGTGATTGTGTGATTGTGATTGTGTGATTGTGACTGTGTGATTGTGTGAGTGTGTGATTGTGTGATTGAGTGATTGTGTGGTTGTGTGATTGTGTGGTTGTGTGATTGTGTGGTTGTGTGATTGTGTGATTGTGTGATTATGTGATTGTGTGATTGTGTGATTGTGTGATTGTGTGAGTGTGTGATTGTCTGATTGAGTGATTGTGTGCTTGTGTGATTGTGTGGTTGTGTGATTGTGTGATTGTGTGATTAGGTGATTGTGTGATTGTGTGATTGTGTGATTGTGTGATTGTGTGAGTGTGTGATTGTGTGATTGAGTGATTGTGTGCTTGTGTGATTGTGTGGTTGTGTGATTGTGTGATTGTGTGATTGTGTGATTGTGTGATCGTGTGATTGTGTGATTGTGTGATTGTGTGATTGTGTGATTGTGTGATTGTGTGATTGTGTGATTGTGTGATTGTGTGATTGTGTGATTGTGTGATTGTGTGATTGTGGTTGTGTGATTGTGACTGTGTGATTGTGATTGTGTGATTGTGATTGTGTGATTGTGACTGTGTGATTGTGTGAGTGTGTGATTGTGTGATTGTGTGATTGTGTGATTGTGTGAGTGTGTGATTGTGTGATTGTGTGATTGTGTGATTGTGTGATTGTGTGATTGTGTGATTGTGATTGTGTGGTTGTGACTGTGTGATTGTGTGAGTGTGTGATTGTGTGATTGAGTGATTGTGTGGTTGTGTGATTGTGTGGTTGTGTGATTGTGTGGTTGTGTGATTGTGTGATTGTGTGATTGTGTGATTGTGTGATTGTGTGATTGTGTGATTGTGTGATTGTGTGATTGTGTGATTGTGTGATTGTGTGATTGTGTGATTGTGTGATTGTGTGATTGTGTGATTGTGGTTGTGTGATTGTGATTGTGTGATTGTGATTGTGTGATTGTGTCTGTGTGATTGTGTGATTGTGTGATTGTGTGATTGTGTGATTGCGTGATTGTGTAATTGTGATTGTGCGATTGTGTGATTGTGTGATTGTGTGATTGTGTGATTGTGTGATTGTGAGATTGTGTGATTGTGTGATGGTGTAATTGTGATTGTGTGATTGTGATTGTGTGATTGCGATTGTGTGATTATGTGATTGTGTGATTGTGATTGTGTGATTGTGATTGTGTGATTGTGACTGTGTGATTGTGATTGTGTGATTGTGACTGTGTGATTGTGATCGTGTGATTGTGTGATCGTGTGATTGTGTGATTGTGTGAGTGTGTGATTGTGTGATTGTGTGATTGTGTGATTGTGACTGTGTGATTGTGTGATTGTGTGATTGTGTGATTGTGTGATTGTGTGATTGTGTGACTATGTGATTGTGTGATTGTGTGATTGCGTGATTGTCTGAGTGTGTGATTGTCTGATTGAGTGATTGTGTGCTTGTGTGATTGTGTGGTTGTGTGATTGTGTGATTGTGTGATTAGGTGATTGTGTGATTGTGTGATTGTGTGATTGTGACTGTGTGATTGTGTGAGTGTGTGATTGTGTGATTGTGTGAGTGTGTGATTGTGTGATTGTGTGATTGTGTGGTTTATTGAGTGTGCGATTGTGTGATTGTGTGATTGTGTGATTGTGTGATTGTGATTGTGTGATTGTGACTGTGTGATTGTGTGAGTGTGTGATTGTGTGATTGAGTGATTGTGTGGTTGTGTGATTGTGTGGTTGTGTGATTGTGTGGTTGTGTGATTGTGTGATTGTGTGATTATGTGATTGTGTGATTGTGTGATTGTGTGATTGTGTGAGTGTGTGATTGTCTGATTGAGTGATTGTGTGCTTGTGTGATTGTGTGGTTGTGTGATTAGGTGATTGTGTGATTGTGTGATTGTGTGATTGTGTGATTGTGTGAGTGTGTGATTGTGTGATTGAGTGATTGTGTGCTTGTGTGATTGTGTGGTTGTGTGATTGTGTGATTGTGTGATTGTGTGATTGTGTGATCGTGTGATTGTGTGATCGTGTGATTGTGTGATTGTGTGATTGTGTGATTGTGTGATTGTGTGATTGTGTGATTGTGTGATTGTGTGATTGTGGTTGTGTGATTGTGACTGTGTGATTGTGATTGTGTGATTGTGATTGTGTGATTGTGACTGTGTGATTGTGTGAGTGTGTGATTGTGTGATTGTGTGATTGTGTGATTGTGTGAGTGTGTGATTGTGTGATTGTGTGATTGTGTGATTGTGTGATTGTGTGATTGTGATTGTGTGGTTGTGACTGTGTGATTGTGTGAGTGTGTGATTGTGTGATTGAGTGATTGTGTGGTTGTGTGATTGTGTGGTTGTGTGATTGTGTGGTTGTGTGATTGTGTGATTGTGTGATTGTGTGATTGTGTGATTGTGTGATTGTGTGATTGTGTGATTGTGTGATTGTGTGATTGTGTGATTGTGTGATTGTGTGATTGTGTGATTGTGTGATTGTGTGATTGTGGTTGTGTGATTGTGATTGTGTGATTGTGATTGTGTGATTGTGTCTGTGTGATTGTGTGATTGTGTGATTGTGTGATTGTGTGATTGCGTGATTGTGTAATTGTGATTGTGCGATTGTGTGATTGTGTGATTGTGTGATTGTGTGATTGTGTGATTGTGTGATTGTGTGATTGTGAGATTGTGTGATTGTGTGATGGTGTAATTGTGATTGTGTGATTGTGATTGTGTGATTGTGTGATTGTGTGATTGAGTGATTGTGTGAGTGTGTGGTTGTGTGATTGTGTGATTGTGTGATTGTGTGATTGTGTGGTTGTGTGATTGTGATTGTGTGATTGTGTGATTGTGTGATTGTGTGATTGTGTGATTGTGTGATTGTGTGATTGTGTTATTGTGTGATTGTGTGATTGTGTGACTGTGTGATTGTGTGATTGTGTGATTGTGTGATTGTGTGATTGTGTGATTGTGTGACTGTGTGATTGTGTGATTGTGTGATTGTGCGATTGTGTGATTGTGCGATTGTGTAATTGTGATTGTGTTATTGTGATTGTGTGTACTGTGTGACTGTGTGATTGTGTGATTGTGTGATTGTGGTTGTGTGATTGTGACTGTGTGATTGTGATTATGTGATTGTGATTGTGTGATTGTGACTGTGTGATTGTGTGATTGTGTGACTGTGTGATTGTGTGAGTGCGTGATTGTGTGATTGTGTGATTGTGTGATTGTGTGATTGTGATTGTGTGATTGTGACTGTGTGATTGTGTGAGTGTGTGATTGTGTGATTGAGTGATTGTGTGGTTGAGTGAATGTGTGGTTATGTGATTGTGTGGTTGTGTGATTGTGTGATTGTGTGATTGTGTGATTGTGTGATTGTGTGATTGTTTGATTGTGTGATTAGGTGATTGTGTGATTGTGTGATTGTGTGATTGTGATTGTGTGATTGTGATTGTGTGATTGTGATTGTGTGATTGTGATTGTGTGATTGTGATTGTGTGATTGTGATTGTGTGATTGTGATTGTGTGATTGTGATTGTGTGATTGTGATTGTGTGATTGTGATTGTGTGATTGTGATTGTGTGATTGTGATTGTGTGATTGTGATTGTGTGATTGTGATTGTGTGATTGTGATTGTGTGATTGTGATTGTGTGATTGTGATTGTGTGATTGTGATTGTGTGATTGTGATTGTGTGATTGTGATTGTGTGATTGTGATTGTGTGATTGTGATTGTGTGATTGTGATTGTGTGATTGTGATTGTGTGATTGTGATTGTGTGATTGTGATTGTGTGATTGTGATTGTGTGATTGTGATTGTGTGATTGTGATTGTGTGATTGTGTGATTGTGATTGTGATTGTGTGATTGTGATTGTGTGATTGTGATTGTGTGATTGTGATTGTGTGATTGTGATTGTGTGATTGTGATTGTGTGATTGTGATTGTGTGTGTGATTGTGTGTGTGTTGTGATTGTGTGTGGTGTTGTGTGTTGTGTGATTGTGATTGTGTGATTGTGATTGTGTGATTGTGATTGTGTGATTGTGATTGTGTGATTGTGATTGTGTGATTGTGATTGTGTGATTGTGATTGTGTGATTGTGATTGTGTGTGTGATTGTGTGATGTGTGTTGTGATTGTGTGATTGTGATTGTGTGATTGTGATTGTGTGATTGTGATTGTGTGTGGTGTGTGATTGTGATTGTGTGATTGTGATTGTGTGATTGTGATTGTGTGATTGTGATTGTGTGATTGTGATTGTGGTGTGTTGGTGATTGTGATTGTGTGATTGTGATTGTGTGATTGTGATTGTGTGATTGTGATTGTGTGATTGTGATTGTGTGATTGTGTGTGTGGTTGTGATTGTGTGATTGTGATTGTGTGATTGTGATTGTGTGATTGTGATTGTGTGTTGTGATTGTGTGATTGTGTTGTGTGATTGTGATTGTGTGTGTGTGATTGTGTGTTGTGTGATTGTGGTGTGTGTTGTGATTGTGTGGTTGTGATTGTGTGATTGTGATTGTGTGATTGTGATTGTGTGATTGTGATTGTGTGATTGTGATTGTGTGATTGTGATTGTGTGATTGTGATTGTGTGATTGTGATTGTGTGTGTGTTGGGGGTGTGGTGGTGTGGGGTGTGGTGGTGTGGTTGTGTTGTGTGTTGTGTGTGTGTGTGTGTGTGTGGTGTGTGTGTGATTGTGATTGTGTGATTGTGATTGTGTGATTGTGATTGTGTGATTGTGTGTGTGTGATTGTGTGTGTGTGTTGTGTGTGTGTGTGTGATTGTGTGTTGTGATTGTGTGTGGTGTGTGTGTGTGTGTGGTGTGTGGTGTGATTGTGTGTGTGTGTGTGATTGTGTGGTGTGTTGTGTGATTGTGTGGGTGTGGTGGTGGGGGTGGGGGTGGGGGGTGGGGTGGGGGGGTGTGATTGTGTGTGTGTTGTGTTGTGTGTTGTGATTGTGTGTGTGTGGTGTGTGGTTGTGATTGTGTGATTGTGATTGTGTGATTGTGATTGTGTGATTGGTGATTGTGTGGTGTTGTGTGGTGTGTGATTGTGATTGTGTGATTGTGTGTGTGTGTTGTGATTGTGGTGTGTGATTGTGGTGTGTGTGGTGTGGTGTGATTGTGTGTTGTGTGTGTGATTGTGTGTGTGTGTGTGTGTGTGTGATTGTGATTGTGTGATTGTGTGTGTGTGTGATTGTGTGATTGTGATTGTGTGTGTGTGTTGTGTGATTGTGTGTGTGTGTGTGTGTGTGTGTGGATTGTGTGGTGTGATTGTGTGGTGTGATTGTGTGATTGTGGTGATTGTGATTGTGTGATGGTGTGTGTGGTGTGTGATTGTGGTTGTGTGATTGTGGATTGTGTGATTGTGTGTTGTGTGATTGTGTGTGTGGTGTGTGATTGTGTGATTGTGTGTTGTGTGATTGTGTGGATTGTGTGATTGTGTGATTGTGTGATTGTGTGATTGTGTGATTGTGTGATTGTGTGATGTGTGATTGTGTGATTGTGTGATTGTGTGATTGTGTGATTGTGTGATTGTGGATTGTGTGATTGTGGATTGTGATTGTGTGATTGTGTGATTGTGTGTATGTGTGACTGTGTGATTGTGTGATTGTGTGATTGTGTGATTGTGTGATTGTGTGATTATGTCATTGTGTGATTGTGTGATTGTGTGATTGTGTGAGTGTGTAATTGTCTGATTGAGTGATTGTGTGCTTGTGTGATTGTGTGGTTGTGTGATTGTGTGATTGTGTGATTAGGTGATTGTGTGATTGTGTGGTTGTGTGATTGTGTGATTGTGTGATTGTGTGATTGTGTGATTGTGTGATTGTGTGATTGTGTGATTGTGTGATTGTGTGATTGTGTGATTGTGTGATTGTGTGATTGTGTGATTGTGTGATTGTGTGATTGTGTGATTGTGTGATTGTGTGATTGTGTGATTGTGTGATTGTGTGATTGTGGTTGTGTGATTGTGACGTGTGAGTGTGTGGTTGTGTGATTGTGTGACTGTGTGATTGTGTGATTGTGTGAGTGTGTGATTGTGTGAGTGTGTGATTGTGTGATTGTGTGACTGTGTGATTGTGTAAGTGTGTGATTGTGTGATTGTGTGATTGTGTGATTGTGTGATTGTGATTGTGTGATTGTGTGATGTGTGATTGTGTGAGTGTGTGATTGTGTGATTGTGTGATTGTGTGGTTGAGTGATTGTGTGGTTGTGTGATTGTGTGGTTGTGTGATTGTGTGATTGTGTGATTGTGGATTGTGTGATTGTGTGATTGTTTGATTGTGTGATTAGGTGATTGTGTGATTGTGTGATTGTGTGATTGTGTGATTGTGCGATTGTGTGATTGTGTGATTGTGTGATTGTGTGATTGTGATTGTGTGATTGTGTGTGTGTTGTGATTGTGTGATTGTGACTGTGTGATTGTGATTGTGTGATTGTGTGATCGTGTGATTGTGTGATTGTGTGAGTGTGTGATTGTGTGATTGTGTGATTGTGTGATTGTGTGTGATTGTGTGATTGTGTGATTGTGTGATTGTGTGATTGTGATTGTGTGATTGTGTGATTGTGTGATTGTGTGATTGTGTGATTGTGTGAGTGTGATTGTGTGATTGTGTGATTGTGTGGTTTGTGATTGTGTGGTTGTGTGATTGTGTGGTTGTGTGATTGTGTGATTGTGTGATTGTGTGATTGTGTGATTGTGTGATTGTGTGATTGTGTGATTGTGTGATTGTGTGATTGTGTGATTGTGTGATTGTGTGATTGTGTGTTGTGTGTGATTGTGTGATTGTGTGTTGTGTGATTGTGTGATTGTGATTGTGTGATTGTGATTGTGTGATTGTGATTGTGTGATTGTGATTGTGTGATTGTGATTGTGTGATTGTGACTGTGTGATTGTGATCGTGTGATTGTGTGATCGTGTGATTGTGTGATTGTGTGAGTGTGTGATTGTGTGATTGTGTGATTGTGTGATTGTGACTGTGTGATTGTGTGATTGTGTGATTGTGTGATTGTGTGATTGTGTGATTGTGGTTGTGTGATTGTGACTGTGTGATTGTGATTGTGTGATTGTGATTCTGTGATTGTGACTGTGTGATTGTGTGAGTGTGTGATTGTGTGATTGTGTGATTGTGTGATTGTGTGAGTGTGTGATTGTGATTGTGTGATTGTGATTGTGTGATTGTGATTGTGTGATTGTGATTGTGTGATTGTGATTGTGTGATTGTGATTGTGTGATTGTGATTGTGTGATTGTGATTGTGTGATTGTGATTGTGTGATTGTGATTGTGTGATTGTGATTGTGTGATTGTGATTGTGTGATTGTGATTGTGTGATTGTGATTGTGTGATTGTGATTGTGTGATTGTGATTGTGTGATTGTGATTGTGTGATTGTGATTGTGTGATTGTGTGATTGTGATTGTGTGATTGTGATTGTGTGATTGTGATTGTGTGATTGTGATTGTGTGATTGTGATTGTGTGATTGTGATTGTGTGATTGTGATTGTGTGATTGTGATTGTGTGATTGTGATTGTGTGATTGTGATTGTGTGATTGTGATTGTGTGATTGTGATTGTGTGATTGTGATTGTGTGATTGTGATTGTGTGATTGTGATTGTGTGATTGTGATTGTGTGATTGTGATTGTGTGATTGTGATTGTGTGATTGTGATTGTGTGATTGTGATTGTGTGATTGTGATTGTGTGATTGTGATTGTGTGATTGTGATTGTGTGATTGTGATTGTGTGATTGTGATTGTGTGATTGTGATTGTGTGATTGTGATTGTGTGATTGTGATTGTGTGATTGTGATTGTGTGATTGTGATTGTGTGATTGTGATTGTGTGATTGTGATTGTGTGATTGTGATTGTGTGATTGTGATTGTGTGATTGTGATTGTGTGATTGTGATTGTGTGATTGTGATTGTGTGATTGTGATTGTGTGATTGTGATTGTGTGATTGTGATTGTGTGATTGTGATTGTGTGATTGTGATTGTGTGATTGTGATTGTGTGATTGTGATTGTGTGATTGTGATTGTGTGATTGTGATTGTGTGATTGTGATTGTGTGATTGTGATTGTGTGATTGTGATTGTGTGATTGTGATTGTGTGATTGTGATTGTGTGATTGTGATTGTGTGATTGTGATTGTGTGATTGTGATTGTGTGATTGTGATTGTGTGATTGTGATTGTGTGATTGTGATTGTGTGATTGTGATTGTGTGATTGTGATTGTGTGATTGTGATTGTGTGATTGTGATTGTGTGATTGTGATTGTGTGATTGTGATTGTGTGATTGTGATTGTGTGATTGTGATTGTGTGATTGTGATTGTGTGATTGTGATTGTGTGATTGTGATTGTGTGATTGTGATTGTGTGATTGTGATTGTGTGATTGTGATTGTGTGATTGTGATTGTGTGATTGTGATTGTGTGATTGTGATTGTGTGATTGTGATTGTGTGATTGTGATTGTGTGATTGTGATTGTGTGATTGTGATTGTGTGATTGTGATTGTGTGATTGTGATTGTGTGATTGTGATTGTGTGATTGTGATTGTGTGATTGTGATTGTGTGATTGTGATTGTGTGATTGTGATTGTGTGATTGTGATTGTGTGATTGTGATTGTGTGATTGTGATTGTGTGATTGTGATTGTGTGATTGTGATTGTGTGATTGTGATTGTGTGATTGTGATTGTGTGATTGTGATTGTGTGATTGTGATTGTGTGATTGTGATTGTGTGATTGTGATTGTGTGATTGTGATTGTGTGATTGTGATTGTGTGATTGTGATTGTGTGATTGCGATTGTGTGATTGTGTGATTGTGTGATTGTGTGGTTGTGTGATTGTGTGATTGTGTGATTGTGTCATTGTGGTTGTGTGATTGTGGTTGTGTGATTGTGGTTGTGTGATTGTGATTGTGTGATTGTGATTGTGTGATTGTGATTGTGTGATTGTGACTGTGTGATTGTGTGATTGTGTGATTGTGTGATTGTGTGATTGTGTGATTGTGTGATTGTGTGATTGTGTGATTGTGTGATTGTGTGAATGTGTGATTGTGTGATTGTGTGATTGTGTGATTGTGTGATTGTGTGATTGTGTGATTGTGTGATTGTGTGATTGTGTGATTGTGTGATTGTGTGATTGTGTGATTGTGTGATTGTGTGATTGTGTGATTGTGTGATTGTGTGATTGTGTGATTGTGTGATTGTGTGATTGTGTGATTGTGTGATTGTGTGATTGTGTGATTGTGTGATTGTGTGATTGTGTGATTGTGTGATTGTGTGATTGTGTGATTGTGTGATTGTGTGATTGTGTGATTGTGTGATTGTGTGATTGTGTGATTGTGTGATTGTGATTGTGTGATTGTGTGATTGTGTGATTGTGTGATTGTGTGATTGTGACTGTGTGATTGTGTGAGTGTGTGATTGTGTGATTGTGTGATTGTGTGATTGTGTGATTTATTGAGTGTGCGATTGTGTGATTGTGTGATTGTGTGATTGTGACGTTGTGATTGTGTGATTGTGACTGTGTGATTGTGTGAGTGTGTGATTGTATGATTGAGTGATTGTGTGGTTGTGTGATTGTGTGGTTGTGTGATTGTGTGGTTGTGTGATTGTGTGATTGTGTGATTGTGTGATTGTGTGATTGTGTGGTTGTGTGATTGTTTGATTGTGTGATTAGGTGATTGTGTGATTGTGTGATTGTGTGATTGTGTGATTGTGTGGTTGTGTGATTGTGTGATTGTGTGATTGTGTGATTGTGTGATTGTGTGATTGTGCGATTGTGTGATTGTGTGATTGTGTGATTGTGTGATTGTGTGATTATGTGATTGTGTGATTGTGTGATTGTGTGATTGTGTGAGTGTGTGATTGTCTGATTGAGTGATTGTGTGCTTGTGTGATTGCGTGGTTGTGTGATTGTGTGATTGTGTGATTAGGTGATTGTGTGATTGTGTGATTGTGTGATTGTGACTGTGTAATTGTGTGAGTGTGTGATTGTGTGATTGAGTGATTGTGTGCTTGTGTGATTGTGTGGTTGTGTGACTGTGTGATTGTGTGATTGTGTGATTGTGTGATTGTGTGATTGTGTGATTGTATGATTGTGTGATTGTGTGATTGTGTGATTGTGTGATTGTGTGATTGTGTGATTGTGTGATTGTGTGATTGTGTGGTTGTGTGATTGTTTGATTGTGTGATTAGGTGATTGCGTGGTTGTGTGATTGTGTGATTGTGTGATTAGGTGATTGTGTGATTGTGTGATTGTGTGAGTGTGTGATTGTCTGATTGAGTGATTGTGTGCTTGCGTGATTGCGTGGTTGTGTGATTGCGTGGTTGTGTGATTGTGTGATTGTGTGATTAGGTGATTGTGTGATTGTGTGATTGTGACTGTGTGATTGTGTGGTTGTGATTATGTGATTGTGACTGTGTGATTGTGTGAGTGTGTGATTGTGTGATTGTGTGATTGTGTGGTTGTGTGATTGTTTGATTGTGTGATTAGGTGATTGTGTGATTGTGTGATTGTCTGATTGTGTGATTGTGTGATTGTGTGATTATGTGATTGTGTGATTGTGTGATTGTGTGAGTGTGTGATTGTCTGATTGAGTGATTGTGTGCTTGTGTGATTGTGTGGTTGTGTGATTGTGTGATTGTGTGATTAGGTGATTGTGTGATTGTGTGATTGTGTGATTGTGACTGTGTGATTGTGTGATTGTGTGATTGAGTGATTGTGTGAGTGTGTGGTTGTGTGATTGTGTGATTGTGTGATTGTGTGATTGTGTGATTGTGTGATTGTGTGATTGTGTGATTGTGTGATTGTGTGGTTGTGTGATTGTTTGATTGTGTGATTAGGTGATTGTGTGATTGTGTGATTGTGTGATTGTGTGATTGTGTGATTGTGTGATTGTGTGATTGTGTGATTGTGTGATTGTGTGATTGTGTGATTGTGCGATTGTGTGATTGTGTGATTGTGTGATTGTGTGATTGTGTGATTGTGTGATTGTGTGATTGTGTGATTGTGTGATTGTGTGATTGTGGTTGTGTGATTGTGACTGTGTGATTGTGATTGTGTGATTGTGATTGTGTGATTCTGACTGTGTGATTGTGTGAGTGTGTGATTGTGTGATTGTGTGATTGTGTGATTGTGTGGTTGTGTGACTGTGTGATTGAATGATTGTGTGGTTGTGTGATTGTTTGATTGTGTGATTAGGTGATTGTGTGATTGTCTGATTGTGTGATTGTGTGATTGTGTGATTATGTGATTGTGTGATTGTGTGATTGTGTGAGTGTGTGATTGTCTGATTGAGTGATTGTGTGCTTGTGTGATTGTGTGGTTGTGTGATTGTGTGATTGTGTGATTAGGTGATTGTGTGATTGTGTGATTGTGTGATTGTGACTGTGTGATTGTGTGATTGTGTGATTGAGTGATTGTGTGAGTGTGTGGTTGTGTGATTGTGTGATTGTGTGATTGTGTGGTTGTGTGGTTGTGTGATTGTTTGATTGTGTGATTAGGTGATTGTGTGATTGTCTGATTGTGTGATTGTGTGATTGTGTGATTATGTGATTGTGTGATTGTGTGATTGTGTGAGTGTGTGATTGTCTGATTGAGTGATTGTGTGCTTGTGTGATTGTGTGGTTGTGTGATTGTGTGATTGTGTGATTAGGTGATTGTGTGATTGTGTGATTGTGTGATTGTGACTGTGTGATTGTGTGATTGTGTGATTGAGTGATTGTGTGAGTGTGTGGTTGTGTGATTGTGTGATTGTGTGATTGTGTGGTTGTGTGATTGTGTGATTGTGTGATTGTGTGATTGTGTGATTGTGTGATTGTGTGATTGTGTGATTGTGTGATTGTGCGACTCTGCGATTGTGTGATTTTGTGATTGTGTGATTGTGTGATTGTGCGATTGTGTAATTGTGATTGTGTGATTGTGTGATTGTGTGATTGTGTGATTGTGTGAGTGTGTGATTGTGTGATTGTGTGATTGTGTGATTGTGTGCTTGTGTGATTGTGTGGTTGTGTGATTGTGTGATTGTGTGATTGTGTGATTGTGTGATTGTGTGATTGTGTGATTGTGTGATTGTGTGATTGTGTGATTGTGTGATTGTGTGATTGTGTGATTGTGTGATTGTGTGATTGTGTGATTGTGTGATTGTGTGATTGTGACTGTGTGATTGTGTGGTTGTGTGATTGTGTGATTGTGTGATTGTGTGATTGTGTGATTGTGTGATTGTGTGATTGTGTGATAGTGACTGTGTGATTGTGTGATTGTGTGATTGTGTGATTGTGTGATTGTGTGACCGTGATTGTGTGACCGTGATTGTGTGACCGTGATTGTGTGACCGTGATTGTGTGGCCGTGATTGAGTGACCGTGATTGTGATTGCGTGATTGTGTGATTATGTGATCGTGTGATCGTGTGATTGTGTGATCGTGTGATTGTGTGATTGTGTGAGTGTGTGATTGTGTGATTGTGATTGTGTGATTGTGACTGTGTGATTGTGTGAGTGTGTGATTGTGTGATTGAGTGATTGTGTGGTTGTGTGATTGTGTGGTTGTGTGATTGTGTGGTTGTGTGATTGTGTGATTGTGTGATTGTGTGATTGTGTGATTGTGTGGTTGTGTGATTGTTTGATTGTGTGATTAGGTGATTGTGTGATTGTGTGATTGTGTGATTGTGTGATTGTGTGGTTGTGTGATTGTGTGATTGTGTGATTGTGTGATTGTGTGATTGTGTGATTGTGCGATTGTGTGATTGTGTGATTGTGTGATTGTGTGATTGTGTGATTATGTGATTGTGTGATTGTGTGATTGTGTGATTGTGTGAGTGTGTGATTGTCTGATTGAGTGATTGTGTGCTCGTGTGATTGCGTGGTTGTGTGATTGTGTGATTGTGTGATTGTGTGATTGTGTGATTGTGTGATTGTGTGATTGTGTGATTGTGTGATTGTGTGATTGTGTGATTGTGTGATTGTGTGATTGTGTGATTGTGTGGTTGTGTGATTGTTTAATTGTGTGATTAGGTGATTGTGTGATTAGGTGATTGTGTAATTGTGTGATTGTGGGATTGTGACTGTGTGATTGTGTGAGTGTGTGATTGTGTGATTGAGTGATTGTGTGCTTGTGTGATTGTGTGATTGTGTGATTATGTGATTGTGTTATTGTGTGATTGTGTGATTGTGTGAGTGTGTGATTGTGTGATTATGTGATTGTGTGATTGTGTGAGTGTGTGATTGTGATTGTGTGATTGTGATTGTGTGATTGTGATTGTGTGATTGTGATTGTGTGATTGTGATTGTGTGATTGTGATTGTGTGATTGTGATTGTGTGATTGTGATTGTGTGATTGTGATTGTGTGATTGTGATTGTGTGATTGTGATTGTGTGATTGTGATTGTGTGATTGTGATTGTGTGATTGTGATTGTGTGATTGTGATTGTGTGATTGTGATTGTGTGATTGTGATTGTGTGATTGTGATTGTGTGATTGTGATTGTGTGATTGTGATTGTGTGATTGTGATTGTGTGATTGTGATTGTGTGATTGTGATTGTGTGATTGTGATTGTGTGATTGTGATTGTGTGATTGTGATTGTGTGATTGTGATTGTGTGATTGTGATTGTGTGATTGTGATTGTGTGATTGTGCTTGTGTGATTGTGATTGTGTGATTGTGATTGTGTGATTGTGATTGTGTGATTGTGATTGTGTGATTGTGATTGTGTGATTGTGATTGTGTGATTGTGATTGTGTGATTGTGATTGTGTGATTGTGATTGTGTGATTGTGATTGTGTGATTGTGATTGTGTGATTGTGATTGTGTGATTGTGATTGTGTGATTGTGATTGTGTGATTGTGATTGTGTGATTGTGATTGTGTGATTGTGATTGTGTGATTGTGATTGTGTGATTGTGATTGTGTGATTGTGATTGTGTGATTGTGATTGTGTGATTGTGATTGTGTGATTGTGATTGTGTGATTGTGATTGTGTGATTGTGATTGTGTGATTGTGATTGTGTGATTGTGATTGTGTGATTGTGATTGTGTGATTGTGATTGTGTGATTGTGATTGTGTGATTGTGATTGTGTGATTGTGATTGTGTGATTGTGATTGTGTGATTGTGATTGTGTGATTGTGATTGTGTGATTGTGATTGTGTGATTGTGATTGTGTGATTGTGATTGTGTGATTGTGATTGTGTGATTGTGATTGTGTGATTGTGATTGTGTGATTGTGATTGTGTGATTGTGATTGTGTGATTGTGATTGTGTGATTGTGATTGTGTGATTGTGATTGTGTGATTGTGATTGTGTGATTGTGATTGTGTGATTGTGATTGTGTGATTGTGATTGTGTGATTGTGATTGTGTGATTGTGATTGTGTGATTGTGATTGTGTGATTGTGATTGTGTGATTGTGATTGTGTGATTGTGATTGTGTGATTGTGATTGTGTGATTGTGATTGTGTGATTGTGATTGTGTGATTGTGATTGTGTGATTGTGATTGTGTGATTGTGATTGTGTGATTGTGATTGTGTGATTGTGATTGTGTGATTGTGATTGTGTGATTGTGATTGTGTGATTGTGATTGTGTGATTGTGATTGTGTGATTGTGATTGTGTGATTGTGATTGTGTGATTGTGATTGTGTGATTGTGATTGTGTGATTGTGATTGTGTGATTGTGATTGTGTGATTGTGATTGTGTGATTGTGATTGTGTGATTGTGATTGTGTGATTGTGATTGTGTGATTGTGA
Source organism: Megachile rotundata (assembly GCF_050947335.1). NCBI lineage: Eukaryota > Metazoa > Arthropoda > Insecta > Hymenoptera > Megachilidae > Megachile > Megachile rotundata. The sequence continues at coordinate 683,387 of NW_027473376.1, read as the reverse complement.
TTGTGTGATTGTGATTGTGTGATTGTGATTGTGTGATTGTGATTGTGTGATTGCGATTGTGTGATTGCGATTGTGTGATTGTGTAATTGTGTGATTGTGTGGTTGTGTGATTATGTGATTGTGTGATTGTGTGATTGTGTGATTGTGATTGTGTGACTGTGATTGTGTGATTGTGATTGTGTGATTGTGATTGTGTGATTGTGATTGTGTGATTGTGATTGTGTGATTGTGATTGTGTGATTGTGATTGTGTGATTGTGATTGTGTGATTGTGTGATTGTGTGATTGTGTGATTGTGTGATTGTGTGATTGTGACTGTGTGATTGTGTGAGTGTGTGATTGTGTGATTGTGTGATTTATTGAGTGTGCGATTGTGTGATTGTGTGATTGTGTGATTGTGACGTTGTGATTGTGTGATTGTGACTGTGTGATTGTGTGAGTGTGTGATTGTATGATTGAGTGATTGTGTGGTTGTGTGATTGTGTGGTTGTGTGATTGTGTGGTTGTGTGACTGTGTGATTGTGTGATTGTGTGATTGTGTGATTGTGTGGTTGTGTGATTGTTTGATTGTGTGATTAGGTGATTGTGTGATTGTGTGATTGTGTGATTGTGTGATTGTGTGGTTGTGTGATTGTGTGATTGTGTGATTGTGTGATTGTGTGATTGTGTGATTGTGCGATTGTGTGATTGTGTGATTGTGTGATTGTGTGATTGTGTGATTATGTGATTGTGTGATTGTGTGATTGTGTGATTGTGTGAGTGTGTGATTGTCTGATTGAGTGATTGTGTGCTTGTGTGATTGCGTGGTTGTGTGATTGTGTGATTGTGTGATTAGGTGATTGTGTGTTGGTGTGATTGTGTGATTGTGACTGTGTGATTGTGTGAGTGTGTGATTGTGTGATTGAGTGATTGTGTGCTTGTGTGATTGTGTGGTTTTGTGACTGTGTGATTGTGTGATTGTGTGATTGTGTGATTGTGTGATTGTGTGAATGTGTGATTGTGTGATTGTGTGATTGTGTGATTGTGTGATTGTGTGGTTGTGTGATTGTTTGATTGTGTGATTAGGTGATTGCGTGGTTGTGTGATTGTGTGATTGTGTGATTAGGTGATTGTGTGCTTGTGTGATTGTGTGAGTGTGTGATTGTCTGATTGAGTGATTGTGTGCTTGCGTGATTGCGTGGTTGTGTGATGCGTGGTTGTGTGATTGTGTGATTGTGTGATTAGGTGATTGTGTGATTGTGTGATTGTGACTGTGTGATTGTGTGAGTGTGTGATTGTGTGATTGAGTGATTGTGTGCTTGTGTGATTGTGTGGTTGTGTGATTGTGTGATTGTGTGATTGTGTGATTGTGTGATTGTGTGATTGTGTGATTGTGTGATTGTGTGATTGTGTGATTGTGTGATTGTGTGATTGTGTGATTGTGTGATTGTGTGATTGTGTGATTGTGTGATTGTGTGATTGTGTGATTGTGTGATTGTGTGATTGTGGTTGTGTGATTGTGACTGTGTGATTGTGTGATTGTGTGATTATGTGATTGTGTGATTGTGTGATTGTGTGAGTGTGTGATTGTGTGATTGTGTGATTGTGTGATTGTGTGAGTGTGCGATTGTGTGATTGTGTGATTGTGTGATTGTGTGATTGTGATTGTGTGATTGTGACTGTGTGATTGTGTGAGTGTGTGATTGTGTGATTGTGTGATTGTGTGATTGTGTGGTTGTGTGATTGTTTGATTGTGTGATTAGGTGATTGTGTGATTGTGTGATTGTCTGATTGTGTGATTGTGTGATTGTGTGATTATGTGATTGTGTGATTGTGTGATTGTGTGAGTGTGTGATTGTCTGATTGAGTGATTGTGTGCTTGTGTGATTGTGTGGTTGTGTGATTGTGTGATTGTGTGATTAGGAGATTGTGTGATTGTGTGATTGTGTGATTGTGACTGTGTGATTGTGTGATTGTGTGATTGAGTGATTGTGTGAGTGTGTGGTTGTGTGATTGTGTGATTGTGTGGTTGTGTGATTGTGTGATTGTGTGATTGTGTGATTGTGTGATTGTGTGATTGTGTGATTGTGTGATTGTGTGACTCTGTGATTGTGTGATTTTGTGATTGTGTGATTGTGTGATTGTGTGATTGTGTGATTGTGGTTGTGTGATTGTGACTGTGTGATTGTGATTGTGTGATTGTGATTGTGTGATTCTGACTGTGTGATTGTGTGAGTGTGTGATTGTGTGATTGTGTGATTGTGTGATTGTGTGAGTGTGCGATTGTGTGATTGTGTGATTGTGTGATTGTGATTGTGTGATTGTGACTGTGTGATTGTGTGAGTGTGTGATTGTGTGATTGTGTGATTGTGTGATTGTGTGGTTGTGTGATTGTTTGATTGTGTGATTAGGTGATTGTGTGATTGTGTGATTGTCTGATTGTGTGATTGTGTGATTGTGTGATTATGTGATTGTCTGATTGTGTGATTGTGTGGTTGTGTGATTGTGTGGTTGTGTGATTGTGTGATTGTGTGATTAGGAGATTGTGTGATTGTGTGATTGTGTGATTGTGACTGTGTGATTGTGTGATTGTGTGATTGAGTGATTGTGTGAGTGTGTGGTTGTGTGATTGTGTGATTGTGTGATTGTGTGGTTGTGTGATTGTGTGATTGTGCGATTGTGTGATTGTGTGATTGTGTGATTGTGTGATTGTGTGATTGTGTGATTGTGTGATTGTGTGATTGTGTGATTGTGTGATTGTGTGATTGTGTGATTGTGTGATTGTGTGATTGTGACTGTGTGATTGTGTGGTTGTGTGATTGTGTGATTGTGTGATTGTGTGATTGTGTGATTGTGTGATAGTGACTGTGTGATTGTGTGATTGTGTGATTGTGTGATTGTGTGATTGTGTGATTGTGTGATTGTGTGATTGTGTGATTGTGTGATTGTGTGATTGTGCGATTGTGACTGTGTGATTGTGTGGTTGTGTGATTGTGTGATTGTGTGATTGTGTGATTGTGTGATTGTGTGATTGTGTGATAGTGACTGTGTGATTGTGTGATTGTGTGATTGTGTGATTGTGTGACCGTGATTGTGTGACCGTGATTGTGTGACCGTGATTGTGTGACCGTGATTGTGTGGCCGTGATTGAGTGACCGTGATTGTGATTGCGCGATTGTGTGATTATGTGATCGTGTGATCGTGTGATTGTGTGATCGTGTGATTGTGTGATTGTGTGAGTGTGTGATTGTGTGATTGTGTGATTGTGTGATTGTGACTGTGTGATCGCGTGATTGTGTGATTGTGTGGTTGTGTGATTTTGTGATTGTGTGATTGTGTGATTGTGTGATTGTGTGATTGTGACTGTGTGATTGTGTGAGTGTGTGATTGTGTGAGTGTGTGATTGTGTGATTGTGTGATTGTGTGATTGTGTGATTGTGTGATTGTGTGATTGTGTGGTTGTGTGATTGTGTGATTGTGTGATTAGGTTATTGTGTGATTGTGCGATTGTGTAATTGTGATTGTGTGATTGTGATTGTGTGTACTGTGTGATTGTGTGATTGTGTGATTGTGTGATTGTGTGATTGTGTGATTGTGTGATTGTGTGATTGTGGGATTGTGTGATTGTGTGATTGTGTGATTGTGTGATTGTGTGATTATGTGATTGTGTGATTGAGTGATTGTGTGATTGTGTGAGTGTGTGATTGTCTGATTGAGTGATTGTGTGCTTGTGTGATTGTGTGATTGTGTGATTGTGTGATTGTGTGATTGTGGGATTGTGTGATTGTGTGATTGTGTGATTGTGTGATTGTGTGATTATGTGATTGTGTGATTGTGTGATTGTGTGATTGTGTGAGTGTGTGATTGTCTGATTGAGTGATTGTGTGCTTGTGTGATTGTGTGCTTGTGTGATTGTGTGATTGTGTGATTAGGTGATTGTGTAATTGTGTGATTGTGTGATTGTGTGATTGTGACTGTGTGATTGTGTGAGTGTGTGATTGTGTGAGTGTGTGATTGTGTGATTGTGTGATTGTGTGATTGTGTGATTGTGTGATTGTGTGATTGTATGATTGTGTGGTTGTGTGATTGTGTGATTGTGTGATTAGGTGATTGTGTGATTGTGCGATTGTGTAATTGTGATTGTGTGATTGTGATTGTGTGTACTGTGTGATTGTGTGATTGTGTGATTGTGTGATTGTGTGATTGGGTGATTGTGTGATTGTGTGATTGTGTGATTGTGTGATTATGTGATTGTGTGATTGTGTGATTGTGTGATTGTGTGGTTGTGTGATTGTGTGATTGTGTGATTGTGTGATTGTGTGATTGTGTGATTGTGTGATTGTGTGACTGTGTGATTGTGTGATTTTGTGATTGTGTGATTGTGTGATTGTGCGATTGTGTAATTGTGATTGTGTGATTGTGATTGTGTGTACTGTGTGATTGTGTGATTGTGTGATTGCGTGATTGTGTGATTGTGTGATTCTGTGATTGTGTGATTGTGTGATTGTGCGATTGTGTGATTGTGTGCTTGTGTGATTGTGTGGTTGTGTGATTGTGTGATTGTGTGATTGTGTGATTGTGTGATTGTGTGATTGTGTGATTGTGTGATTGTGTGATTGTGTGATTGTGTGATTGTGTGATTGTGTGATTGTGACTGTGTGATTGTGTGGTTGTGTGATTGTGTGATTGTGTGATTGTGTGATTGTGTGATTGTGTGATAGTGACTGTGTGATTGTGTGATTGTGTGATTGTGTGATTGTGTGACCGTGATTGTGTGACCGTGATTGTGTGACCGTGATTGTGTGACCGTGATTGTGTGGCCGTGATTGAGTGACCGTGATTGTGATTGCGTGATTGTGTGATTATGTGATCGTGTGATCGTGTGATTGTGTGATCGTGTGATTGTGTGATTGTGTGAGTGTGTGATTGTGTGATTGTGTGATTGTGTGATTGTGACTGTGTGATTGCGTGATTGTGTGATTGTGTGGTTGTGTGATTTTGTGATTGTGTGATTGTGTGATTGTGTGATTGTGTGATTGTGACTGTGTGATTGTGTGAGTGTGTGATTGTGTGAGTGTGTGATTGTGTGATTGTGTGATTGTGTGATTGTGTGATTGTGTGATTGTGTGATTGTGTGATTGTGTGGTTGTGTGATTGTGTGATTGTGTGATTAGGTGATTGTGTGATTGTGCGATTGTGTAATTGTGATTGTGTGATTGTGATTGTGTGTACTGTGTGATTGTGTGATTGTGTGATTGTGTGATTGTGTGATTGTGTGATTGTGTGATTGTGTGATTGTGTGATTGTGGGATTGTGTGATTGTGTGATTGTGTGATTGTGTGATTGTGTGATTGTGTGATTATGTGATTGTGTGATTGTGTGATTGTGTGATTGTGTGAGTGTGTGATTGTCTGATTGAGTGATTGTGTGCTTGTGTGATTGTGTGCTTGTGTGATTGTGTGCTTGTGTGATTGTGTGATTGTGTGATTAGGTGATTGTGTAATTGTGTGATTGTGGGATTGTGACTGTGTGATTGTGTGAGTGTGTGATTGTGTGCTTGTGTGATTGTGTTGTTGTGTGATTGTGTGATTGTGTGATTGTGTGATTGTGTGATTGTGTGATTGTGACTGTGTGATTGTGTGGTTGTGTGATTGTGTGATTGTGTGATTAGGTTATTGTGTGATTGTGCGATTGTGTAATTGTGATTGTGTGATTGTGATTGTGTGTACTGTGTGATTGTGTGATTGTGTGATTGTGTGATTGTGTGATTGTGTGATTGTGTGATTGTGTGATTGTGGGATTGTGTGATTGTGTGATTGTGTGATTGTGTGATTGTGTGATTATGTGATTGTGTGATTGTGTGATTGTGTGATTGTGTGAGTGTGTGATTGTCTGATTGAGTGATTGTGTGCTTGTGTGATTGTGTGATTGTGTGATTGTGTGATTGTGTGATTGTGGGATTGTGTGATTGTGTGATTGTGTGATTGTGTGATTGTGTGATTATGTGATTGTGTGATTGTGTGATTGTGTGATTGTGTGAGTGTGTGATTGTCTGATTGAGTGATTGTGTGCTTGTGTGATTGTGTGCTTGTGTGATTGTGTGATTGTGTGATTAGGTGATTGTGTAATTGTGTGATTGTGTGATTGTGTGATTGTGACTGTGTGATTGTGTGAGTGTGTGATTGTGTGAGTGTGTGATTGTGTGATTGTGTGATTGTGTGATTGTGTGATTGTGTGATTGTGTGATTGTGTGATTGTGTGGTTGTGTGATTGTGTGATTGTGTGATTAGGTGATTGTGTGATTGTGCGATTGTGTAATTGTGATTGTGTGATTGTGATTGTGTGTACTGTGTGATTGTGTGATTGTGTGATTGTGTGATTGTGTGATTGGGTGATTGTGTGATTGTGTGATTGTGTGATTGTGTGATTATGTGATTGTGTGATTGTGTGATTGTGTGATTGTGTGGTTGTGTGATTGTGTGATTGTGTGATTGTGTGATTGTGTGATTGTGTGATTGTGTGATTGTGTGACTGTGTGATTGTGTGATTTTGTGATTGTGTGATTGTGTGATTGTGCGATTGTGTAATTGTGATTGTGTGATTGTGATTGTGTGTACTGTGTGATTGTGTGATTGTGTGATTGCGTGATTGTGTGATTGTGTGATTCTGTGATTGTGTGATTGTGTGATTGTGTGATTGTGTGATTGTGTGCTTGTGTGATTGTGTGGTTGTGTGATTGTGTGATTGTGTGATTGTGTGATTGTGTGATTGTGTGATTGTGTGATTGTGTGATTGTGTGATTGTGTGATTGTGTGATTGTGTGATTGTGTGATTGTGTGATTGTGTGATTGTGACTGTGTGATTGTGTGGTTGTGTGATTGTGTGATTGTGTGATTGTGTGATTGTGTGATTGTGTGATAGTGACTGTGTGATTGTGTGATTGTGTGATTGTGTGACCGTGATTGTGTGACCGTGATTGTGTGACCGTGATTGTGTGACCGTGATTGTGTGACCGTGATTGTGTGGCCGTGATTGAGTGACCGTGATTGTGATTGCGTGATTGTGTGATTATGTGATCGTGTGATCGTGTGATTGTGTGATCGTGTGATTGTGTGATTGTGTGAGTGTGTGATTGTGTGATTGTGTGATTGTGTGATTGTGACTGTGTGATTGCGTGATTGTGTGATTGTGTGGTTGTGTGATTTTGTGATTGTGTGATTGTGTGATTGTGTGATTGTGTGATTGTGACTGTGTGATTGTGTGAGTGTGTGATTGTGTGAGTGTGTGATTGTGTGATTGTGTGATTGTGTGATTGTGTGATTGTGTGATTGTGTGATTGTGTGATTGTGTGGTTGTGTGATTGTGTGATTGTGTGATTAGGTGATTGTGTGATTGTGCGATTGTGTAATTGTGATTGTGTGATTGTGATTGTGTGTACTGTGTGATTGTGTGATTGTGTGATTGTGTGATTGTGTGATTGTGTGATTGTGTGATTGTGTGATTGTGTGATTGTGTGATTGTGTGATTGTGTGATTGTGTGATTGTGTGATTATGTGATTGTGTGATTGTGTGATTGTGTGATTGTGTGAGTGTGTGATTGTCTGATTGAGTGATTGTGTGCTTGTGTGATTGTGTGCTTGTGTGATTGTGTGCTTGTGTGATTGTGTGCTTGTGTGATTGTGTGATTGTGTGATTAGGTGATTGTGTAATTGTGTGATTGTGGGATTGTGACTGTGTGATTGTGTGAGTGTGTGATTGTGTGCTTGTGTGATTGTGTTGTTGTGTGATTGTGTGATTGTGTGATTGTGTGATTGTGTGATTGTGTGATTGTGACTGTGTGATTGTGTGAGTGTGTGATTGTGTGAGTGTGTGATTGTGTGATTGTGTGATTGTGTGATTGTGTGATTGTGTGATTGTGTGATTGTGTGATTGTGTGGTTGTGTGATTGTGTGATTGTGTGATTAGGTGATTGTGTGATTGTGCGATTGTGTAATTGTGATTGTGTGATTATGTGATTGTGTGATTGTGTGATTGTGTGATTGTGTGAGTGTGTGATTGTCTGATTGAGTGATTGTGTGCTTGTGTGATTGTGTGCTTGTGTGATTGTGTGATTAGGTGATTGTGTAATTGTGTGATTGTGGGATTGTGACTGTGTGATTGTGTGAGTGTGTGATTGTGTGATTGAGTGATTGTGTGCTTGTGTGATTGTGTTGTTGTGTGATTGTGTGATTGTGACTGTGTGATTGTGATTGTGTGATTGTGATTGTGTGATTGTGACTGTGTGATTGTGTGAGTGTGTGATTGTGTTATTGTGTGATTGTGTGATTGTGTGATTGTGCGATTGTGTGATTGTGTGATTGTGTGATTGTGTGATTGTGTGATTGTGTGAGTGTGTGATTGTGTGATTGTGTGATTGTGTGATTGTGATTGTGTGATTGCGTGATTGTGTGATTGTGTGGTTGTGTGATTTTGTGATTGTGTGATTGTGTGATTGTGTGATTGTGTGATTGTGACTGTGTGATTGTGTGAGTGTGTGATTGTGTGAGTGTGTGATTGTGTGATTGTGTGATTGTGTGATTGTGTGATTGTGTGATTGTGTGATTGTGTGGTTGTGTGATTGTGTGATTGTGTGATTAGGTGATTGTGTGATTGTGCGATTGTGTAATTGTGATTGTGTGATTTTGATTGTGTGTACTGTGTGATTGTGTGATTGTGTGATTGTGTGATTGTGTGATTGTGTGATTGTGTGATTGTGTGATTGTGGGATTGTGTGATTAGGTGATTGTGATTGTGTGATTGTGGGATTGTGACTGTGTGATTGTGTGAGTGTGTGATTGTGTGATTGTGTGATTGTGTGATTGTGTAATTGTGTGATTGTGGGATTGTGTCTGTGTGATTGTGTGATTGAGTGATTGTGTGCTTGTGTGATTGTGTGTACTGTGTGATTGTGTGATTGTGTGATTGTGTGATTGTGTGATTGTGTGATTGTGTAATTGTGTGATTGTGGGATTGTGACTGTGTGATTGTGTGATTGAGTGATTGTGTGCTTGTGTGATTGTGTTGTTGTGTGATTGTGTGATTGTGTGATTGTGTGATTGTGTGATTGTGTGATTGTGTGATTGTGTGATTGTGTGATTGTGACTGTGTGATTGTGTGAGTGTGTGATTGTGTGAGTGTGCGATTGTGTGAGTGTGTGATTGTGTGATTGTGTGATTGTGTGATTGTGTGATTGTGTGATTGTGTGGTTGTGTGATTGTGTGATTGTGTGATTAGGTGATTGTGTGATTGTGCGGTTGTGTAATTGTGATTGTGTGATTGTGATTGTGTGTCCTGTGTGATTGTGTGATTGTGTGATTGTGTGATTGTGTGATTGTGTGATTGTGTGATTGTGTGATTGTGTGATTGTGTGATTGTGTGATTATGTGATTGTGTGATTGTGTGATTGTGTGATTGTGTGGTTGTGTGATTGTGTGATTGTGTGATTGTGTGATTGTGTGATTGTGTGATTGTGTGATTGTGTGACTGTGTGATTGTGTGATTTTGTGATTGTGTGATTGTGTGATTGTGCGATTGTGTAATTGTGATTGTGTGATTGTGATTGTGTGTACTGTGTGATTGTGTGATTGTGTGATTGCGTGATTGTGTGATTGTGTGATTGTGTGATTGTGTGATTGTGTGATTGTGTGATTGTGTGATTGTGTGCTTGTGTGATTGTGTGGTTGTGTGATTGTGTGATTGTGTGATTGTGTGATTGTGTGATTGTGTGATTGTGTGATTGTGTGATTGTGTGATTGTGTGATTGTGTGATTGTGTGATTGTGTGATTGTGTGATTGTGTGATTGTGTGATTGTGTGATTGTGTGATTGTGTGATTGTGACTGTGTGATTGTGTGGTTGTGTGATTGTGTGATTGTGTGATTGTGTGATTGTGTGATTGTGTGATTGTGTGATAGTGACTGTGTGATTGTGTGATTGTGTGATTGTGTGATTGTGTGACCGTGATTGTGTGACCGTGATTGTGTGACCGTGATTGTGTGACCGTGATTGTGTGGCCGTGATTGAGTGACCGTGATTGTGATTGCGTGATTGTGTGATTATGTGATCGTGTGATCGTGTGATTGTGTGATCGTGTGATTGTGTGATTGTGTGAGTGTGTGATTGTGTGATTGTGTGATTGTGTGATTGTGACTGTGTGATTGCGTGATTGTGTGATTGTGTGAGTGTGTGATTGTGTGAGTGTGTGATTGTGTGATTGTGTGATTGTGTGATTGTGTGATTGTGTGATTGTGTGACTGTGTGGTTGTGTGATTGTGTGATTGTGTGATTGTGTGATTGTGTGATTGTGTGATTGTGTGATTGTGTGATTGTGTGACTGTGTGATTGTGTGATTTTGTGATTGTGTGATTGTGTGATTGTGCAATTGTGTAATTGTGATTGTGTGATTGTGATTGTGTGTACTGTGTGATTGTGTGATTGTGTGATTGCGTGATTGTGTGATTGTGTGATTGTGTGATTGTGTGATTGTGTGATTGTGTGATTGTGTGATTGTGTGCTTGTGTGATTGTGTGGTTGTGTGATTGTGTGATTGTGTGATTGTGTGATTGTGTGATTGTGTGATTGTGTGATTGTGTGATTGTGTGATTGTGTGATTGTGTGACCGTGATTGTGTGACCGTGATTGTGTGACCGTGATTGTGTGACCGTGATTGTGTGGCCGTGATTGAGTGACCGTGATTGTGATTGCGTGATTGTGTGATTATGTGATCGTGTGATCGTGTGATTGTGTGATCGTGTGATTGTGTGATTGTGTGAGTGTGTGATTGTGTGATTGTGTGAGTGTGTGATTGTGTGATTGAGTGATTGTGTGCTTGTGTGATTGTGTTGTTGTGTGATTGTGTGATTGTGTGATTGTGTGATTGTGTGATTGTGTGATTGTGACTGTGTGATTGTGTGAGTGTGTGATTGTGTGAGTGTGTGATTGTGTGATTGTGTGATTGTGTGATTGTGTGATTGTGTGATTGTGTGATTGTGTGATTGTGTGGTTGTGTGATTGTGTGATTGTGTGATTAGGTGATTGTGTGATTGTGCGATTGTGTAATTGTGATTGTGTGATTGTGATTGTGTGTGCTGTGTGATTGTGTGATTGTGTGATTGTGTGATTGTGTGATTGTGTGATTGTGTGATTGTGTGATTGTGTGATTGTGTGATTGTGTGATTGTGTGATTGTGTGATTATGTGATTGTGTGATTGTGTGATTGTGTGATTGTGTGATTGTGTGATTGTGTGAGTGTGTGATTGTCTGATTGAGTGATTGTGTGCTTGTGTGATTGTGTGCTTGTGTGATTGTGTGATTGTGTGATTAGGTGATTGTGTAATTGTGTGATTGTGGGATTGTGACTGTGTGATTGTGTGAGTGTGTGATTGTGTGATTGAGTGATTGTGTGCTTGTGTGATTGTGTTGTTGTGTGATTGTGTGATTGTGTGATTGTGTGATTGTGTGATTGTGTGATTGTGACTGTGTGATTGTGTGGTTGTGTGATTGTGTGATTGTGTGATTGTGTGATTGTGTGATTGTGTGATAGTGACTGTGTGATTGTGTGATTGTGTGATTGTGTGATTGTGTGGCCGTGATTGAGTGACAGTGATTGTGTGACCGTGATTGTGTGGCCGTGATTAAGTGACCGTGATTGTGATTGCGTGATTGTGTGATTGTGTGATCGTGTGATCGTGTGATTGTGTGATCGTGTGATTGTGTGATTGTGACTGTGTGATTGTGTGAGTGTGTGATTGTGTGATTGAGTGATTGTGTGCTTGTGTGATTGTGTGGTTGTGTGATTGTGTGATTGTGTGATTGTGTGATTGTGTGATTGTGTGATTGTGTGATTGTGTGATTGTGTGATTGTGTGATTGTGTGATTGTGTGATTGTGTGATTGTGTGATTGTGTGATTGTGTGATTGTGTGATTGTGTGATTGTGTGATTGTGTGATTGTGTGATTGTGGTTGTGTGATTGTGACTGTGTGATTGTGATTGTGTGATTGTGATTGTGTGATTCTGACTGTGTGATTGTGTGAGTGTGTGATTGTGTGATTGTGTGATTATGTGATTGTGTGATTGTGTGATTGTGTGATTGTGTGATTGTGTGATTGTGTGAGTGTGTGATTGTCTGATTGAGTGATTGTGTGCTTGTGTGATTGCGTGGTTGTGTGATTGTGTGATTGTGTGATTAGGTGATTGTGTGATTGTGTGATTGTGTGATTGTTTGATTGTGTGATTGTGTGATTGTGTGATTGTGTGATTGTGTGATTGTGTGCTTGTGTGATTGTGTGGTTGTGTGATTGTGTGATTGTGTGATTAGGTGATTGTGTAATTGTGTGATTGTGGGATTGTGACTGTGTGATTGTGTGAGTGTGTGATTGTGTGATTGAGTGATTGTGTGCTTGTGTGATTGTGTTGTTGTGTGATTGTGTGATTGTGTGATTGTGTGATCGTGTGATTGTGTGATTGTGTGATTGTGTGATTGTGTGATTGTGTGATTGTGTGATTGTGTGATTGTGTGATTGTGTGATTGTGTGATTGTGTGATTGTGTGATTGTGTGATTGTGTGATTGTGTGATTGTGTGATTGTGTGATTGTGTGATTGTGTGATTGTGTGATTGTGTGATTGTGTGATTGTGTGATTGTGGTTGTGTGATTGTGACTGTGTGATTGTGATTGTGTGATTGTGACTGTGTGATTGTGTGAGTGTGTGATTGTGTGATTGTGTGATTGTGTGATTTATTGAGTGTGCGATTGTGTGATTGTGTGATTGTGTGATTGTGATTGTGTGATTGTGACTGTGTGATTGTGTGAGTGTGTGATTGTGTGGTTCTGTGATTGTGTGGTTGTGTGATTGTGTGGTTGTGTGATTGTGTGATTGTGTGATTATGTGATTGTGTGATTGTGTGATTGTGTGATTGTGTGAGAGCGTGATTGTCTGATTGAGTGATTGTGTGCTTGTGTGATTGTGTGGTTGTGTGATTGTGTGATTGTGTGATTGTGTGGTTGTGTGATTGTGTGATTGTGTGATTGTGTGATTGTGTGACTGTGTGATTGTGTGATTGTGTGATTGTGTGATTGTGTGATTGTGTGACCGTGATTGAGTGACAGTGATTGTGTGACCGTGATTGTGTGGCCGTGATTGAGTGACCGTGATTGTGATTGCGTGATTGTGTGATTGTGTGATCGTGTGATCGTGTGATTGTGTGATCGTGTGATTGTGTGATTGTGTGAGTGTGTGATTGAGTGATTGTGTGCTTGTGTGATTGTGTGGTTGTGTGATTGTGTGATTGTGTGATTGTGTGATTGTGTGATTGTGTGATTGTGTGATTGTGTGATTGTGTGATTGTGTGATTGTGTGATTGTGTGGTTGTGTGATTGTTTGATTGTGTGATTAGGTGATTGTGTGATTAGGTGATTGTGTAATTGTGTGATTGTGGGATTGTGACTGTGTGATTGTGTGAGTGTGTGATTGTGTGATTGAGTGATTGTGTGCTTGTGTGATTGTGTGATTGTGTGATTATGTGATTGTGTGATTGTGTGATTGTGTGATTGTGTGAGTGTGTGATTGTGTGATTATGTGATTGTGTGATTGTGTGAGTGTGTGATTGTGATTGTGTGATTGTGATTGTGTGATTGTGATTGTGTGATTGTGATTGTGTGATTGTGATTGTGTGATTGTGATTGTGTGATTGTGATTGTGTGATTGTGATTGTGTGATTGTGATTGTGTGATTGTGATTGTGTGATTGTGATTGTGTGATTGTGATTGTGTGATTGTGATTGTGTGATTGTGATTGTGTGATTGTGATTGTGTGATTGTGATTGTGTGATTGTGATTGTGTGATTGTGATTGTGTGATTGTGATTGTGTGATTGTGATTGTGTGATTGTGATTGTGTGATTGTGATTGTGTGATTGTGATTGTGTGATTGTGATTGTGTGATTGTGATTGTGTGATTGTGATTGTGTGATTGTGATTGTGTGATTGTGATTGTGTGATTGTGATTGTGTGATTGTGATTGTGTGATTGTGATTGTGTGATTGTGATTGTGTGATTGTGATTGTGTGATTGTGATTGTGTGATTGTGATTGTGTGATTGTGATTGTGTGATTGTGATTGTGTGATTGTGATTGTGTGATTGTGATTGTGTGATTGTGATTGTGTGATTGTGATTGTGTGATTGTGATTGTGTGATTGTGATTGTGTGATTGTGATTGTGTGATTGTGATTGTGTGATTGTGATTGTGTGATTGTGATTGTGTGATTGTGATTGTGTGATTGTGATTGTGTGATTGTGACTGTGTGATTGTGATTGTGTGATTGTGACTGTGTGATTGTGTGAGTGTGTGATTGTGTGATTGTGTGATTGTGTGATTTATTGAGTGTGCGATTGTGTGATTGTGTGATTGTGTGATTGTGATTGTGTGATTGTGACTGTGTGATTGTGTGAGTGTGTGATTGTGTGGTTCTGTGATTGTGTGGTTGTGTGATTGTGTGGTTGTGTGATTGTGTGATTGTGTGATTATGTGATTGTGTGATTGTGTGATTGTGTGATTGTGTGAGAGCGTGATTGTCTGATTGAGTGATTGTGTGCTTGTGTGATTGTGTGGTTGTGTGATTGTGTGATTGTGTGATTGTGTGGTTGTGTGATTGTGTGATTGTGTGATTGTGTGATTGTGTGACTGTGTGATTGTGTGATTGTGTGATTGTGTGATTGTGTGATTGTGTGACCGTGATTGAGTGACAGTGATTGTGTGACCGTGATTGTGTGGCCGTGATTGAGTGACCGTGATTGTGATTGCGTGATTGTGTGATTGTGTGATCGTGTGATCGTGTGATTGTGTGATCGTGTGATTGTGTGATTGTGTGAGTGTGTGATTGAGTGATTGTGTGCTTGTGTGATTGTGTGGTTGTGTGATTGTGTGATTGTGTGATTGTGTGATTGTGTGATTGTGTGATTGTGTGATTGTGTGATTGTGTGATTGTGTGATTGTGTGATTGTGTGGTTGTGTGATTGTTTGATTGTGTGATTAGGTGATTGTGTGATTAGGTGATTGTGTAATTGTGTGATTGTGGGATTGTGACTGTGTGATTGTGTGAGTGTGTGATTGTGTGATTGAGTGATTGTGTGCTTGTGTGATTGTGTGATTGTGTGATTATGTGATTGTGTGATTGTGTGATTGTGTGATTGTGTGAGTGTGTGATTGTGTGATTATGTGATTGTGTGATTGTGTGAGTGTGTGATTGTGATTGTGTGATTGTGATTGTGTGATTGTGATTGTGTGATTGTGATTGTGTGATTGTGATTGTGTGATTGTGATTGTGTGATTGTGATTGTGTGATTGTGATTGTGTGATTGTGATTGTGTGATTGTGATTGTGTGATTGTGATTGTGTGATTGTGATTGTGTGATTGTGATTGTGTGATTGTGATTGTGTGATTGTGATTGTGTGATTGTGATTGTGTGATTGTGATTGTGTGATTGTGATTGTGTGATTGTGATTGTGTGATTGTGATTGTGTGATTGTGATTGTGTGATTGTGATTGTGTGATTGTGATTGTGTGATTGTGATTGTGTGATTGTGATTGTGTGATTGTGATTGTGTGATTGTGATTGTGTGATTGTGATTGTGTGATTGTGATTGTGTGATTGTGATTGTGTGATTGTGATTGTGTGATTGTGATTGTGTGATTGTGATTGTGTGATTGTGATTGTGTGATTGTGATTGTGTGATTGTGATTGTGTGATTGTGATTGTGTGATTGTGATTGTGTGATTGTGATTGTGTGATTGTGATTGTGTGATTGTGATTGTGTGATTGTGATTGTGTGATTGTGATTGTGTGATTGTGATTGTGTGATTGTGATTGTGTGATTGTGATTGTGTGATTGTGATTGTGTGATTGTGATTGTGTGATTGTGATTGTGTGATTGTGATTGTGTGATTGTGATTGTGTGATTGTGATTGTGTGATTGTGATTGTGTGATTGTGATTGTGTGATTGTGATTGTGTGATTGTGATTGTGTGATTGTGATTGTGTGATTGTGATTGTGTGATTGTGATTGTGTGATTGTGATTGTGTGATTGTGATTGTGTGATTGTGATTGTGTGATTGTGATTGTGTGATTGTGATTGTGTGATTGTGATTGTGTGATTGTGATTGTGTGATTGTGATTGTGTGATTGTGATTGTGTGATTGTGATTGTGTGATTGTGATTGTGTGATTGTGATTGTGTGATTGTGATTGTGTGATTGTGATTGTGTGATTGTGATTGTGTGATTGTGATTGTGTGATTGTGATTGTGTGATTGTGATTGTGTGATTGTGATTGTGTGATTGTGATTGTGTGATTGTGATTGTGTGATTGTGATTGTGATTGTGTGATTGTGATTGTGTGATTGTGATTGTGTGATTGTGATTGTGTGATTGTGATTGTGTGATTGTGATTGTGTGATTGTGATTGTGTGATTGTGATTGTGTGATTGTGATTGTGTGATTGTTATTGTGTGATTGTGATTGTGTGATTGTGATTGTGTGATTGTGATTGTGTGATTGTGATTGTGTGATTGTGATTGTGTGATTGTGATTGTGTGATTGTGATTGTGTGATTGTGATTGTGTGATTGTGATTGTGTGATTGTGATTGTGTGATTGTGATTGTGTGATTGTGATTGTGTGATTGTGATTGTGTGATTGTGATTGTGTGATTGTGATTGTGTGATTGTGATTGTGTGATTGTGATTGTGTGATTGTGATTGTGTGATTGTGATTGTGTGATTGTGATTGTGTGATTGTGATTGTGTGATTGTGATTGTGTGATTGTGATTGTGTGATTGTGATTGTGTGATTGTGATTGTGTGATTGTGATTGTGTGATTGTGATTGTGTGATTGTGATTGTGTGATTGTGATTGTGTGATTGTGATTGTGTGATTGTGATTGTGTGATTGTGATTGTGTGATTGTGATTGTGTGATTGTGATTGTGTGATTGTGATTGTGTGATTGTGATTGTGTGATTGTGATTGTGTGATTGTGATTGTGTGATTGTGATTGTGTGATTGTGATTGTGTGATTGTGATTGTGTGATTGTGATTGTGTGATTGTGATTGTGTGATTGTGATTGTGTGATTGTGATTGTGTGATTGTGATTGTGTGATTGTGATTGTGTGATTGCGATTGTGTGATTGCGATTGTGTGATTGTGTAATTGTGTGATTGTGTGGTTGTGTGATTATGTGATTGTGTGATTGTGTGATTGTGTGATTGTGATTGTGTGACTGTGATTGTGTGATTGTGATTGTGTGATTGTGATTGTGTGATTGTGATTGTGTGATTGTGATTGTGTGATTGTGATTGTGTGATTGTGTGATTGTGTGATTGTGTGATTGTGTGATTGTGTGATTGTGTGATTGTGTGATTGTGACTGTGTGATTGTGTGAGTGTGTGATTGTGTGATTGTGTGATTGTGTGATTTATTGAGTGTGCGATTGTGTGATTGTGTGATTGTGTGATTGTGACGTTGTGATTGTGTGATTGTGACTGTGTGATTGTGTGAGTGTGTGATTGTATGATTGAGTGATTGTGTGGTTGTGTGATTGTGTGGTTGTGTGATTGTGTGGTTGTGTGATTGTGTGATTGTGTGATTGTGTGATTGTGTGATTGTGTGGTTGTGTGATTGTTTGATTGTGTGATTAGGTGATTGTGTGATTGTGTGATTGTGTGATTGTGTGATTGTGTGGTTGTGTGATTGTGTGATTGTGTGATTGTGTGATTGTGTGATTGTGTGATTGTGCGATTGTGTGATTGCGTGATTGTGTGATTGTGTGATTGTGTGATTATGTGATTGTGTGATTGTGTGATTGTGTGATTGTGTGAGTGTGTGATTGTCTGATTGAGTGATTGTGTGCTTGTGTGATTGCGTGGTTGTGTGATTGTGTGATTGTGTGATTAGGTGATTGTGTGTTGGTGTGATTGTGTGATTGTGACTGTGTGATTGTGTGAGTGTGTGATTGTGTGATTGAGTGATTGTGTGCTTGTGTGATTGTGTGGTTGTGTGACTGTGTGATTGTGTGATTGTGTGATTGTGTGATTGTGTGATTGTGTGATTGTGTGATTGTGTGATTGTGTGATTGTGTGATTGTGTGATTGTGTGATTGTGTGATTGTGTGATTGTGTGATTGTGTGATTGTGATTGTGTGATTGTGACTGTGTGATTGTGTGAGTGTGTGATTGAGTGATTGTGTGCTTGTGTGATTGTGTGGTTGTGTGATTGTGTGATTGTGTGATTAGGAGATTGTGTGATTGTGTGATTGTGACTGTGTGATTGTGTGATTGTGTGGTTGTGTGATTGTGTGATTGTGTGATTGTGTGATTGTGTGATTGTGTGATTGTGTGATTGTGTGATTGTGTGACTCTGTGATTGTGTGATTTTGTGATTGTGTGATTGTGTGATTGTGTGATTGTGTGATTGTGGTTGTGTGATTGTGACTGTGTGATTGTGATTGTGTGATTGTGATTGTGTGATTCTGACTGTGTGATTGTGTGAGTGTGTGATTGTGTGATTGTGTGATTGTGTGATTGTGTGAGTGTGCGATTGTGTGATTGTGTGATTGTGTGATTGTGTGATTGTGTGATTGTGATTGTGTGATTGTGACTGTGTGATTGTGTGAGTGTGTGATTGTGTGATTGTGTGATTGTGTGATTGTGTGGTTGTGTGATTGTTTGATTGTGTGATTAGGTGATTGTGTGATTGTGTGATTGTCTGATTGTGTGATTGTGTGATTGTGTGATTATGTGATTGTGTGATTGTGTGATTGTGTGGTTGTGTGATTGTGTGGTTGTGTGATTGTGTGATTGTGTGATTAGGAGATTGTGTGATTGTGTGATTGTGTGATTGTGACTGTGTGATTGTGTGATTGTGTGATTGAGTGATTGTGTGAGTGTGTGGTTGTGTGATTGTGTGATTGTGTGATTGTGTGGTTGTGTGATTGTGTGATTGTGTGATTGTGTGATTGTGTGATTGTGTGATTGTGTGATTGTGTGATTGTGTGATTGTGTGATTGTGTGATTGTGTGATTGTGTGATTGTGTGATTGTGATTGTGTGATTGTGACTGTGTGATTGTGTGAGTGTGTGATTGAGTGATTGTGTGCTTGTGTGATTGTGTGGTTGTGTGATTGTGTGATTGTGTGATTAGGAGATTGTGTGATTGTGTGATTGTGACTGTGTGATTGTGTGATTGTGTGGTTGTGTGATTGTGTGATTGTGTGATTGTGTGATTGTGTGATTGTGTGATTGTGTGATTGTGTGATTGTGTGACTCTGTGATTGTGTGATTTTGTGATTGTGTGATTGTGTGATTGTGTGATTGTGTGATTGTGGTTGTGTGATTGTGACTGTGTGATTGTGATTGTGTGATTGTGATTGTGTGATTCTGACTGTGTGATTGTGTGAGTGTGTGATTGTGTGATTGTGTGATTGTGTGATTAGGAGATTGTGTGATTGTGTGATTGTGACTGTGTGATTGTGTGATTGTGTGGTTGTGTGATTGTGTGATTGTGTGATTGTGTGATTGTGTGATTGTGTGATTGTGTGATTGTGACTGTGTGATTGTGTGATTGTGTGGTTGTGTGACTGTGTGATTGTGTGATTGTGTGATTGTGTGATTGTGTGATTGTGTGATTGTGTGATTGTGTGATTGTGTGATTGTGTGATTGTGTGATTGTGTGATTGTGTGATTGTGTGATTGTGTGATTGTGTGATTGTGTGATTGTGATTGTGTGATTGTGACTGTGTGATTGTGTGAGTGTGTGATTGAGTGATTGTGTGCTTGTGTGATTGTGTGGTTGTGTGATTGTGTGATTGTGTGATTAGGAGATTGTGTGATTGTGTGATTGTGACTGTGTGATTGTGTGATTGTGTGGTTGTGTGATTGTGTGATTGTGTGATTGTGTGATTGTGTGATTGTGTGATTGTGTGATTGTGTGATTGTGTGACTCTGTGATTGTGTGATTTTGTGATTGTGTGATTGTGTGATTGTGTGATTGTGTGATTGTGGTTGTGTGATTGTGACTGTGTGATTGTGATTGTGTGATTGTGATTGTGTGATTCTGACTGTGTGATTGTGTGAGTGTGTGATTGTGTGATTGTGTGATTGTGTGATTGTGTGAGTGTGCGATTGTGTGATTGTGTGATTGTGTGATTGTGTGATTGTGTGATTGTGATTGTGTGATTGTGACTGTGTGATTGTGTGAGTGTGTGATTGTGTGATTGTGTGATTGTGTGATTGTGTGGTTGTGTGATTGTTTGATTGTGTGATTAGGTGATTGTGTGATTGTGTGATTGTCTGATTGTGTGATTGTGTGATTGTGTGATTATGTGATTGTGTGATTGTGTGATTGTGTGGTTGTGTGATTGTGTGGTTGTGTGATTGTGTGATTGTGTGATTAGGAGATTGTGTGATTGTGTGATTGTGTGATTGTGACTGTGTGATTGTGTGATTGTGTGATTGAGTGATTGTGTGAGTGTGTGGTTGTGTGATTGTGTGATTGTGTGATTGTGTGGTTGTGTGATTGTGTGATTGTGTGATTGTGTGATTGTGTGATTGTGTGATTGTGTGATTGTGTGATTGTGTGACTCTGTGATTGTGTGATTTTGTGATTGTGTGATTGTGTGATTGTGCGATTGTGTAATTGTGATTGTGTGATTGTGATTGTGTGTACTGTGTGATTGTGTGATTGTGTGATTGTGTGATTGTGTGATTGTGTGATTGTGTGATTGTGTGATTGTGTGATTGTGTGATTGTGTGGTTGTGTGATTGTGTGGTTGTGTGATTGTGTGATTGTGTGATTGTGTGATTGTGTGATTGTGTGATTGTGTGATTGTGTGATTGTGTGATTGTGTGATTGTGTGATTGTGTGATTGTGTGATTGTGACTGTGTGATTGTGTGGTTGTGTGATTGTGTGATTGTGTGATTGTGTGATTGTGTGATTGTGTGATTGTGTGATAGTGACTGTGTGATTGTGTGATTGTGTGATTGTGTGATTGTGTGACCGTGATTGTGTGACCGTGATTGTGTGACCGTGATTGTGTGACCGTGATTGTGTGGCCGTGATTGAGTGACCGTGATTGTGATTGCGCGATTGTGTGATTATGTGATCGTGTGATCGTGTGATTGTGTGATCGTGTGATTGTGTGATTGTGTGAGTGTGTGATTGTGTGATTGTGTGATTGTGTGATTGTGACTGTGTGATTGCGTGATTGTGTGATTGTGTGGTTGTGTGATTTTGTGATTGTGTGATTGTGTGATTGTGTGATTGTGTGATTGTGACTGTGTGATTGTGTGAGTGTGTGATTGTGTGAGTGTGTGATTGTGTGATTGTGTGATTGTGTGATTGTGTGATTGTGTGATTGTGTGGTTGTGTGATTGTGTGATTGTGTGATTAGGTTATTGTGTGATTGTGCGATTGTGTAATTGTGATTGTGTGATTGTGATTGTGTGTACTGTGTGATTGTGTGATTGTGTGATTGTGTGATTGTGTGATTGTGTGATTGTGTGATTGTGTGATTGTGGGATTGTGTGATTGTGTGATTGTGTGATTGTGTGATTGTGTGATTATGTGATTGTGTGATTGTGTGATTGTGTGATTGTGTGAGTGTGTGATTGTCTGATTGAGTGATTGTGTGCTTGTGTGATTGTGTGATTGTGTGATTGTGTGATTGTGGGATTGTGTGATTGTGTGATTGTGTGATTGTGTGATTGTGTGATTATGTGATTGTGTGATTGTGTGATTGTGTGATTGTGTGAGTGTGTGATTGTCTGATTGAGTGATTGTGTGCTTGTGTGATTGTGTGCTTGTGTGATTGTGTGCTTGTGTGATTGTGTGATTGTGTGATTAGGTGATTGTGTAATTGTGTGATTGTGTGATTGTGTGATTGTGACTGTGTGATTGTGTGAGTGTGTGATTGTGTGAGTGTGTGATTGTGTGATTGTGTGATTGTGTGATTGTGTGATTGTGTGATTGTGTGATTGTGTGATTGTGTGATTGTGTGGTTGTGTGATTGTGTGATTGTGTGATTAGGTGATTGTGTGATTGTGCGATTGTGTAATTGTGATTGTGTGATTGTGATTGTGTGTACTGTGTGATTGTGTGATTGTGTGATTGTGTGATTGTGTGATTGGGTGATTGTGTGATTGTGTGATTGTGTGATTGTGTGATTATGTGATTGTGTGATTGTGTGATTGTGTGATTGTGTGGTTGTGTGATTGTGTGATTGTGTGATTGTGTGATTGTGTGATTGTGTGATTGTGTGATTGTGTGACTGTGTGATTGTGTGATTTTGTGATTGTGTGATTGTGTGATTGTGCGATTGTGTAATTGTGATTGTGTGATTGTGATTGTGTGTACTGTGTGATTGTGTGATTGTGTGATTGCGTGATTGTGTGATTGTGTGATTGTGTGATTGTGTGATTGTGTGATTGTGTGATTGTGTGATTGTGTGCTTGTGTGATTGTGTGGTTGTGTGATTGTGTGATTGTGTGATTGTGTGATTGTGTGATTGTGTGATTGTGTGATTGTGTGATTGTGTGATTGTGTGATTGTGTGATTGTGTGATTGCGTGATTGTGACTGTGTGATTGTGTGGTTGTGTGATTGTGTGATTGTGTGATTGTGTGATTGTGTGATTGTGTGATTGTGTGATAGTGACTGTGTGATTGTGTGATTGTGTGATTGTGTGATTGTGTGACCGTGATTGTGTGACCGTGATTGTGTGACCGTGATTGTGTGACCGTGATTGTGTGGCCGTGATTGAGTGACCGTGATTGTGATTGCGTGATTGTGTGATTATGTGATCGTGTGATCGTGTGATTGTGTGATCGTGTGATTGTGTGATTGTGTGATTGTGTGAGTGTGTGATTGTGTGATTGTGTGATTGTGTGATTGTGACTGTGTGATTGCGTGATTGTGTGATTGTGTGGTTGTGTGATTTTGTGATTGTGTGATTGTGTGATTGTGGGATTGTGTGATTGTGACTGTGTGATTGTGTGAGTGTGTGATTGTGTGAGTGTGTGATTGTGTGATTGTGTGATTGTGTGATTGTGTGATTGTGTGATTGTGTGATTGTGTGATTGTGTGGTTGTGTGATTGTGTGATTGTGTGATTAGGTGATTGTGTGATTGTGCGATTGTGTAATTGTGATTGTGTGATTGTGATTGTGTGTACTGTGTGATTGTGTGATTGTGTGATTGTGTGATTGTGTGATTGTGTGATTGTGTGATTGTGTGATTGTGGGATTGTGTGATTGTGTGATTGTGTGATTGTGTGATTGTGTGATTATGTGATTGTGTGATTGTGTGATTGTGTGATTGTGTGAGTGTGTGATTGTCTGATTGAGTGATTGTGTGCTTGTGTGATTGTGTGCTTGTGTGATTGTGTGCTTGTGTGATTGTGTGATTAGGTGATTGTGTAATTGTGTGATTGTGGGATTGTGACTGTGTGATTGTGTGAGTGTGTGATTGTGTGCTTGTGTGATTGTGTTGTTGTGTGATTGTGTGATTGTGTGATTGTGTGATTGTGTGATTGTGTGATTGTGACTGTGTGATTGTGTGAGTGTGTGATTGTGTGAGTGTGTGATTGTGTGATTGTGTGATTGTGTGATTGTGTGATTGTGTGATTGTGTGATTGTGTGATTGTGTGGTTGTGTGATTGTGTGATTGTGTGATTAGGTGATTGTGTGATTGTGCGATTGTGTAATTGTGATTGTGTGATTGTGATTGTGTGATTGTGTGATTGTGTGATTATGTGATTGTGTGATTGTGTGATTGTGTGATTGTGTGGTTGTGTGATTGTGTGATTGTGTGATTGTGTGATTGTGTGATTGTGTGATTGTGTGATTGTGTGACTGTGTGATTGTGTGATTTTGTGATTGTGTGATTGTGTGATTGTGCGATTGTGTAATTGTGATTGTGTGATTGTGATTGTGTGTACTGTGTGATTGTGTGATTGTGTGATTGCGTGATTGTGTGATTGTGTGATTGTGTGATTGTGTGATTGTGTGATTGTGTGATTGTGTGATTGTGTGCTTGTGTGATTGTGTGGTTGTGTGATTGTGTGATTGTGTGATTGTGTGATTGTGTGATTGTGTGATTGTGTGATTGTGTGATTGTGTGATTGTGTGATTGTGTGATTGTGTGATTGTGTGATTGTGTGATTGCGTGATTGTGACTGTGTGATTGTGTGGTTGTGTGATTGTGTGATTGTGTGATTGTGTGATTGTGTGATTGTGTGATTGTGTGATAGTGACTGTGTGATTGTGTGATTGTGTGATTGTGTGATTGTGTGACCGTGATTGTGTGACCGTGATTGTGTGACCGTGATTGTGTGACCGTGATTGTGTGGCCGTGATTGAGTGACCGTGATTGTGATTGCGTGATTGTGTGATTATGTGATCGTGTGATCGTGTGATTGTGTGATCGTGTGATTGTGTGATTGTGTGAGTGTGTGATTGTGTGATTGTGTGATTGTGTGATTGTGACTGTGTGATTGCGTGATTGTGTGATTGTGTGGTTGTGTGATTTTGTGATTGTGTGATTGTGTGATTGTGGGATTGTGTGATTGTGACTGTGTGATTGTGTGAGTGTGTGATTGTGTGAGTGTGTGATTGTGTGATTGTGTGATTGTGTGATTGTGTGATTGTGTGATTGTGTGATTGTGTGATTGTGTGGTTGTGTGATTGTGTGATTGTGTGATTAGGTGATTGTGTGATTGTGCGATTGTGTAATTGTGATTGTGTGATTGTGATTGTGTGTACTGTGTGATTGTGTGATTGTGTGATTGTGTGATTGTGTGATTGTGTGATTGTGTGATTGTGTGATTGTGGGATTGTGTGATTGTGTGATTGTGTGATTGTGTGATTGTGTGATTATGTGATTGTGTGATTGTGTGATTGTGTGATTGTGTGAGTGTGTGATTGTCTGATTGAGTGATTGTGTGCTTGTGTGATTGTGTGCTTGTGTGATTGTGTGCTTGTGTGATTGTGTGATTAGGTGATTGTGTAATTGTGTGATTGTGGGATTGTGACTGTGTGATTGTGTGAGTGTGTGATTGTGTGCTTGTGTGATTGTGTTGTTGTGTGATTGTGTGATTGTGTGATTGTGTGATTGTGTGATTGTGACTGTGTGATTGTGTGAGTGTGTGATTGTGTGAGTGTGTGATTGTGTGATTGTGTGATTGTGTGATTGTGTGATTGTGTGATTGTGTGATTGTGTGATTGTGTGGTTGTGTGATTGTGTGATTGTGTGATTAGGTGATTGTGTGATTGTGCGATTGTGTAATTGTGATTGTGTGATTGTGATTGTGTGTACTGTGTGATTGTGTGATTGTGTGATTGTGTGATTGTGTGATTGTGTGATTGTGTGATTGTGTGATTGTGTGATTGTGTGATTATGTGATTGTGTGATTGTGTGATTGTGTGATTGTGTGAGTGTGTGATTGTCTGATTGAGTGATTGTGTGCTTGTGTGATTGTGTGCTTGTGTGATTGTGTGATTGTGTGATTAGGTGATTGTGTAATTGTGTGATTGTGGGATTGTGACTGTGTGATTGTGTGAGTGTGTGATTGTGTGATTGAGTGATTGTGTGCTTGTGTGATTGTGTTGTTGTGTGATTATGTGATTGTGTGATTGTGTGATTGTGTGATTGTGTGAGTGTGTGATTGTCTGATTGAGTGATTGTGTGCTTGTGTGATTGTGTGATTGTGTGATTGTGTGATTGTGTGATTGTGGGATTGTGTGATTGTGTGATTGTGTGATTGTGTGATTGTGTGATTATGTGATTGTGTGATTGTGTGATTGTGTGATTGTGTGAGTGTGTGATTGTCTGATTGAGTGATTGTGTGCTTGTGTGATTGTGTGCTTGTGTGATTGTGTGCTTGTGTGATTGTGTGATTGTGTGATTAGGTGATTGTGTAATTGTGTGATTGTGTGATTGTGTGATTGTGACTGTGTGATTGTGTGAGTGTGTGATTGTGTGAGTGTGTGATTGTGTGATTGTGTGATTGTGTGATTGTGTGATTGTGTGATTGTGTGATTGTGTGATTGTGTGATTGTGTGGTTGTGTGATTGTGTGATTGTGTGATTAGGTGATTGTGTGATTGTGCGATTGTGTAATTGTGATTGTGTGATTGTGATTGTGTGTACTGTGTGATTGTGTGATTGTGTGATTGTGTGATTGTGTGATTGGGTGATTGTGTGATTGTGTGATTGTGTGATTGTGTGATTATGTGATTGTGTGATTGTGTGATTGTGTGATTGTGTGGTTGTGTGATTGTGTGATTGTGTGATTGTGTGATTGTGTGATTGTGTGATTGTGTGATTGTGTGACTGTGTGATTGTGTGATTTTGTGATTGTGTGATTGTGTGATTGTGCGATTGTGTAATTGTGATTGTGTGATTGTGATTGTGTGTACTGTGTGATTGTGTGATTGTGTGATTGCGTGATTGTGTGATTGTGTGATTGTGTGATTGTGTGATTGTGTGATTGTGTGATTGTGTGATTGTGTGCTTGTGTGATTGTGTGGTTGTGTGATTGTGTGATTGTGTGATTGTGTGATTGTGTGATTGTGTGATTGTGTGATTGTGTGATTGTGTGATTGTGTGATTGTGTGATTGTGTGATTGTGTGATTGTGTGATTGCGTGATTGTGACTGTGTGATTGTGTGGTTGTGTGATTGTGTGATTGTGTGATTGTGTGATTGTGTGATTGTGTGATTGTGTGATAGTGACTGTGTGATTGTGTGATTGTGTGATTGTGTGATTGTGTGACCGTGATTGTGTGACCGTGATTGTGTGACCGTGATTGTGTGACCGTGATTGTGTGGCCGTGATTGAGTGACCGTGATTGTGATTGCGTGATTGTGTGATTATGTGATCGTGTGATCGTGTGATTGTGTGATCGTGTGATTGTGTGATTGTGTGAGTGTGTGATTGTGTGATTGTGTGATTGTGTGATTGTGACTGTGTGATTGCGTGATTGTGTGATTGTGTGGTTGTGTGATTTTGTGATTGTGTGATTGTGTGATTGTGGGATTGTGTGATTGTGACTGTGTGATTGTGTGAGTGTGTGATTGTGTGAGTGTGTGATTGTGTGATTGTGTGATTGTGTGATTGTGTGATTGTGTGATTGTGTGATTGTGTGATTGTGTGGTTGTGTGATTGTGTGATTGTGTGATTAGGTGATTGTGTGATTGTGCGATTGTGTAATTGTGATTGTGTGATTGTGATTGTGTGTACTGTGTGATTGTGTGATTGTGTGATTGTGTGATTGTGTGATTGTGTGATTGTGTGATTGTGTGATTGTGGGATTGTGTGATTGTGTGATTGTGTGATTGTGTGATTGTGTGATTATGTGATTGTGTGATTGTGTGATTGTGTGATTGTGTGAGTGTGTGATTGTCTGATTGAGTGATTGTGTGCTTGTGTGATTGTGTGCTTGTGTGATTGTGTGCTTGTGTGATTGTGTGATTAGGTGATTGTGTAATTGTGTGATTGTGGGATTGTGACTGTGTGATTGTGTGAGTGTGTGATTGTGTGCTTGTGTGATTGTGTTGTTGTGTGATTGTGTGATTGTGTGATTGTGTGATTGTGTGATTGTGTGATTGTGACTGTGTGATTGTGTGAGTGTGTGATTGTGTGAGTGTGTGATTGTGTGATTGTGTGATTGTGTGATTGTGTGATTGTGTGATTGTGTGATTGTGTGATTGTGTGGTTGTGTGATTGTGTGATTGTGTGATTAGGTGATTGTGTGATTGTGCGATTGTGTAATTGTGATTGTGTGATTGTGATTGTGTGTACTGTGTGATTGTGTGATTGTGTGATTGTGTGATTGTGTGATTGTGTGATTGTGTGATTGTGTGATTGTGTGATTGTGTGATTGTGTGATTGTGTGATTATGTGATTGTGTGATTGTGTGATTGTGTGATTGTGTGAGTGTGTGATTGTCTGATTGAGTGATTGTGTGCTTGTGTGATTGTGTGCTTGTGTGATTGTGTGATTGTGTGATTAGGTGATTGTGTAATTGTGTGATTGTGGGATTGTGACTGTGTGATTGTGTGAGTGTGTGATTGTGTGATTGAGTGATTGTGTGCTTGTGTGATTGTGTTGTTGTGTGATTGTGTGATTGTGACTGTGTGATTGTGACTGTGTGATTGTGATTGTGTGATTGTGATTGTGTGATTGTGACTGTGTGATTGTGTGAGTGTGTGATTGTGTTATTGTGTGATTGTGTGATTGTGTGATTGTGCGATTGTGTGATTGTGTGATTGTGTGATTGTGTGATTGTGTGATTGTGTGAGTGTGTGATTGTGTGATTGTGTGATTGTGTGATTGTGATTGTGTGATTGCGTGATTGTGTGATTGTGTGGTTGTGTGATTTTGTGATTGTGTGATTGTGTGATTGTGTGATTGAGTGATTGTGACTGTGTGATTGTGTGAGTGTGTGATTGTGTGAGTGTGTGATTGTGTGATTGTGTGATTGTGTGACTGTGTGATTGTGTGATTGTGTGATTGTGTGGTTGTGTGATTGTGTGATTGTGTGATTAGGTGATTGTGTGATTGTGCGATTGTGTAATTGTGATTGTGTGATTGTGATTGTGTGTACTGTGTGATTGTGTGATTGTGTGATTGTGTGATTGTGTGATTGTGTGATTGTGTGATTGTGTGATTGTGGGATTGTGTGATTGTGTGATTGTGTGATTGTGTGATTGTGTGATTATGTGATTGTGTGATTGTGTGATTGTGTGATTGTGTGAGTGTGTGATTGTCTGATTGAGTGATTGTGTGCTTGTGTGATTGTGTGCTTGTGTGATTGTGTGATTGTGTGATTAGGTGATTGTGATTGTGTGATTGTGGGATTGTGACTGTGTGATTGTGTGAGTGTGTGATTGTGTGATTGTGTGATTGTGTGATTGTGTAATTGTGTGATTGTGAGATTGTGACTGTGTGATTGTGTGATTGAGTGATTGTGTGCTTGTGTGATTGTGTGTACTGTGTGATTGTGTGATTGTGTGATTGTGTGATTGTGTAATTGTGTGATTGTGGGATTGTGACTGTGTGATTGTGTGATTGAGTGATTGTGTGCTTGTGTGATTGTGTTGTTGTGTGATTGTGTGATTGTGTGATTGTGTGATTGTGTGATTGTGTGATTGTGACTGTGTGATTGTGTGAGTGTGTGATTGTGTGACTGTGTGATTGTGTGAGTGTGTGATTGTGTGATTGTGTGATTGTGTGATTGTGTGATTGTGTGATTGTGTGATTGTGTGGTTGTGTGATTGTGTGATTGTGTGATTAGGTGATTGTGTGATAGTGACTGTGTGATTGTGTGATTGTGTGATTGTGTGATTGTGTGACCGTGATTGTGTGACCGTGATTGTGTGACCGTGATTGTGTGACCGTGATTGTGTGGCCGTGATTGAGTGACCGTGATTGTGATTGCGTGATTGTGTGATTATGTGATCGTGTGATCGTGTGATTGTGTGATCGTGTGATTGTGTGATTGTGTGAGTGTGTGATTGTGTGATTGTGTGATTGTGTGATTGTGACTGTGTGATTGCGTGATTGTGTGATTGTGTGGTTGTGTGATTTTGTGATTGTGTGATTGTGTGATTGTGTGATTGTGTGATTGTGTGATTGTGTGAGTGTGTGATTGTGTGAGTGTGTGATTGTGTGATTGTGTGATTGTGTGATTGTGTGGTTGTGTGATTGTGTGATTGTGTGATTGTGTGATTGTGTGATTGTGTGATTGTGTGATTGTGTGATTGTGTGACTGTGTGATTGTGTGATTTTGTGATTGTGTGATTGTGTGATTGTGCAATTGTGTAATTGTGATTGTGTGATTGTGATTGTGTGTACTGTGTGATTGTGTGATTGTGTGATTGCGTGAATGTGTGATTGTGTGATTGTGTGATTGTGTGATTGTGTGATTGTGTGATTGTGTGATTGTGTGATTGTGTGCTTGTGTGATTGTGTGGTTGTGTGATTGTGTGATTGTGTGATTGTGTGATTGTGTGATTGTGTGATTGTGTGATTGTGTGATTATCTGACCGTGATTGTGTGACCGTGATTGTGTGACCGTGATTGTGTGACCGTGATTGTGTGGCCGTGATTGAGTGACCGTGATTGTGATTGCGTGATTGTGTGATTATGTGATCGTGTGATCGTGTGATTGTGTGATCGTGTGATTGTGTGATTGTGTGAGTGTGTGATTGTGTGATTGTGTGATTGTGTGATTGTGACTGTGTGATTGCGTGATTGTGTGATTGTGTGGTTGTGTGATTTTGTGATTGTGTGATTGTGTGATTGTGTGATTGTGTGATTGTGACTGTGTGATTGTGTGAGTGTGTGATTGTGTGAGTGTGTGATTGTGTGATTGTGTGATTGTGTGATTGTGTGATTGTGTGATTGTGTGATTGTGTGGTTGTGTGATTGTGTGATTGTGTGATTAGGTGATTGTGTGATTGTGCGATTGTGTAATTGTGATTGTGTGATTGTGACTGTGTGTACTGTGTGATTGTGTGATTGTGTGATTGTGTGATTGTGTGATTGTGTGATTGTGTGATTGTGGGATTGTGTGATTGTGTGATTGTGTGATTGTGTGCTTGTGTGATTATGTGATTGTGTGATTGTGTGATTGTGTGATTGTGTGAGTGTGTGATTGTCTGATTGAGTGATTGTGTGCTTGTGTGATTGTGTGCTTGTGTGATTGTGTGCTTGTGTGATTGTGTGATTGTGTGATTAGGTGATTGTGTAATTGTGTGATTGTGGGATTGTGACTGTGTGATTGTGTGAGTGTGTGATTGTGTGATTGAGTGATTGTGTGCTTGTGTGATTGTGTTGTTGTGTGATTGTGTGATTGTGTGATTGTGTGATTGTGTGATTGTGTGATTGTGACTGTGTGATTGTGTGAGTGTGTGATAGTGTGAGTGTGTGATTGTGTGATTGTGTGATTGTGTGATTGTGTGATTGTGTGATTGTGTGATTGTGTGATTGTGGTTGTGTGATTGTGACTGTGTGATTGTGATTGTGTGATTGTGATTGTGTGATTGTGACTGTGTGATTGTGTGAGTGTGTGATTGTGTTATTGTGTTATTGTGTGATTGTGTGATTGTGTGATTGTGCGATTGTGTGATTGTGTGATTGTGTGATTGTGTGATTGTGTGATTATGTGATTGTGTGATTGTGTGATTGTGTGATTGTGTGATTGTGTGATTGTGTGAGTGTGTGATTGTCTGATTGAGTGATTGTGTGCTTGTGTGATTGCGTGGTTGTGTGATTGTGTGATTGTGTGATTAGGTGATTGTGTGATTGTGTGATTGTGTGATTGTGTGATTGTGACTGTGTGATTGTGTGAGTGTGTGATTGTGTGATTGAGTGATTGTGTGCTTGTGTGATTGTGTGGTTGTGTGATTGTGTGATTGTGTGATTGTGTGATTGTGTGATTGTGTGATTGTGTGATTGTGTGGTTGTGTGATTGTGTGATTGTGTGATTAGGTGATTGTGTAATTGTGTGATTGTGGGATTGTGACTGTGTGATTGTGTGAGTGTGTGATTGTGTGATTGAGTGATTGTGTGCTTGTGTGATTGTGTTGTTGTGTGATTGTGTGATTGTGTGATTGTGTGATCGTGTGATTGTGTGATTGTGTGATTGTGTGATTGTGTGATTGTGTGATTGTGTGATTGTGTGATTGTGTGATTGTGTGATTGTGTGATTGTGTGATTGTGTGATTGTGTGATTGTGTGATTGTGTGATTGTGTGATTGTGTGATTGTGTGATTGTGTGATTGTGGTTGTGTGATTGTGACTGTGTGATTGTGATTGTGTGATTGTGACTGTGTGATTGTGTGAGTGTGTGATTGTGTGATTGTGTGATTGTGTGATTTATTGAGTGTGCGATTGTGTGATTGTGTGATTGTGTGATTGTGTGATTGTGATTGTGTGATTGTGACTGTGTGATTGTGTGAGTGTGTGATTGTGTGATTGAGTGATTGTGTGGTTGTGTGATTGTGTGGTTGTGTGATTGTGTGGTTGTGTGATTGTGTGATTGTGTGATTATGTGATTGTGTGATTGTGTGATTGTGTGATTGTGTGAGTGTGTGATTGTCTGATTGAGTGATTGTGTGCTTGTGTGATTGTGTGGTTGTGTGATTGCGTGATTGTGTGATTGTGTGGTTGTGTGATTGTGTGATTGTGTGATTGTGTGATTGTGTGACTGTGTGATTGTGTGATTGTGTGATTGTGTGATTGTGTGATTGTGTGATTGTGTGATTGTGTGATTGTGTGATTGTGGGTGTGTGATTGTGACTGAGTGATTGTGATTGTGTGATTGTGATTGTGTGATTGTGACTGTGTGATTGTGTGAGTGTGTGATTATGTGATTGTGTGATTGTGTGATTGTGTGATTGTGTGATTGTGTGAGTGTGTGATTGTGTGATTGTGTGATTGTGTGATTGTGTGATTGTGTGAGTGTGTGATTGTGTGATTGTGTGATTGTGTGATTGTGTGATTGTGTGAGTGCGTGATTGTGTGACTGTGTGATTGTGTGATTGTGTGATTGTGTGATTGTGTGATTGTGTGATTGTGTGATTGTGTGATTGTGTGACTGTGTGATTGTGTGATTGTGTGATTGTGTGATTGTGTGATTGTGTGATTGTGTGATTATGTGATTGTGTGATTGTGTGATTGTGTGATTGTGTGAGTGTGTGATTGTCTGATTGAGTGATTGTGTGCTTGTGTGATTGTGTGCTTGTGTGATTGTGTGATTGTGTGATTAGGTGATTGTGTAATTGTGTGATTGTGGGATTGTGACTGTGTGATTGTGTGAGTGTGTGATTGTGTGATTGAGTGATTGTGTGCTTGTGTGATTGTGTTGTTGTGTGATTGTGTGATTGAGTGATTGTGTGCTTGTGTGATTGTGTTGTTGTGTGATTGTGTGATTGTGTGATTGTGTGATTGTGTGATTGTGTGATTGTGTGATTGTGTGATTGTGACTGTGTGATTGTGTGAGTGTGTGATTGTGTGAGTGTGTGATTGTGTGAGTGTGTGATTGTGTGATTGTGTGATTGTGTGATTGTGTGATTGTGTGATTGTGTGGTTGTGTGATAGTGTGATTGTGTGATTAGGTGATTGTGTGATTGTGCGATTGTGTAATTGTGATTGTGTGTTTGTGATTGTGTGTACTGTGTGATTGTGTGATTGTGTGATTGTGTGTACTGTGTGATTGTGTGATTGTGTGATTGTGTGATTGTGTGATTGTGTGATTGTGTGATTGTGTGATTGTGTGATTTTGTGATTGTGTGATTGTGTGATTATGTGATTGTGTGATTGTGTGATTGTGTGATTGTGTGAGTGTGTGATTGTCTGATTGAGTGATTGTGTGCTTGTGTGATTGTGTGCTTGTGTGATTGTGTGATTGTGTGATTAGGTGATTGTGTAATTGTGTGATTGTGGGATTGTGACTGTGTGATTGTGTGAGTGTGTGATTGTGTGATTGAGTGATTGTGTGCTTGTGTGATTGTGTTGTTGTGTGATTGTGTGATTGTGTGATTGTGTGATTGTGTGATTGTGTGATTGTGTGATTGTGTGATTGTGTGATTGTGTGATTGTGTGATTGTGTGATTGTGTGATTGTGTGATTGTGTGATTGTGTGATTGTGTGATTGTGTGATTGTGTGATCGTGTGATTGTGTGATTGTGTGATTGTGTGATTGTGTGATTGTGTGATTGTGTGATTGTGTGATTGTGTGATTGTGTGATTGTGTGATTGTGTGATTGTGTGATTGTGTGATTGTGTGATTGTGTGATTGTGTGATTGTGTGATTGTGTGATTGTGTGATTGTGTGATTGTGTGATTGTGTGATTGTGTGATTGTGTGATTGTGTGATTGTGTGATTGTGTGATTGTGTGATTGTGTGATTGTGTGATTGTGTGATTGTGTGATTGTGTGATTGTGTGATTGTGTGATTGTGTGATTGTGTGATTGTGATTGTGTGATTGTGATTGTGTGATTGTGATTGTGTGATTGTGATTGTGTGATTGTGATTGTGTGATTGTGATTGTGTGATTGTGATTGTGTGATTGTGATTGTGTGATTGTGATTGTGTGATTGTGTGATTGTGTGATTGTGTGATTGTGTGATTGTGTGATTGTGTGATTGTGTGAGTGTGTGATTGTGTGATTGTGTGATTGTGTGATTTATTGAGTGTGCGATTGTGTGATTGTGTGATTGTGTGATTGTGACGTTGTGATTGTGTGATTGTGACTGTGTGATTGTGTGAGTGTGTGATTGTATGATTGAGTGATTGTGTGGTTGTGTGATTGTGTGGTTGTGTGATTGTGTGGTTGTGTGATTGTGTGATTGTGTGATTGTGTGATTGTGTGATTGTGTGATTGTGTGATTGTGTGATTGTGTGATTGTGTGATTGTGTGATTGTGATTGTGTGATTGTGATTGTGTGATTGTGATTGTGTGATTGTGATTGTGTGATTGTGATTGTGTGATTGTGATTGTGTGATTGTGATTGTGTGATTGTGATTGTGTGATTGTGTGATTGTGTGATTGTGTGATTGTGTGATTGTGTGATTGTGTGATTGTGTGAGTGTGTGATTGTGTGATTGTGTGATTGTGTGATTTATTGAGTGTGCGATTGTGTGATTGTGTGATTGTGTGATTGTGACGTTGTGATTGTGTGATTGTGACTGTGTGATTGTGTGAGTGTGTGATTGTATGATTGAGTGATTGTGTGGTTGTGTGATTGTGTGGTTGTGTGATTGTGTGGTTGTGTGATTGTGTGATTGTGTGATTGTGTGATTGTGTGATTGTGTGGTTGTGTGATTGTTTGATTGTGTGATTAGGTGATTGTGTGATTGTGTGATTGTGTGATTGTGTGAGTGTGTGATTGTCTGATTGAGTGATTGTGTGCTTGTGTGATTGCGTGGTTGTGTGATTGTGTGATTGTGTGATTACGTGATTGTGTGATTGTGTGATTGTGTGATTGTGACTGTGTGATTGTGTGAGTGTGTGATTGTGTGATTGAGTGATTGTGTGCTTGTGTGATTGTGTGGTTGTGTGACTGTGTGATTGTGTGATTGTGTGATTGTGTGAGTGTGTGATTGTGTGATTGAGTGATTGTGTGCTTGTGTGATTGTGTGGTTGTGTGATTGTGTGATTGTGTGATTGTGTGATTGTGTGATTGTGTGATTGTGTGATTGTGTGATTGTGTGATTGTGTGATTGTGTGATTGTGTGATTGTGTGATTGTGTGATTGTGTGATTGTGTGATTGTGTGATTGTGTGATTGTGTGATTGTTTGATTGTGTGATTAGGTGATTGTGTGATTGTGTGATTGTCTGATTGTGTGATTGTGTGATTGTGTGATTATGTGATTGTGTGATTGTGTGATTGTGTGAGTGTGTGATTGTCTGATTGAGTGATTGTGTGCTTGTGTGATTGTGTGGTTGTGTGATTGTGTGATTGTGTGATTAGGAGATTGTGTGATTGTGTGATTGTGTGATTGTGTGATTGTGTGATTGTGTGATTGTGTGATTGTGTGATTGTGTGGTTGTGTGATTGTGTGATTGTGTGATTGTGTGATTGTGTGATTGTGTGATTGTGTGATTGTGTGGTTGTGTGATTGTGTGATTGTGTGATTGTGTGATTGTGTGATTGTGTGATTGTGTGATTGTGTGACTCTGTGATTGTGTGATTTTGTGATTGTGTGATTGTGTGATTGTGCGATTGTGTAATTGTGATTGTGTGATTGTGATTGTGTGTACTGTGTGATTGTGTGATTGTGTGATTGTGTGATTGTGTGATTGTGTGATTGTGTGATTGTGTGATTGTGTGATTGTGTGATTGTGTGCTTGTGTGATTGTGTGGTTGTGTGATTGTGTGATTGTGTGATTGTGTGATTGTGTGATTGTGTGATTGTGTGATTGTGTGATTGTGTGATTGTGTGATTGTGTGATTGTGTGATTGTGTGATTGTGTGATTGTGTGATTGTGACTGTGTGATAGTGTGGTTGTGTGATTGTGTGATTGTGTGATTGTGTGATTGTGTGATTGTGTGATTGTGTGATTGTGTGATAGTGACTGTGTGATTGTGTGATTGTGTGATTGTGTGATTGTGTGACCGTGATTGTGTGACCGTGATTGTGTGACCGTGATTGTGTGACCGTGATTGTGTGGCCGTGATTGAGTGACCGTGATTGTGATTGCGCGATTGTGTGATTATGTGATCGTGTGATCGTGTGATTGTGTGATCGTGTGATTGTGTGATTGTGTGAGTGTGTGATTGTGTGATTGTGTGATTGTGTGATTGTGACTGTGTGATTGCGTGATTGTGTGATTGTGTGGTTGTGTGATTTTGTGATTGTGTGATTGTGTGATTGTGTGATTGTGACTGTGTGATTGTGTGAGTGTGTGATTGTGTGAGTGTGTGATTGTGTGATTGTGTGATTGTGTGATTGTGTGATTGTGTGATTGTGTGATTGTGTGGTTGTGTGATTGTGTGATTGTGTGATTAGGTGATTGTGTGATTGTGCGATTGTGTAATTGTGATTGTGTGATTGTGATTGTGTGTACTGTGTGATTGTGTGATTGTGTGATTGTGTGATTGTGTGATTGTGTGATTGTGTGATTGTGGGATTGTGTGATTGTGTGATTGTGTGATTGTGTGACTGTGTGATTGTGTGATTTTGTGATTGTGTGATTGTGTGATTGTGCGATTGTGTAATTGTGATTGTGTGATTGTAATTGTGTGTACTGTGTGATTGTGTGATTGTGTGATTATGTGATTGTGTGATTGTGTGATTGTGTGAGTGTGTGATTGTCTGATTGTCTGATTGAGTGATTGTGTGCTTGTGTGATTGTGTGCTTGTGTGATTGTGTGATTGTGTGATTAGGTGATTGTGTGATTGTGTGATTGTGTGATTGTGTGATTGTGTGATTGTGTGATTGTGTGATTGTGTGGTTGTGTGATTGTGTGATTGTGTGATTAGGTGATTGTGTGATTGTGCGATTGTGTAATTGTGATTGTGTGATTGTGATTGTGTGTTCTGTGTGATTGTGTGATTGTGTGATTGTGTGGTTGTGTGATTGTGTGATTGTGTGATTGTGTGATTGTGTGACTGTGTGATTGTGTGATTGTGTGATTGTGTGATTGTGTGATTGTGTGATTGTGTGATTGTGTGATTGTGTGATTGTGGGTGTGTGATTGTGACTGAGTGATTGTGATTGTGTGATTGTGATTGTGTGATTGTGACTGTGTGATTGTGTGAGTGTGTGATTATGTGATTGTGTGATTGTGTGATTGTGTGATTGTGTGATTGTGTGAGTGTGTGATTGTGTGATTGTGTGATTGTGTGATTGTGTGATTGTGTGAGTGTGTGATTGTGTGATTGTGTGATTGTGTGATTGTGTGATTGTGTGAGTGCGTGATTGTGTGACTGTGTGATTGTGTGATTGTGTGATTGTGTGATTGTGTGATTGTGTGATTGTGTGATTGTGTGATTGTGTGACTGTGTGATTGTGTGATTGTGTGATTGTGTGATTGTGTGATTGTGTGATTTATTGAGTGTGCGATTGTGTGATTGTGTGATTGTGTGATTGTGACGTTGTGATTGTGTGATTGTGACTGTGTGATTGTGTGAGTGTGTGATTGTATGATTGAGTGATTGTGTGGTTGTGTGATTGTGTGGTTGTGTGATTGTGTGGTTGTGTGATTGTGTGATTGTGTGATTGTGTGATTGTGTGATTGTGTGATTGTGTGATTGTGTGATTGTGTGATTGTGTGATTGTGATTGTGTGATTGTGATTGTGTGATTGTGATTGTGTGATTGTGATTGTGTGATTGTGATTGTGTGATTGTGATTGTGTGATTGTGATTGTGTGATTGTGATTGTGTGATTGTGTGATTGTGTGATTGTGTGATTGTGTGATTGTGTGATTGTGTGATTGTGTGATTGTGTGAGTGTGTGATTGTGTGATTGTGTGATTGTGTGATTGTGTGATTTATTGAGTGTGCGATTGTGTGATTGTGTGATTGTGTGATTGTGACGTTGTGATTGTGTGATTGTGACTGTGTGATTGTGTGAGTGTGTGATTGTATGATTGAGTGATTGTGTGGTTGTGTGATTGTGTGGTTGTGTGATTGTGTGGTTGTGTGATTGTGTGATTGTGTGATTGTGTGATTGTGTGATTGTGTGGTTGTGTGATTGTTTGATTGTGTGATTAGGTGATTGTGTGATTGTGTGATTGTGTGATTGTGTGAGTGTGTGATTGTCTGATTGAGTGATTGTGTGCTTGTGTGATTGCGTGGTTGTGTGATTGTGTGATTGTGTGATTACGTGATTGTGTGATTGTGTGATTGTGTGATTGTGACTGTGTGATTGTGTGAGTGTGTGATTGTGTGATTGAGTGATTGTGTGCTTGTGTGATTGTGTGGTTGTGTGACTGTGTGATTGTGTGATTGTGTGATTGTGTGAGTGTGTGATTGTGTGATTGAGTGATTGTGTGCTTGTGTGATTGTGTGGTTGTGTGATTGTGTGATTGTGTGATTGTGTGATTGTGTGATTGTGTGATTGTGTGATTGTGTGATTGTGTGATTGTGTGATTGTGTGATTGTGTGATTGTGTGATTGTGTGATTGTGTGATTGTGTGATTGTGTGATTGTGTGATTGTTTGATTGTGTGATTAGGTGATTGTGTGATTGTGTGATTGTCTGATTGTGTGATTGTGTGATTGTGTGATTATGTGATTGTGTGATTGTGTGATTGTGTGAGTGTGTGATTGTCTGATTGAGTGATTGTGTGCTTGTGTGATTGTGTGGTTGTGTGATTGTGTGATTGTGTGATTAGGAGATTGTGTGATTGTGTGATTGTGTGATTGTGTGATTGTGTGATTGTGTGATTGTGTGGTTGTGTGATTGTGTGATTGTGTGATTGTGTGATTGTGTGATTGTGTGATTGTGTGATTGTGTGGTTGTGTGATTGTGTGATTGTGTGATTGTGTGATTGTGTGATTGTGTGATTGTGTGATTGTGTGACTCTGTGATTGTGTGATTTTGTGATTGTGTGATTGTGTGATTGTGCGATTGTGTAATTGTGATTGTGTGATTGTGATTGTGTGTACTGTGTGATTGTGTGATTGTGTGATTGTGTGATTGTGTGATTGTGTGATTGTGTGATTGTGTGATTGTGTGATTGTGTGATTGTGTGATTGTGTGCTTGTGTGATTGTGTGGTTGTGTGATTGTGTGATTGTGTGATTGTGTGATTGTGTGATTGTGTGATTGTGTGATTGTGTGATTGTGTGATTGTGTGATTGTGTGATTGTGTGATTGTGTGATTGTGTGATTGTGTGATTGTGTGATTGTGACTGTGTGATAGTGTGGTTGTGTGATTGTGTGATTGTGTGATTGTGTGATTGTGTGATTGTGTGATTGTGTGATTGTGTGATAGTGACTGTGTGATTGTGTGATTGTGTGATTGTGTGATTGTGTGACCGTGATTGTGTGACCGTGATTGTGTGACCGTGATTGTGTGACCGTGATTGTGTGGCCGTGATTGAGTGACCGTGATTGTGATTGCGCGATTGTGTGATTATGTGATCGTGTGATCGTGTGATTGTGTGATCGTGTGATTGTGTGATTGTGTGAGTGTGTGATTGTGTGATTGTGTGATTGTGTGATTGTGACTGTGTGATTGCGTGATTGTGTGATTGTGTGGTTGTGTGATTTTGTGATTGTGTGATTGTGTGATTGTGTGATTGTGACTGTGTGATTGTGTGAGTGTGTGATTGTGTGAGTGTGTGATTGTGTGATTGTGTGATTGTGTGATTGTGTGATTGTGTGATTGTGTGATTGTGTGGTTGTGTGATTGTGTGATTGTGTGATTAGGTGATTGTGTGATTGTGCGATTGTGTAATTGTGATTGTGTGATTGTGATTGTGTGTACTGTGTGATTGTGTGATTGTGTGATTGTGTGATTGTGTGATTGTGTGATTGTGTGATTGTGGGATTGTGTGATTGTGTGATTGTGTGATTGTGTGACTGTGTGATTGTGTGATTTTGTGATTGTGTGATTGTGTGATTGTGCGATTGTGTAATTGTGATTGTGTGATTGTAATTGTGTGTACTGTGTGATTGTGTGATTGTGTGATTATGTGATTGTGTGATTGTGTGATTGTGTGAGTGTGTGATTGTCTGATTGTCTGATTGAGTGATTGTGTGCTTGTGTGATTGTGTGCTTGTGTGATTGTGTGATTGTGTGATTAGGTGATTGTGTGATTGTGTGATTGTGTGATTGTGTGATTGTGTGATTGTGTGATTGTGTGATTGTGTGGTTGTGTGATTGTGTGATTGTGTGATTAGGTGATTGTGTGATTGTGCGATTGTGTAATTGTGATTGTGTGATTGTGATTGTGTGTTCTGTGTGATTGTGTGATTGTGTGATTATGTGATTGTGTGATTGTGTGATTGTGTGATTGTGTGATTGTGTGATTGTGTGATTGTGTGATTGTGTGATTATGTGATTGTGTGATTGTGTGATTGTGTGATTGTGTGGTTGTGTGATTGTGTGATTGTGTGATTGTGTGATTGTGTGATTGTGTGATTGTGTGATTGTGTGACTGTGTGATTGTGTGATTTTGTGATTGTGTGATTGTGTGATTGTGCGATTGTGTAATTGTGATTGTGTGATTGTGATTGTGTGTACTGTGTGATTGTGTGATTTTGTGATTGCGTGATTGTGTGATTGTGTGATTGTGTGATTGTGTGATTGTGACTGTGTGATTGTGTGATTGTGTGATTGTGTGATTGTGTGATTGTGTGATTGTGTGATTGTGTGATTGTGTGATTGTGTGACCGTGATTGAGTGACAGTGATTGTGTGACCGTGATTGTGTGGCCGTGATTGAGTGACCGTGATTGTGATTGCGTGATTGTGTGATTGTGTGATCGTGTGATCGTGTGATTGTGTGATCGTGTGATTGTGTGATTGTGTGAGTGTGTGATTGAGTGATTGTGTGCTTGTGTGATTGTGTGGTTGTGTGATTGTGTGATTGTGTGATTGTGTGATTGTGTGATTGTGTGATTGTGTGATTGTGTGATTGTGTGATTGTGTGATTGTGTGATTGTGTGATTGTGTGGTTGTGTGATTGTGTGATTGTGTGATTGTGTGATAGTGACTGTGTGATTGTGTGATTGTGTGATTGTGTGATTGTGTGATTGTGTGACCGTGATTGTGTGACCGTGATTGTGTGACCGTGATTGTGTGGCCGTGATTGAGTGACCGTGATTGTGATTGCGTGATTGTGTGATTATGTGATCGTGTGATCGTGTGATTGTGTGATCGTGTGATTGTGTGATTGTGTGAGTGTGTGATTGTGTGATTGTGTGATTGTGTGATTGTGACTGTGTGATTGCGTGATTGTGTGATTGTGTGAGTGTGTGATTGTGTGGTTGTGTGATTTTGTGATTGTGTGATTGTGTGATTGTGTGATTGTGTGATTGTGTGATTGTGACTGTGTGATTGTGTGAGTGTGTGATTGTGTGAGTGTGTGATTGTGTGATTGTGTGATTGTGTGATTGTGTGATTGTGTGATTGTGTGATTGTGTGATTGTGTGGTTGTGTGATTGTGTGATTGAGTGATTAGGTGATTGTGTGATTGTGCGATTGTGTAATTGTGATTGTGTGATTGTGATTGTGTGTACTGTGTGATTGTGTGATTGTGTGATTGTGTGATTGTGTGATTGTGTGATTGTGTGATTGTGTGATTGTGGGATTGTGTGATTGTGTGATTGTGTGATTGTGTGATTGTGTGATTATGTGATTGTGTGATTGTGTGATTGTGTGATTGTGTGAGTGTGTGATTGTCTGATTGAGTGATTGTGTGCTTGTGTGATTGTGTGCTTGTGTGATTGTGTGCTTGTGTGATTGTGTGATTGTGTGATTAGGTGATTGTGTAATTGTGTGATTGTGGGATTGTGACTGTGTGATTGTGTGAGTGTGTGATTGTGTGATTGAGTGATTGTGTGCCTGTGTGATTGTGTTGTTGTGTGATTGTGTGATTGTGTGATTGTGTGATTGTGTGATTGTGACTGTGTGATTGTGTGAGTGTGTGATTGTGTGAGTGTGTGATTGTGTGATTGTGTGATTGTGTGATTGTGTGATTGTGTGATTGTGTGATTGTGTGGTTGTGTGATTGTGTGATTGTGTGATTAGGTGATTGTGTGATTGTGCGATTGTGTAATTGTGATTGTGTGATTGTGATTGTGTGTACTGTGTGATTGTGTGATTGTGTGATTGTGTGATTGTGTGATTGTGTGATTGTGTGATTGTGTGATTGTCTGATTGTGTGATTGCGTGATTGTGTGATTATGTGATTGTGTGATTGTGTGATTGTGTGATTGTGTGAGTGTGTGATTGTCTGATTGAGTGATTGTGTGCTTGTGTGATTGTGTGCTTGTGTGATTGTGTGATTGTGTGATTAGGTGATTGTGTAATTGTGTGATTGTGGGATTGTGACTGTGTGATTGTGTGAGTGTGTGATTGTGTGATTGAGTGATTGTGTGCTTGTGTGATTGTGTTGTTGTGTGATTGTGTGATTGTGTGATTGTGTGATTGTGTGATTGTGTGATTGTGTGATTGTGTGATTGTGTGATTGTGTGACTGTGTGACCGTGATTGTGTGACCGTGATTGTGTGACCG
Organism: Megachile rotundata; assembly: GCF_050947335.1. Taxonomy (NCBI): domain Eukaryota; kingdom Metazoa; phylum Arthropoda; class Insecta; order Hymenoptera; family Megachilidae; genus Megachile; species Megachile rotundata. The sequence goes on along the minus strand of NW_027473376.1, from coordinate 640,626 downwards.
TGATTGTGTGACCGTGATTGTGTGACCGTGATTGTGTGGCCGTGATTGAGTGACCGTGATTGTGATTGCGTGATTGTGTGATTATGTGATCGTGTGATCGTGTGATTGTGTGATCGTGTGATTGTGTGATTGTGTGAGTGTGTGATTGTGTGATTGTGTGATTGTGTGATTGTGACTGTGTGATTGCGTGATTGTGTGATTGTGTGGTTGTGTGATTTTGTGATTGTGTGATTGTGTGATTGTGTGATTGTGTGATTGTGACTGTGTGATTGTGTGAGTGTGTGATTGTGTGAGTGTGTGATTGTGTGATTGTGTGATTGTGTGATTGTGTGATTGTGTGATTGTGTGATTGTGTGGTTGTGTGATTGTGTGATTGTGTGATTAGGTGATTGTGTGATTGTGCGATTGTGTAATTGTGATTGTGTGATTGTGATTGTGTGTACTGTGTGATTGTGTGATTGTGTGATTGTGTGATTGTGTGATTGTGTGATTGTGTGATTGTGTGATTGTGGGATTGTGTGATTGTGTGATTGTGTGATTGTGTGCTTGTGTGATTATGTGATTTTGTGATTGTGTGATTGTGTGATTGTGTGAGTGTGTGATTGTCTGATTGAGTGATTGTGTGCTTGTGTGATTGTGTGCTTGTGTGATTGTGTGCTTGTGTGATTGTGTGATTGTGTGATTAGGTGATTGTGTAATTGTGTGATTGTGGGATTGTGACTGTGTGATTGTGTGAGTGTGTGATTGTGTGGTTGTGTGATTGTGTGATTGTGTGATTGTGTGATTGTGTGATTGTGTGGTTGTGTGATTGTTTGATTGTGTGATTAGGTGATTGTGTGATTGTGTGATTGTGTGATTGTGTGATTGTGATTGTGTGATTGTGACTGTGTGATTGTGTGAGTGTGTGATTGAGTGATTGTGTGCTTGTGTGATTGTGTGGTTGTGTGATTGTGTGATTGTGTGATTGTGACTGTGTGATTGTGTGAGTGTGTGATTGTGTGATTGTGTGATTGTGTGATTGTGACTGTGTGATTGTGTGAGTGTGTGATTGTATGATTGAGTGATTGTGTGGTTGTGTGATTGTGTGGTTGTGTGATTGTGTGGTTGTGTGATTGTGTGATTGTGTGATTGTGTGATTGTGTGATTGTGTGGTTGTGTGATTGTTTGATTGTGTGATTAGGTGATTGTGTGATTGTGTGATTGTGTGATTGTGTGATTGTGTGGTTGTGTGATTGTGTGATTGTGTGATTGTGTGATTGTGTGATTGTGTGATTGTGCGATTGTGTGATTGCGTGATTGTGTGATTGTGTGATTGTGTGATTATGTGATTGTGTGATTGTGTGATTGTGTGATTGTGTGAGTGTGTGATTGTCTGATTGAGTGATTGTGTGCTTGTGTGATTGCGTGGTTGTGTGATTGTGTGATTGTGTGATTAGGTGATTGTGTGTTGGTGTGATTGTGTGATTGTGACTGTGTGATTGTGTGAGTGTGTGATTGTGTGATTGAGTGATTGTGTGCTTGTGTGATTGTGTGGTTGTGTGACTGTGTGATTGTGTGATTGTGTGATTGTGTGATTGTGTGATTGTGTGATTGTGTGATTGTGTGATTGTGTGATTGTGTGATTGTGTGATTGTGTGATTGTGTGATTGTGTGATTGTGTGATTGTGATTGTGTGATTGTGACTGTGTGATTGTGTGAGTGTGTGATTGAGTGATTGTGTGCTTGTGTGATTGTGTGGTTGTGTGATTGTGTGATTGTGTGATTAGGAGATTGTGTGATTGTGTGATTGTGACTGTGTGATTGTGTGATTGTGTGGTTGTGTGATTGTGTGATTGTGTGATTGTGTGATTGTGTGATTGTGTGATTGTGTGATTGTGTGATTGTGTGACTCTGTGATTGTGTGATTTTGTGATTGTGTGATTGTGTGATTGTGTGATTGTGTGATTGTGGTTGTGTGATTGTGACTGTGTGATTGTGATTGTGTGATTGTGATTGTGTGATTCTGACTGTGTGATTGTGTGAGTGTGTGATTGTGTGATTGTGTGATTGTGTGATTGTGTGAGTGTGCGATTGTGTGATTGTGTGATTGTGTGATTGTGTGATTGTGTGATTGTGATTGTGTGATTGTGACTGTGTGATTGTGTGAGTGTGTGATTGTGTGATTGTGTGATTGTGTGATTGTGTGGTTGTGTGATTGTTTGATTGTGTGATTAGGTGATTGTGTGATTGTGTGATTGTCTGATTGTGTGATTGTGTGATTGTGTGATTATGTGATTGTGTGATTGTGTGATTGTGTGGTTGTGTGATTGTGTGGTTGTGTGATTGTGTGATTGTGTGATTAGGAGATTGTGTGATTGTGTGATTGTGTGATTGTGACTGTGTGATTGTGTGATTGTGTGATTGAGTGATTGTGTGAGTGTGTGGTTGTGTGATTGTGTGATTGTGTGATTGTGTGGTTGTGTGATTGTGTGAATGTGTGATTGTGTGATTGTGTGATTGTGTGATTGTGTGATTGTGTGATTGTGTGACTCTGTGATTGTGTGATTTTGTGATTGTGTGATTGTGTGATTGTGCGATTGTGTAATTGTGATTGTGTGATTGTGATTGTGTGTACTGTGTGATTGTGTGATTGTGTGATTGTGTGATTGTGTGATTGTGTGATTGTGTGATTGTGTGATTGTGTGATTGTGTGATTGTGTGATTGTGTGGTTGTGTGATTGTGTGGTTGTGTGATTGTGTGATTGTGTGATTGTGTGATTGTGTGATTGTGTGATTGTGTGATTGTGTGATTGTGTGATTGTGTGATTGTGTGATTGTGTGATTGTGTGATTGTGTGATTGTGACTGTGTGATTGTGTGGTTGTGTGATTGTGTGATTGTGTGATTGTGTGATTGTGTGATTGTGTGATTGTGTGATAGTGACTGTGTGATTGTGTGATTGTGTGATTGTGTGATTGTGTGACCGTGATTGTGTGACCGTGATTGTGTGACCGTGATTGTGTGACCGTGATTGTGTGGCCGTGATTGAGTGACCGTGATTGTGATTGCGCGATTGTGTGATTATGTGATCGTGTGATCGTGTGATTGTGTGATCGTGTGATTGTGTGATTGTGTGAGTGTGTGATTGTGTGATTGTGTGATTGTGTGATTGTGACTGTGTGATTGCGTGATTGTGTGATTGTGTGGTTGTGTGATTTTGTGATTGTGTGATTGTGTGATTGTGTGATTGTGTGATTGTGACTGTGTGATTGTGTGAGTGTGTGATTGTGTGAGTGTGTGATTGTGTGATTGTGTGATTGTGTGATTGTGTGATTGTGTGATTGTGTGGTTGTGTGATTGTGTGATTGTGTGATTAGGTTATTGTGTGATTGTGCGATTGTGTAATTGTGATTGTGTGATTGTGATTGTGTGTACTGTGTGATTGTGTGATTGTGTGATTGTGTGATTGTGTGATTGTGTGATTGTGTGATTGTGTGATTGTGTGATTGTGTGATTGTGGGATTGTGTGATTGTGTGATTGTGTGATTGTGTGATTGTGTGATTATGTGATTGTGTGATTGTGTGATTGTGTGATTGTGTGAGTGTGTGATTGTCTGATTGAGTGATTGTGTGCTTGTGTGATTGTGTGATTGTGTGATTGTGTGATTGTGTGATTGTGGGATTGTGTGATTGTGTGATTGTGTGATTGTGTGATTGTGTGATTATGTGATTGTGTGATTGTGTGATTGTGTGATTGTGTGAGTGTGTGATTGTCTGATTGAGTGATTGTGTGCTTGTGTGATTGTGTGCTTGTGTGATTGTGTGCTTGTGTGATTGTGTGATTGTGTGATTAGGTGATTGTGTAATTGTGTGATTGTGTGATTGTGTGATTGTGACTGTGTGATTGTGTGAGTGTGTGATTGTGTGAGTGTGTGATTGTGTGATTGTGTGATTGTGTGATTGTGTGATTGTGTGATTGTGTGATTGTGTGATTGTGTGATTGTGTGGTTGTGTGATTGTGTGATTGTGTGATTAGGTGATTGTGTGATTGTGCGATTGTGTAATTGTGATTGTGTGATTGTGATTGTGTGTACTGTGTGATTGTGTGATTGTGTGATTGTGTGATTGTGTGATTGGGTGATTGTGTGATTGTGTGATTGTGTGATTGTGTGATTATGTGATTGTGTGATTGTGTGATTGTGTGATTGTGTGGTTGTGTGATTGTGTGATTGTGTGATTGTGTGATTGTGTGATTGTGTGATTGTGTGATTGTGTGACTGTGTGATTGTGTGATTTTGTGATTGTGTGATTGTGTGATTGTGCGATTGTGTAATTGTGATTGTGTGATTGTGATTGTGTGTACTGTGTGATTGTGTGATTGTGTGATTGCGTGATTGTGTGATTGTGTGATTGTGTGATTGTGTGATTGTGTGATTGTGTGATTGTGTGATTGTGTGCTTGTGTGATTGTGTGGTTGTGTGATTGTGTGATTGTGTGATTGTGTGATTGTGTGATTGTGTGATTGTGTGATTGTGTGATTGTGTGATTGTGTGATTGTGTGATTGTGTGGTTGTGTGATTGTGTGATTGTGTGATTAGGTGATTGTGTGATTGTGCGATTGTGTAATTGTGATTGTGTGATTGTGATTGTGTGTACTGTGTGATTGTGTGATTGTGTGATTGTGTGATTGTGTGATTGTGTGATTGTGTGATTGTGTGATTGTGTGATTGTGTGATTGTGTGATTGTGTGATTATGTGATTGTGTGATTGTGTGATTGTGTGATTGTGTGAGTGTGTGATTGTCTGATTGAGTGATTGTGTGCTTGTGTGATTGTGTGCTTGTGTGATTGTGTGATTGTGTGATTAGGTGATTGTGTAATTGTGTGATTGTGGGATTGTGACTGTGTGATTGTGTGAGTGTGTGATTGTGTGATTGAGTGATTGTGTGCTTGTGTGATTGTGTTGTTGTGTGATTGTGTGATTGTGACTGTGTGATTGTGACTGTGTGATTGTGATTGTGTGATTGTGATTGTGTGATTGTGACTGTGTGATTGTGTGAGTGTGTGATTGTGTTATTGTGTGATTGTGTGATTGTGTGATTGTGCGATTGTGTGATTGTGTGATTGTGTGATTGTGTGATTGTGTGATTGTGTGAGTGTGTGATTGTGTGATTGTGTGATTGTGTGATTGTGATTGTGTGATTGCGTGATTGTGTGATTGTGTGGTTGTGTGATTTTGTGATTGTGTGATTGTGTGATTGTGTGATTGAGTGATTGTGACTGTGTGATTGTGTGAGTGTGTGATTGTGTGAGTGTGTGATTGTGTGATTGTGTGATTGTGTGACTGTGTGATTGTGTGATTGTGTGATTGTGTGGTTGTGTGATTGTGTGATTGTGTGATTAGGTGATTGTGTGATTGTGCGATTGTGTAATTGTGATTGTGTGATTGTGATTGTGTGTACTGTGTGATTGTGTGATTGTGTGATTGTGTGATTGTGTGATTGTGTGATTGTGTGATTGTGTGATTGTGGGATTGTGTGATTGTGTGATTGTGTGATTGTGTGATTGTGTGATTATGTGATTGTGTGATTGTGTGATTGTGTGATTGTGTGAGTGTGTGATTGTCTGATTGAGTGATTGTGTGCTTGTGTGATTGTGTGCTTGTGTGATTGTGTGATTGTGTGATTAGGTGATTGTGATTGTGTGATTGTGGGATTGTGACTGTGTGATTGTGTGAGTGTGTGATTGTGTGATTGTGTGATTGTGTGATTGTGTAATTGTGTGATTGTGAGATTGTGACTGTGTGATTGTGTGATTGAGTGATTGTGTGCTTGTGTGATTGTGTGTACTGTGTGATTGTGTGATTGTGTGATTGTGTGATTGTGTAATTGTGTGATTGTGGGATTGTGACTGTGTGATTGTGTGATTGAGTGATTGTGTGCTTGTGTGATTGTGTTGTTGTGTGATTGTGTGATTGTGTGATTGTGTGATTGTGTGATTGTGACTGTGTGATTGTGTGAGTGTGTGATTGTGTGACTGTGTGATTGTGTGAGTGTGTGATTGTGTGATTGTGTGATTGTGTGATTGTGTGATTGTGTGATTGTGTGATTGTGTGGTTGTGTGATTGTGTGATTGTGTGATTAGGTGATTGTGTGATAGTGACTGTGTGATTGTGTGATTGTGTGATTGTGTGATTGTGTGACCGTGATTGTGTGACCGTGATTGTGTGACCGTGATTGTGTGACCGTGATTGTGTGGCCGTGATTGAGTGACCGTGATTGTGATTGCGTGATTGTGTGATTATGTGATCGTGTGATCGTGTGATTGTGTGATCGTGTGATTGTGTGATTGTGTGAGTGTGTGATTGTGTGATTGTGTGATTGTGTGATTGTGACTGTGTGATTGCGTGATTGTGTGATTGTGTGGTTGTGTGATTTTGTGATTGTGTGATTGTGTGATTGTGTGATTGTGTGATTGTGTGATTGTGTGAGTGTGTGATTGTGTGAGTGTGTGATTGTGTGATTGTGTGATTGTGTGATTGTGTGGTTGTGTGATTGTGTGATTGTGTGATTGTGTGATTGTGTGATTGTGTGATTGTGTGATTGTGTGATTGTGTGATTGTGTGAGTGTGTGATTGTCTGATTGAGTGATTGTGTGCTTGTGTGATTGTGTGCTTGTGTGATTGTGTGATTGTGTGATTAGGTGATTGTGATTGTGTGATTGTGGGATTGTGACTGTGTGATTGTGTGAGTGTGTGATTGTGTGATTGTGTGATTGTGTGATTGTGTAATTGTGTGATTGTGAGATTGTGACTGTGTGATTGTGTGATTGAGTGATTGTGTGCTTGTGTGATTGTGTGTACTGTGTGATTGTGTGATTGTGTGATTGTGTGATTGTGTAATTGTGTGATTGTGGGATTGTGACTGTGTGATTGTGTGATTGAGTGATTGTGTGCTTGTGTGATTGTGTTGTTGTGTGATTGTGTGATTGTGTGATTGTGTGATTGTGTGATTGTGACTGTGTGATTGTGTGAGTGTGTGATTGTGTGACTGTGTGATTGTGTGAGTGTGTGATTGTGTGATTGTGTGATTGTGTGATTGTGTGATTGTGTGATTGTGTGATTGTGTGGTTGTGTGATTGTGTGATTGTGTGATTAGGTGATTGTGTGATAGTGACTGTGTGATTGTGTGATTGTGTGATTGTGTGATTGTGTGACCGTGATTGTGTGACCGTGATTGTGTGACCGTGATTGTGTGACCGTGATTGTGTGGCCGTGATTGAGTGACCGTGATTGTGATTGCGTGATTGTGTGATTATGTGATCGTGTGATCGTGTGATTGTGTGATCGTGTGATTGTGTGATTGTGTGAGTGTGTGATTGTGTGATTGTGTGATTGTGTGATTGTGACTGTGTGATTGCGTGATTGTGTGATTGTGTGGTTGTGTGATTTTGTGATTGTGTGATTGTGTGATTGTGTGATTGTGTGATTGTGTGATTGTGTGAGTGTGTGATTGTGTGAGTGTGTGATTGTGTGATTGTGTGATTGTGTGATTGTGTGGTTGTGTGATTGTGTGATTGTGTGATTGTGTGATTGTGTGATTGTGTGATTGTGTGATTGTGTGATTGTGTGACTGTGTGATTGTGTGATTTTGTGATTGTGTGATTGTGTGATTGTGCAGTTGTGTAATTGTGATTGTGTGATTGTGATTGTGTGTACTGTGTGATTGTGTGATTGTGTGATTGCGTGATTGTGTGATTGTGTGATTGTGTGATTGTGTGATTGTGTGATTGTGTGATTGTGTGATTGTGTGATTGTGTGCTTGTGTGATTGTGTGGTTGTGTGATTGTGTGATTGTGTGATTGTGTGATTGTGTGATTGTGTGATTGTGTGATTGTGTGATTGTCTGACCGTGATTGTGTGACCGTGATTGTGTGACCGTGATTGTGTGACCGTGATTGTGTGGCCGTGATTGAGTGACCGTGATTGTGATTGCGTGATTGTGTGATTATGTGATCGTGTGATCGTGTGATTGTGTGATCGTGTGATTGTGTGATTGTGTGAGTGTGTGATTGTGTGATTGTGTGATTGTGTGATTGTGACTGTGTGATTGCGTGATTGTGTGATTGTGTGGTTGTGTGATTTTGTGATTGTGTGATTGTGTGATTGTGTGATTGTGTGATTGTGACTGTGTGATTGTGTGAGTGTGTGATTGTGTGAGTGTGTGATTGTGTGATTGTGTGATTGTGTGATTGTGTGATTGTGTGATTGTGTGATTGTGTGGTTGTGTGATTGTGTGATTGTGTGATTAGGTGATTGTGTGATTGTGCGATTGTGTAATTGTGATTGTGTGATTGTGACTGTGTGTACTGTGTGATTGTGTGATTGTGTGATTGTGTGATTGTGTGATTGTGTGATTGTGTGATTGTGGGATTGTGTGATTGTGTGATTGTGTGATTGTGTGCTTGTGTGATTATGTGATTGTGTGATTGTGTGATTGTGTGATTGTGTGAGTGTGTGATTGTCTGATTGAGTGATTGTGTGCTTGTGTGATTGTGTGCTTGTGTGATTGTGTGCTTGTGTGATTGTGTGATTGTGTGATTAGGTGATTGTGTAATTGTGTGATTGTGGGATTGTGACTGTGTGATTGTGTGAGTGTGTGATTGTGTGATTGAGTGATTGTGTGCTTGTGTGATTGTGTTGTTGTGTGATTGTGTGATTGTGTGATTGTGTGATTGTGTGATTGTGTGATTGTGACTGTGTGATTGTGTGAGTGTGTGATAGTGTGAGTGTGTGATTGTGTGATTGTGTGATTGTGTGATTGTGTGATTGTGTGATTGTGTGATTGTGTGATTGTGGTTGTGTGATTGTGACTGTGTGATTGTGATTGTGTGATTGTGATTGTGTGATTGTGACTGTGTGATTGTGTGAGTGTGTGATTGTGTTATTGTGTTATTGTGTGATTGTGTGATTGTGTGATTGTGCGATTGTGTGATTGTGTGATTGTGTGATTGTGTGATTGTGTGATTATGTGATTGTGTGATTGTGTGATTGTGTGATTGTGTGATTGTGTGATTGTGTGAGTGTGTGATTGTCTGATTGAGTGATTGTGTGCTTGTGTGATTGCGTGGTTGTGTGATTGTGTGATTGTGTGATTAGGTGATTGTGTGATTGTGTGATTGTGTGATTGTGTGATTGTGACTGTGTGATTGTGTGAGTGTGTGATTGTGTGATTGAGTGATTGTGTGCTTGTGTGATTGTGTGGTTGTGTGATTGTGTGATTGTGTGATTGTGTGATTGTGTGATTGTGTGATTGTGTGATTGTGTGGTTGTGTGATTGTGTGATTGTGTGATTAGGTGATTGTGTAATTGTGTGATTGTGGGATTGTGACTGTGTGATTGTGTGAGTGTGTGATTGTGTGATTGAGTGATTGTGTGCTTGTGTGATTGTGTTGTTGTGTGATTGTGTGATTGTGTGATTGTGTGATCGTGTGATTGTGTGATTGTGTGATTGTGTGATTGTGTGATTGTGTGATTGTGTGATTGTGTGATTGTGTGATTGTGTGATTGTGTGATTGTGTGATTGTGTGATTGTGTGATTGTGTGATTGTGTGATTGTGTGATTGTGTGATTGTGTGATTGTGTGATTGTGTGATTGTGTGATTGTGGTTGTGTGATTGTGACTGTGTGATTGTGATTGTGTGATTGTGACTGTGTGATTGTGTGAGTGTGTGATTGTGTGATTGTGTGATTGTGTGATTTATTGAGTGTGCGATTGTGTGATTGTGTGATTGTGTGATTGTGTGATTGTGATTGTGTGATTGTGACTGTGTGATTGTGTGAGTGTGTGATTGTGTGATTGAGTGATTGTGTGGTTGTGTGATTGTGTGGTTGTGTGATTGTGTGGTTGTGTGATTGTGTGATTGTGTGATTATGTGATTGTGTGATTGTGTGATTGTGTGATTGTGTGAGTGTGTGATTGTCTGATTGAGTGATTGTGTGCTTGTGTGATTGTGTGGTTGTGTGATTGCGTGATTGTGTGATTGTGTGGTTGTGTGATTGTGTGATTGTGTGATTGTGTGATTGTGTGACTGTGTGATTGTGTGATTGTGTGATTGTGTGATTGTGTGATTGTGTGATTGTGTGATTGTGTGATTGTGTGATTGTGGGTGTGTGATTGTGACTGAGTGATTGTGATTGTGTGATTGTGATTGTGTGATTGTGACTGTGTGATTGTGTGAGTGTGTGATTATGTGATTGTGTGATTGTGTGATTGTGTGATTGTGTGATTGTGTGAGTGTGTGATTGTGTGATTGTGTGATTGTGTGATTGTGTGATTGTGTGAGTGTGTGATTGTGTGATTGTGTGATTGTGTGATTGTGTGATTGTGTGAGTGCGTGATTGTGTGACTGTGTGATTGTGTGATTGTGTGATTGTGTGATTGTGTGATTGTGTGATTGTGTGATTGTGTGATTGTGTGACTGTGTGATTGTGTGATTGTGTGATTGTGTGATTGTGTGATTGTGTGATTGTGTGATTATGTGATTGTGTGATTGTGTGATTGTGTGATTGTGTGAGTGTGTGATTGTCTGATTGAGTGATTGTGTGCTTGTGTGATTGTGTGCTTGTGTGATTGTGTGATTGTGTGATTAGGTGATTGTGTAATTGTGTGATTGTGGGATTGTGACTGTGTGATTGTGTGAGTGTGTGATTGTGTGATTGAGTGATTGTGTGCTTGTGTGATTGTGTTGTTGTGTGATTGTGTGATTGAGTGATTGTGTGCTTGTGTGATTGTGTTGTTGTGTGATTGTGTGATTGTGTGATTGTGTGATTGTGTGATTGTGTGATTGTGTGATTGTGTGATTGTGACTGTGTGATTGTGTGAGTGTGTGATTGTGTGAGTGTGTGATTGTGTGAGTGTGTGATTGTGTGATTGTGTGATTGTGTGATTGTGTGATTGTGTGATTGTGTGGTTGTGTGATAGTGTGATTGTGTGATTAGGTGATTGTGTGATTGTGCGATTGTGTAATTGTGATTGTGTGTTTGTGATTGTGTGTACTGTGTGATTGTGTGATTGTGTGATTGTGTGTACTGTGTGATTGTGTGATTGTGTGATTGTGTGATTGTGTGATTGTGTGATTGTGTGATTGTGTGATTGTGTGATTTTGTGATTGTGTGATTGTGTGATTATGTGATTGTGTGATTGTGTGATTGTGTGATTGTGTGAGTGTGTGATTGTCTGATTGAGTGATTGTGTGCTTGTGTGATTGTGTGCTTGTGTGATTGTGTGATTGTGTGATTAGGTGATTGTGTAATTGTGTGATTGTGGGATTGTGACTGTGTGATTGTGTGAGTGTGTGATTGTGTGATTGAGTGATTGTGTGCTTGTGTGATTGTGTTGTTGTGTGATTGTGTGATTGTGTGATTGTGTGATTGTGTGATTGTGTGATTGTGTGATTGTGTGATTGTGTGATTGTGTGATTGTGTGATTGTGTGATTGTGTGATTGTGTGATTGTGTGATTGTGTGATTGTGTGATTGTGTGATTGTGTGATTGTGTGATTGTGTGATTGTGTGATTGTGTGATTATGTGATTGTGTGATTGTGTGATTGTGTGATTGTGTGAGTGTGTGATTGTCTGATTGAGTGATTGTGTGCTTGTGTGATTGTGTGCTTGTGTGATTGTGTGATTGTGTGATTAGGTGATTGTGTAATTGTGTGATTGTGGGATTGTGACTGTGTGATTGTGTGAGTGTGTGATTGTGTGATTGAGTGATTGTGTGCTTGTGTGATTGTGTTGTTGTGTGATTGTGTGATTGTGACTGTGTGATTGTGACTGTGTGATTGTGATTGTGTGATTGTGATTGTGTGATTGTGACTGTGTGATTGTGTGAGTGTGTGATTGTGTTATTGTGTGATTGTGTGATTGTGTGATTGTGCGATTGTGTGATTGTGTGATTGTGTGATTGTGTGATTGTGTGATTGTGTGAGTGTGTGATTGTGTGATTGTGTGATTGTGTGATTGTGATTGTGTGATTGCGTGATTGTGTGATTGTGTGGTTGTGTGATTTTGTGATTGTGTGATTGTGTGATTGTGTGATTGAGTGATTGTGACTGTGTGATTGTGTGAGTGTGTGATTGTGTGAGTGTGTGATTGTGTGATTGTGTGATTGTGTGACTGTGTGATTGTGTGATTGTGTGATTGTGTGGTTGTGTGATTGTGTGATTGTGTGATTAGGTGATTGTGTGATTGTGCGATTGTGTAATTGTGATTGTGTGATTGTGATTGTGTGTACTGTGTGATTGTGTGATTGTGTGATTGTGTGATTGTGTGATTGTGTGATTGTGTGATTGTGTGATTGTGGGATTGTGTGATTGTGTGATTGTGTGATTGTGTGATTGTGTGATTATGTGATTGTGTGATTGTGTGATTGTGTGATTGTGTGAGTGTGTGATTGTCTGATTGAGTGATTGTGTGCTTGTGTGATTGTGTGCTTGTGTGATTGTGTGATTGTGTGATTAGGTGATTGTGATTGTGTGATTGTGGGATTGTGACTGTGTGATTGTGTGAGTGTGTGATTGTGTGATTGTGTGATTGTGTGATTGTGTAATTGTGTGATTGTGAGATTGTGACTGTGTGATTGTGTGATTGAGTGATTGTGTGCTTGTGTGATTGTGTGTACTGTGTGATTGTGTGATTGTGTGATTGTGTGATTGTGTAATTGTGTGATTGTGGGATTGTGACTGTGTGATTGTGTGATTGAGTGATTGTGTGCTTGTGTGATTGTGTTGTTGTGTGATTGTGTGATTGTGTGATTGTGTGATTGTGTGATTGTGACTGTGTGATTGTGTGAGTGTGTGATTGTGTGACTGTGTGATTGTGTGAGTGTGTGATTGTGTGATTGTGTGATTGTGTGATTGTGTGATTGTGTGATTGTGTGATTGTGTGGTTGTGTGATTGTGTGATTGTGTGATTAGGTGATTGTGTGATAGTGACTGTGTGATTGTGTGATTGTGTGATTGTGTGATTGTGTGACCGTGATTGTGTGACCGTGATTGTGTGACCGTGATTGTGTGACCGTGATTGTGTGGCCGTGATTGAGTGACCGTGATTGTGATTGCGTGATTGTGTGATTATGTGATCGTGTGATCGTGTGATTGTGTGATCGTGTGATTGTGTGATTGTGTGAGTGTGTGATTGTGTGATTGTGTGATTGTGTGATTGTGACTGTGTGATTGCGTGATTGTGTGATTGTGTGGTTGTGTGATTTTGTGATTGTGTGATTGTGTGATTGTGTGATTGTGTGATTGTGTGATTGTGTGAGTGTGTGATTGTGTGAGTGTGTGATTGTGTGATTGTGTGATTGTGTGATTGTGTGGTTGTGTGATTGTGTGATTGTGTGATTGTGTGATTGTGTGATTGTGTGATTGTGTGATTGTGTGACTGTGTGATTGTGTGATTTTGTGATTGTGTGATTGTGTGATTGTGCAGTTGTGTAATTGTGATTGTGTGATTGTGATTGTGTGTACTGTGTGATTGTGTGATTGTGTGATTGCGTGATTGTGTGATTGTGTGATTGTGTGATTGTGTGATTGTGTGATTGTGTGATTGTGTGATTGTGTGATTGTGTGCTTGTGTGATTGTGTGGTTGTGTGATTGTGTGATTGTGTGATTGTGTGATTGTGTGATTGTGTGATTGTGTGATTGTGTGATTGTCTGACCGTGATTGTGTGACCGTGATTGTGTGACCGTGATTGTGTGACCGTGATTGTGTGGCCGTGATTGAGTGACCGTGATTGTGATTGCGTGATTGTGTGATTATGTGATCGTGTGATCGTGTGATTGTGTGATCGTGTGATTGTGTGATTGTGTGAGTGTGTGATTGTGTGATTGTGTGATTGTGTGATTGTGACTGTGTGATTGCGTGATTGTGTGATTGTGTGGTTGTGTGATTTTGTGATTGTGTGATTGTGTGATTGTGTGATTGTGTGATTGTGACTGTGTGATTGTGTGAGTGTGTGATTGTGTGAGTGTGTGATTGTGTGATTGTGTGATTGTGTGATTGTGTGATTGTGTGATTGTGTGATTGTGTGGTTGTGTGATTGTGTGATTGTGTGATTAGGTGATTGTGTGATTGTGCGATTGTGTAATTGTGATTGTGTGATTGTGACTGTGTGTACTGTGTGATTGTGTGATTGTGTGATTGTGTGATTGTGTGATTGTGTGATTGTGTGATTGTGGGATTGTGTGATTGTGTGATTGTGTGATTGTGTGCTTGTGTGATTATGTGATTGTGTGATTGTGTGATTGTGTGATTGTGTGATTGTGTGAGTGTGTGATTGTCTGATTGAGTGATTGTGTGCTTGTGTGATTGTGTGCTTGTGTGATTGTGTGCTTGTGTGATTGTGTGATTGTGTGATTAGGTGATTGTGTAATTGTGTGATTGTGGGATTGTGACTGTGTGATTGTGTGAGTGTGTGATTGTGTGATTGAGTGATTGTGTGCTTGTGTGATTGTGTTGTTGTGTGATTGTGTGATTGTGTGATTGTGTGATTGTGTGATTGTGTGATTGTGACTGTGTGATTGTGTGAGTGTGTGATAGTGTGAGTGTGTGATTGTGTGATTGTGTGATTGTGTGATTGTGTGATTGTGTGATTGTGTGATTGTGTGATTGTGGTTGTGTGATTGTGACTGTGTGATTGTGATTGTGTGATTGTGATTGTGTGATTGTGACTGTGTGATTGTGTGAGTGTGTGATTGTGTTATTGTGTTATTGTGTGATTGTGTGATTGTGTGATTGTGCGATTGTGTGATTGTGTGATTGTGTGATTGTGTGATTGTGTGATTATGTGATTGTGTGATTGTGTGATTGTGTGATTGTGTGATTGTGTGATTGTGTGAGTGTGTGATTGTCTGATTGAGTGATTGTGTGCTTGTGTGATTGCGTGGTTGTGTGATTGTGTGATTGTGTGATTAGGTGATTGTGTGATTGTGTGATTGTGTGATTGTGACTGTGTGATTGTGTGAGTGTGTGATTGTGTGATTGAGTGATTGTGTGCTTGTGTGATTGTGTGGTTGTGTGATTGTGTGATTGTGTGATTGTGTGATTGTGTGATTGTGTGATTGTGTGATTGTGTGGTTGTGTGATTGTGTGATTGTGTGATTAGGTGATTGTGTAATTGTGTGATTGTGGGATTGTGACTGTGTGATTGTGTGAGTGTGTGATTGTGTGATTGAGTGATTGTGTGCTTGTGTGATTGTGTTGTTGTGTGATTGTGTGATTGTGTGATTGTGTGATCGTGTGATTGTGTGATTGTGTGATTGTGTGATTGTGTGATTGTGTGATTGTGTGATTGTGTGATTGTGTGATTGTGTGATTGTGTGATTGTGTGATTGTGTGATTGTGTGATTGTGTGATTGTGTGATTGTGTGATTGTGTGATTGTGTGATTGTGTGATTGTGTGATTGTGTGATTGTGTGATTGTGTGATTGTGGTTGTGTGATTGTGACTGTGTGATTGTGATTGTGTGATTGTGACTGTGTGATTGTGTGAGTGTGTGATTGTGTGATTGTGTGATTGTGTGATTTATTGAGTGTGCGATTGTGTGATTGTGTGATTGTGTGATTGTGTGATTGTGATTGTGTGATTGTGACTGTGTGATTGTGTGAGTGTGTGATTGTGTGATTGAGTGATTGTGTGGTTGTGTGATTGTGTGGTTGTGTGATTGTGTGGTTGTGTGATTGTGTGATTGTGTGATTATGTGATTGTGTGATTGTGTGATTGTGTGATTGTGTGAGTGTGTGATTGTCTGATTGAGTGATTGTGTGCTTGTGTGATTGTGTGGTTGTGTGATTGCGTGATTGTGTGATTGTGTGGTTGTGTGATTGTGTGATTGTGTGATTGTGTGATTGTGTGACTGTGTGATTGTGTGATTGTGTGATTGTGTGATTGTGTGATTGTGTGATTGTGTGATTGTGTGATTGTGTGATTGTGGGTGTGTGATTGTGACTGAGTGATTGTGATTGTGTGATTGTGATTGTGTGATTGTGACTGTGTGATTGTGTGAGTGTGTGATTATGTGATTGTGTGATTGTGTGATTGTGTGATTGTGTGATTGTGTGAGTGTGTGATTGTGTGATTGTGTGATTGTGTGATTGTGTGATTGTGTGAGTGTGTGATTGTGTGATTGTGTGATTGTGTGATTGTGTGATTGTGTGAGTGCGTGATTGTGTGACTGTGTGATTGTGTGATTGTGTGATTGTGTGATTGTGTGATTGTGTGATTGTGTGATTGTGTGATTGTGTGACTGTGTGATTGTGTGATTGTGTGATTGTGTGATTGTGTGATTGTGTGATTGTGTGATTATGTGATTGTGTGATTGTGTGATTGTGTGATTGTGTGAGTGTGTGATTGTCTGATTGAGTGATTGTGTGCTTGTGTGATTGTGTGCTTGTGTGATTGTGTGATTGTGTGATTAGGTGATTGTGTAATTGTGTGATTGTGGGATTGTGACTGTGTGATTGTGTGAGTGTGTGATTGTGTGATTGAGTGATTGTGTGCTTGTGTGATTGTGTTGTTGTGTGATTGTGTGATTGAGTGATTGTGTGCTTGTGTGATTGTGTTGTTGTGTGATTGTGTGATTGTGTGATTGTGTGATTGTGTGATTGTGTGATTGTGTGATTGTGTGATTGTGACTGTGTGATTGTGTGAGTGTGTGATTGTGTGAGTGTGTGATTGTGTGAGTGTGTGATTGTGTGATTGTGTGATTGTGTGATTGTGTGATTGTGTGATTGTGTGGTTGTGTGATAGTGTGATTGTGTGATTAGGTGATTGTGTGATTGTGCGATTGTGTAATTGTGATTGTGTGTTTGTGATTGTGTGTACTGTGTGATTGTGTGATTGTGTGATTGTGTGTACTGTGTGATTGTGTGATTGTGTGATTGTGTGATTGTGTGATTGTGTGATTGTGTGATTGTGTGATTGTGTGATTTTGTGATTGTGTGATTGTGTGATTATGTGATTGTGTGATTGTGTGATTGTGTGATTGTGTGAGTGTGTGATTGTCTGATTGAGTGATTGTGTGCTTGTGTGATTGTGTGCTTGTGTGATTGTGTGATTGTGTGATTAGGTGATTGTGTAATTGTGTGATTGTGGGATTGTGACTGTGTGATTGTGTGAGTGTGTGATTGTGTGATTGAGTGATTGTGTGCTTGTGTGATTGTGTTGTTGTGTGATTGTGTGATTGTGTGATTGTGTGATTGTGTGATTGTGTGATTGTGTGATTGTGTGATTGTGTGATTGTGTGATTGTGTGATTGTGTGATTGTGTGATTGTGTGATTGTGTGATTGTGTGATTGTGTGATTGTGTGATTGTGTGATTGTGTGATTGTGTGATTGTGTGATTGTGTGATTGTGTGATTGTGTGATTGTGTGATTGTGTGATTGTGTGATTGTGTGATTGTGTGATTGTGTGATTGTGTGATTGTGTGATTGTGTGATTGTGTGATTGTGTGATTGTGTGATTGTGTGATTGTGTGATTGTGTGATTGTGTGATTGTGTGATTGTGTGATTGTGTGATTGTGTGATTGTGTGATTGTGTGATTGTGTGATTGTGTGATTGTGTGATTGTGTGATTGTGTGATTGTGATTGTGTGATTGTGATTGTGTGATTGTGATTGTGTGATTGTGATTGTGTGATTGTGATTGTGTGATTGTGATTGTGTGATTGTGATTGTGTGATTGTGTGATTGTGTGATTGTGTGATTGTGTGATTGTGTGATTGTGTGATTGTGTGAGTGTGTGATTGTGTGATTGTGTGATTGTGTGATTTATTGAGTGTGCGATTGTGTGATTGTGTGATTGTGTGATTGTGACGTTGTGATTGTGTGATTGTGACTGTGTGATTGTGTGAGTGTGTGATTGTATGATTGAGTGATTGTGTGGTTGTGTGATTGTGTGGTTGTGTGATTGTGTGGTTGTGTGATTGTGTGATTGTGTGATTGTGTGATTGTGTGATTGTGTGGTTGTGTGATTGTTTGATTGTGTGATTAGGTGATTGTGTGATTGTGTGATTGTGTGATTGTGTGAGTGTGTGATTGTCTGATTGAGTGATTGTGTGCTTGTGTGATTGCGTGGTTGTGTGATTGTGTGATTGTGTGATTACGTGATTGTGTGATTGTGTGATTGTGTGATTGTGACTGTGTGATTGTGTGAGTGTGTGATTGTGTGATTGAGTGATTGTGTGCTTGTGTGATTGTGTGGTTGTGTGACTGTGTGATTGTGTGATTGTGTGATTGTGTGATTGTGTGATTGTGTGATTGTGTGATTGTGTGATTGTGTGATTGTGTGATTGTGTGATTGTGTGATTGTGTGATTGTGTGATTGTGTGGTTGTGTGATTGTTTGATTGTGTGATTAGGTGATTGCGTGGTTGTGTGATTGTGTGATTGTGTGATTAGGTGATTGTGTGATTGTGTGATTGTGTGAGTGTGTGATTGTCTGATTGAGTGATTGTGTGCTTGCGTGATTGCGTGGTTGTGTGATTGCGTGGTTGTGTGATTGTGTGATTGTGTGATTAGGTGATTGTGTGATTGTGTGATTGTGACTGTGTGATTGTGTGAGTGTGTGATTGTGTGATTGAGTGATTGTGTGCTTGTGTGATTGTGTGGTTGTGTGATTGTGTGATTGTGTGATTGTGTGATTGTGTGATTGTGTGATTGTGTGATTGTGTGATTGTGTGATTGTGTGATTGTGTGATTGTGTGATTGTGTGATTGTGTGATTGTGTGATTGTGTGATTGTGTGATTGTGTGATTGTGTGATTGTTTGATTGTGTGATTAGGTGATTGTGTGATTGTGTGATTGTCTGATTGTGTGATTGTGTGATTGTGTGATTATGTGATTGTGTGATTGTGTGATTGTGTGAGTGTGTGATTGTCTGATTGAGTGATTGTGTGCTTGTGTGATTGTGTGGTTGTGTGATTGTGTGATTGTGTGATTAGGAGATTGTGTGATTGTGTGATTGTGTGATTGTGTGATTGTGTGATTGTGTGATTGTGTGGTTGTGTGGTTGTGTGATTGTGTGATTGTGTGATTGTGTGATTGTGTGATTGTGTGATTGTGTGATTGTGTGGTTGTGTGATTGTGTGATTGTGTGATTGTGTGATTGTGTGATTGTGTGATTGTGTGATTGTGTGACTCTGTGATTGTGTGATTTTGTGATTGTGTGATTGTGTGATTGTGCGATTGTGTAATTGTGATTGTGTGATTGTGATTGTGTGTACTGTGTGATTGTGTGATTGTGTGATTGTGTGATTGTGTGATTGTGTGATTGTGTGATTGTGTGATTGTGTGATTGTGTGATTGTGTGCTTGTGTGATTGTGTGGTTGTGTGATTGTGTGATTGTGTGATTGTGTGATTAGGTGATTGTGTGATTGTGTGATTGTGTGATTGTGTGATTGTGTGATTGTGTGATTGTGTGATTATGTGATTGTGTGATTGTGTGATTGTGTGAGTGTGTGATTGTCTGATTGAGTGATTGTGTGCTTGTGTGATTGTGTGGTTGTGTGATTGTGTGATTGTGTGATTAGGAGATTGTGTGATTGTGTGATTGTGTGATTGTGTGATTGTGTGATTGTGTGATTGTGTGGTTGTGTGATTGTGTGATTGTGTGATTGTGTGATTGTGTGATTGTGTGATTGTGTGATTGTGTGGTTGTGTGATTGTGTGATTGTGTGATTGTGTGATTGTGTGATTGTGTGATTGTGTGATTGTGTGACTCTGTGATTGTGTGATTTTGTGATTGTGTGATTGTGTGATTGTGCGATTGTGTAATTGTGATTGTGTGATTGTGATTGTGTGTACTGTGTGATTGTGTGATTGTGTGATTGTGTGATTGTGTGATTGTGTGATTGTGTGATTGTGTGATTGTGTGATTGTGTGATTGTGTGCTTGTGTGATTGTGTGGTTGTGTGATTGTGTGATTGTGTGATTGTGTGATTGTGTGATTGTGTGATTGTGTGATTGTGTGATTGTGTGATTGTGTGATTGTGTGATTGTGTGATTGTGTGATTGTGTGATTGTGTGATTGTGACTGTGTGATAGTGTGGTTGTGTGATTGTGTGATTGTGTGATTGTGTGAGTGTGTGATTGTGTGATTGTGTGATTGTGTGATAGTGACTGTGTGATTGTGTGATTGTGTGATTGTGTGATTGTGTGACCGTGATTGTGTGACCGTGATTGTGTGACCGTGATTGTGTGACCGTGATTGTGTGGCCGTGATTGAGTGACCGTGATTGTGATTGCGCGATTGTGTGATTATGTGATCGTGTGATCGTGTGATTGTGTGATCGTGTGATTGTGTGATTGTGTGAGTGTGTGATTGTGTGATTGTGTGATTGTGTGATTGTGACTGTGTGATTGCGTGATTGTGTGATTGTGTGGTTGTGTGATTTTGTGATTGTGTGATTGTGTGATTGTGTGATTGTGACTGTGTGATTGTGTGAGTGTGTGATTGTGTGAGTGTGTGATTGTGTGATTGTGTGATTGTGTGATTGTGTGATTGTGTGATTGTGTGATTGTGTGGTTGTGTGATTGTGTGATTGTGTGATTAGGTGATTGTGTGATTGTGCGATTGTGTAATTGTGATTGTGTGATTGTGATTGTGTGTACTGTGTGATTGTGTGATTGTGTGATTGTGTGATTGTGTGATTGTGTGATTGTGTGATTGTGGGATTGTGTGATTGTGTGATTGTGTGATTGTGTGACTGTGTGATTGTGTGATTTTGTGATTGTGTGATTGTGTGATTGTGCGATTGTGTAATTGTGATTGTGTGATTGTAATTGTGTGTACTGTGTGATTGTGTGATTGTGTGATTATGTGATTGTGTGATTGTGTGATTGTGTGAGTGTGTGATTGTCTGATTGTCTGATTGAGTGATTGTGTGCTTGTGTGATTGTGTGCTTGTGTGATTGTGTGATTGTGTGATTTTGTGATTGTGTGATTGTGTGATTGTGCGATTGTGTAATTGTGATTGTGTGATTGTGATTGTGTGTACTGTGTGATTGTGTGATTTTGTGATTGCGTGATTGTGTGATTGTGTGATTGTGTGATTGTGTGATCGTGTGATTGTGTGATCGTGTGATTGTGTGATTGTGTGAGTGTGTGATTGAGTGATTGTGTGCTTGTGTGATTGTGTGGTTGTGTGATTGTGTGATTGTGTGATTGTGTGATTGTGTGATTGTGTGATTGTGTGATTGTGTGATTGTGTGATTGTGTGATTGTGTGATTGTGTGATTGTGTGGTTGTGTGATTGTGTGATTGTGTGATTGTGTGATAGTGACTGTGTGATTGTGTGATTGTGTGATTGTGTGATTGTGTGATTGTGTGACCGTGATTGTGTGACCGTGATTGTGTGACCGTGATTGTGTGGCCGTGATTGAGTGACCGTGATTGTGATTGCGTGATTGTGTGATTATGTGATCGTGTGATCGTGTGATTGTGTGATCGTGTGATTGTGTGATTGTGTGAGTGTGTGATTGTGTGATTGTGTGATTGTGTGATTGTGACTGTGTGATTGCGTGATTGTGTGATTGTGTGAGTGTGTGATTGTGTGGTTGTGTGATTTTGTGATTGTGTGATTGTGTGATTGTGTGATTGTGTGATTGTGTGATTGTGACTGTGTGATTGTGTGAGTGTGTGATTGTGTGAGTGTGTGATTGTGTGATTGTGTGATTGTGTGATTGTGTGATTGTGTGATTGTGTGATTGTGTGATTGTGTGGTTGTGTGATTGTGTGATTGAGTGATTAGGTGATTGTGTGATTGTGCGATTGTGTAATTGTGATTGTGTGATTGTGATTGTGTGTACTGTGTGATTGTGTGATTGTGTGATTGTGTGATTGTGTGATTGTGTGATTGTGTGATTGTGTGATTGTGGGATTGTGTGATTGTGTGATTGTGTGATTGTGTGATTGTGTGATTATGTGATTGTGTGATTGTGTGATTGTGTGATTGTGTGAGTGTGTGATTGTCTGATTGAGTGATTGTGTGCTTGTGTGATTGTGTGCTTGTGTGATTGTGTGCTTGTGTGATTGTGTGATTGTGTGATTAGGTGATTGTGTAATTGTGTGATTGTGGGATTGTGACTGTGTGATTGTGTGAGTGTGTGATTGTGTGATTGAGTGATTGTGTGCCTGTGTGATTGTGTTGTTGTGTGATTGTGTGATTGTGTGATTGTGTGATTGTGTGATTGTGTGATTGTGTGATTGTGACTGTGTGATTGTGTGAGTGTGTGATTGTGTGAGTGTGTGATTGTGTGATTGTGTGATTGTGTGATTGTGTGATTGTGTGATTGTGTGATTGTGTGGTTGTGTGATTGTGTGATTGTGTGATTAGGTGATTGTGTGATTGTGCGATTGTGTAATTGTGATTGTGTGATTGTGATTGTGTGTACTGTGTGATTGTGTGATTGTGTGATTGTGTGATTGTGTGATTGTGTGATTGTGTGATTGTGTGATTGTCTGATTGTGTGATTGCGTGATTGTGTGATTATGTGATTGTGTGATTGTGTGATTGTGTGATTGTGTGAGTGTGTGATTGTCTGATTGAGTGATTGTGTGCTTGTGTGATTGTGTGCTTGTGTGATTGTGTGATTGTGTGATTAGGTGATTGTGTAATTGTGTGATTGTGGGATTGTGACTGTGTGATTGTGTGAGTGTGTGATTGTGTGATTGAGTGATTGTGTGCTTGTGTGATTGTGTTGTTGTGTGATTGTGTGATTGTGTGATTGTGTGATTGTGTGATTGTGTGATTGTGTGATTGTGTGATTGTGTGATTGTGTGACTGTGTGACCGTGATTGTGTGACCGTGATTGTGTGACCGTGATTGTGTGACCGTGATTGTGTGACCGTGATTGTGTGGCCGTGATTGAGTGACCGTGATTGTGATTGCGTGATTGTGTGATTATGTGATCGTGTGATCGTGTGATTGTGTGATCGTGTGATTGTGTGATTGTGTGAGTGTGTGATTGTGTGATTGTGTGATTGTGTGATTGTGACTGTGTGATTGCGTGATTGTGTGATTGTGTGGTTGTGTGATTTTGTGATTGTGTGATTGTGTGATTGTGTGATTGTGTGATTGTGACTGTGTGATTGTGTGAGTGTGTGATTGTGTGAGTGTGTGATTGTGTGATTGTGTGATTGTGTGATTGTGTGATTGTGTGATTGTGTGATTGTGTGGTTGTGTGATTGTGTGATTGTGTGATTAGGTGATTGTGTGATTGTGCGATTGTGTAATTGTGATTGTGTGATTGTGATTGTGTGTACTGTGTGATTGTGTGATTGTGTGATTGTGTGATTGTGTGATTGTGTGATTGTGTGATTGTGTGATTGTGGGATTGTGTGATTGTGTGATTGTGTGATTGTGTGCTTGTGTGATTATGTGATTTTGTGATTGTGTGATTGTGTGATTGTGTGAGTGTGTGATTGTCTGATTGAGTGATTGTGTGCTTGTGTGATTGTGTGCTTGTGTGATTGTGTGCTTGTGTGATTGTGTGATTGTGTGATTAGGTGATTGTGTAATTGTGTGATTGTGGGATTGTGACTGTGTGATTGTGTGAGTGTGTGATTGTGTGATTGAGTGATTGTGTGCTTGTGTGATTGTGTTGTTGTGTGATTGTGTGATTGTGTGATTGTGTGATTGTGTGATTGTGTGATTGTGACTGTGTGATTGTGTGATTGTGTGATTGTGTGACCGTGATTGTGTGACCGTGATTGTGTGACCGTGATTGTGTGACCGTGATTGTGTGACCGTGATTGTGTGACCGTGATTGTGTGGCCGTGATTGAGTGACCGTGATTGTGATTGCGTGATTGTGTGATTATGTGATCGTGTGATCGTGTGATTGTGTGATCGTGTGATTGTGTGATTGTGTGAGTGTGTGATTGTGTGATTGTGTGATTGTGTGATTGTGACTGTGTGATTGCGTGATTGTGTGATTGTGTGGTTGTGTGATTTTGTGATTGTGTGATTGTGTGATTGTGTGATTGTGTGATTGTGACTGTGTGATTGTGTGAGTGTGTGATTGTGTGAGTGTGTGATTGTGTGATTGTGTGATTGTGTGATTGTGTGATTGTGTGATTGTGTGATTGTGTGGTTGTGTGATTGTGTGATTGTGTGATTAGGTGATTGTGTGATTGTGCGATTGTGTAATTGTGATTGTGTGATTGTGATTGTGTGTACTGTGTGATTGTGTGATTGTGTGATTGTGTGATTGTGTGATTGTGTGATTGTGTGATTGTGTGATTGTGGGATTGTGTGATTGTGTGATTGTGTGATTGTGTGCTTGTGTGATTATGTGATTTTGTGATTGTGTGATTGTGTGATTGTGTGAGTGTGTGATTGTCTGATTGAGTGATTGTGTGCTTGTGTGATTGTGTGCTTGTGTGATTGTGTGCTTGTGTGATTGTGTGATTGTGTGATTAGGTGATTGTGTAATTGTGTGATTGTGGGATTGTGACTGTGTGATTGTGTGAGTGTGTGATTGTGTGATTGAGTGATTGTGTGCTTGTGTGATTGTGTTGTTGTGTGATTGTGTGATTGTGTGATTGTGTGATTGTGTGATTGTGACTGTGTGATTGTGTGAGTGTGTGATTGTGTGAGTGTGTGATTGTGTGATTGTGTGATTGTGTGATTGTGTGATTGTGTGATTGTGTGATTGTGTGATTGTGTGGTTGTGTGATTGTGTGATTGTGTGATTAGGTGATTGTGTGATTGTGCGATTGTGTAATTGTGATTGTGTGATTGTGATTGTGTGTGCTGTGTGATTGTGTGATTGTGTGATTGTGTGATTGTGTGATTGTGTGATTGTGTGATTGTGTGATTGTGTGATTGTGTGATTGTGTGATTGTGTGATTATGCGATTGTGTGATTGTGTGATTGTGTGATTGTGTGAGTGTGTGATTGTCTGATTGAGTGATTGTGTGCTTGTGTGATTGTGTGCTTGTGTGATTGTGTGATTGTGTGATTAGGTGATTGTGTAATTGTGTGATTGTGGGATTGTGACTGTGTGATTGTGTGAGTGTGTGATTGTGTGATTGAGTGATTGTGTGCTTGTGTGATTGTGTTGTTGTGTGATTGTGTGATTGTGTGATTGTGTGATTGTGTGATTGTGTGATTGTGTGATTGTGTGATTGTGTGATTGTGACTGTGTGATTGTGTGGTTGTGTGATTGTGTGATTGTGTGATTGTGTGATTTTGTGATTGTGTGATAGTGACTGTGTGATTGTGTGATTGTGTGATTGTGTGATTGTGTGACCGTGATTGTGTGACAGTGATTGTGTGACCGTGATTGTGTGGCCGTGATTGAGTGACCGTGATTGTGATTGCGTGATTGTGTGATTGTGTGATCGTGTGATCGTGTGATTGTGTGATCGTGTGATTGTGTGATTGTGTGATTGTGTGATTGTGTGATTGTGTGATTGTGTGATTGTGTGATTGTGTGATTGTGTGATTGTGTGATTGTGTGATTGTGTGATTGTGTGATTGTGGTTGTGTGATTGTGACTGTGTGATTGTGATTGTGTGATTGTGATTGTGTGATTGTGACTGTGTGATTGTGTGAGTGTGTGATTGTGTTATTGTGTGATTGTGTGATTGTGTGATTGTGTGAGTGTGTGATTGTCTGATTGAGTGATTGTGTGCTTGTGTGATTGCGTGGTTGTGTGATTGTGTGATTGTGTGATTAGGTGATTGTGTGATTTTGTGAGTGTGTGATTGTGTGATTGAGTGATTGTGTGCTTGTGTGATTGTGTTGTTGTGTGATTGTGTGATTGTGTGATTGTGTGATTGTGTGATTGTGTGATTGTGTGATTGTGTGATTGTGTGATTGTGTGATTGTGTGATTGTGTGATTGTGTGATTGTGTGATTGTGTGATTGTGTGATTGTGTGATTGTGACTGTGTGATTGTGTGATTGTGTGATTGTGTGATTGTGTGATTGTGTGATTGTGTGATAGTGACTGTGTGATTGTGTGATTGTGTGATTGTGTGACCGTGATTGTGTGACCGTGATTGTGTGACCGTGATTGTGTGACCGTGATTGTGTGGCCGTGATTGAGTGACCGTGATTGTGATTGCGTGATTGTGTGATTGTGTGATCGTGTGATCGTGTGATTGTGTGATCGTGTGATTGTGTGATTGTGTGAGTGTGTGATTGTGTGATTGTGTGATTGTGTGATTGTGTGATTGTGTGAGTGTGTGATTGTGTTATTGTGTGATTGTGTGATTGTGTGATTGTGTGATTAGGTGATTGTGTAATTGTGTGATTGTGGGATTGTGACTGTGTGATTGTGTGAGTGTGTGATTGTGTGATTGAGTGATTGTGTGCTTGTGTGATTGTGTTGTTGTGTGATTGTGTGATTGTGTGATTGTGTGATTGTGTGATTGTGTGATTGTGTGATTGTGTGATTGTGTGATTGTGTGAGTGTGTGATTGTGTGATTGTGTGATTGTGTGATTGTGACTGTGTGATTGCGTGATTGTGTGATTGTGTGGTTGTGTGATTTTGTGATTGTGTGATTGTGTGATTGTGTGATTGTGTGATTGTGTGATTGTGACTGTGTGATTGTGTGAGTGTGTGATTGTGTGAGTGTGTGATTGTGTGATTGTGTGATTGTGTGATTGTGTGATTGTGTGATTGTGTGATTGTGTGGTTGTGTGATTGTGTGATTGTGTGATTAGGTGATTGTGTGATTGTGTGATTGTGTGATAGTGACTGTGTGATTGTGTGATTGTGTGATTGTGTGATTGTGTGACCGTGATTGTGTGACCGTGATTGTGTGACCGTGATTGTGTGACCGTGATTGTGTGGCCGTGATTGAGTGACCGTGATTGTGATTGCGTGATTGTGTGATTATGTGATCGTGTGATCGTGTGATTGTGTGATCGTGTGATTGTGTGATTGTGTGAGTGTGTGATTGTGTGATTGTGTGATTGTGTGATTGTGTGATTGTGACTGTGTGATTGCGTGATTGTGTGATTGTGTGGTTGTGTGATTTTGTGATTGTGTGATTGTGTGATTGTGTGATTGTGTGATTGTGACTGTGTGATTGTGTGAGTGTGTGATTGTGTGATTGTGTGATTGTGTGATTGTGTGATTGTGTGATTGTGTGATTGTGTGATTGTGTGATTGTGTTGTTGTGTGATTGTGTGATTGTGTGATTGTGTGATTGTGTGATTGTGTGATTGTGTGATTGTGTGATTGTGTGACTGTGTGATTGTGTGATTTTGTGATTGTGTGATTGTGTGATTGTGCGATTGTGTAATTGTGATTGTGTGATTGTGATTGTGTGTACTGTGTGATTGTGTGATTGTGTGATTGCGTGAATGTGTGATTGTGTGATTGTGTGATTGTGTGATTGTGTGATTGTGTGCTTGTGTGATTGTGTGGTTGTGTGATTGTGTGATTGTGTGATTGTGTGATTGTGTGATTGTGTGATTGTGTGATTGTGTGATTGTGTGATTGTGTGACCGTGATTGTGTGACCGTGATTGTGTGACCGTGATTGTGTGACCGTGATTGTGTGGCCGAGATTGAGTGACCGTGATTGTGATTGCGTGATTGTGTGATTATGTGATCGTGTGATCGTGTGATTGTGTGATCGTGTGATTGTGTGATTGTGTGAGTGTGTGATTGTGTGATTGTGTGATTGTGTGATTGTGACTGTGTGATTGCGTGATTGTGTGAGTGTGTGATTGAGTGATTGTGTGCTTGTGTGATTGTGTGGTTGTGTGATTGTGTGATTGTGTGATTGTGTGATTGTGTGATTGTGTGATTGTGTGATTGTGTGATTGTGTGATTGTGTGATTGTGTGATTGTGTGATTGTGTGATTGTGTGGTTGTGTGATTGTTTGATTGTGTGATTAGGTGATTGTGTGATTAGGTGATTGTGTAATTGTGTGATTGTGGGATTGTGACTGTGTGATTGTGTGAGTGTGTGATTGTGTGATTGAGTGATTGTGTGCTTGTGTGATTGTGTGATTGTGTGATTATGTGATTGTGTGATTGTGTGATTGTGTGATTGTGTGAGTGTGTGATTGTGTGATTATGTGATTGTGTGATTGTGTGAGTGTGTGATTGTGATTGTGTGATTGTGATTGTGTGATTGTGATTGTGTGATTGTGATTGTGTGATTGTGATTGTGTGATTGTGATTGTGTGATTGTGATTGTGTGATTGTGATTGTGTGATTGTGATTGTGTGATTGTGATTGTGTGATTGTGATTGTGTGATTGTGATTGTGTGATTGTGATTGTGTGATTGTGATTGTGTGATTGTGATTGTGTGATTGTGATTGTGTGATTGTGATTGTGTGATTGTGATTGTGTGATTGTGATTGTGTGATTGTGATTGTGTGATTGTGATTGTGTGATCGTGATTGTGTGATCGTGATTGTGTGATTGTGGTTGTGTGATCGTGATTGTGTGATCGTGATTGTGTGATCGTGATTGTGTGATCGTGATTGTGTGATTGTCATTGTGTGATTGTGACTGTGTGATTGTGTGATTGTGTGATTGTGTGATTGTGTGATTGTGTGATAGTGACTGTGTGATTGTGTGATTGTGTGATTGTGTGACCGTGATTGTGTGACCGTGATTGTGTGACCGTGATTGTGTGACCGTGATTGTGTGGCCGTGATTGAGTGACCGTGATTGTGATTGCGTGATTGTGTGATTGTGTGATCGTGTGATCGTGTGATTGTGTGATCGTGTGATTGTGTGATTGTGTGAGTGTGTGATTGTGTGATTGTGTGATTGTGTGATTGTGTGATTGTGTGAGTGTGTGATTGTGTTATTGTGTGATTGTGTGATTGTGTGATTGTGTGATTAGGTGATTGTGTAATTGTGTGATTGTGGGATTGTGACTGTGTGATTGTGTGAGTGTGTGATTGTGTGATTGAGTGATTGTGTGCTTGTGTGATTGTGTTGTTGTGTGATTGTGTGATTGTGTGATTGTGTGATTGTGTGATTGTGTGATTGTGTGATTGTGTGATTGTGTGATTGTGTGAGTGTGTGATTGTGTGATTGTGTGATTGTGTGATTGTGACTGTGTGATTGCGTGATTGTGTGATTGTGTGGTTGTGTGATTTTGTGATTGTGTGATTGTGTGATTGTGTGATTGTGTGATTGTGACTGTGTGATTGTGTGAGTGTGTGATTGTGTGAGTGTGTGATTGTGTGATTGTGTGATTGTGTGATTGTGTGATTGTGTGATTGTGTGATTGTGTGGTTGTGTGATTGTGTGATTGTGTGATTAGGTGATTGTGTGATTGTGTGATTGTGTGATAGTGACTGTGTGATTGTGTGATTGTGTGATTGTGTGATTGTGTGACCGTGATTGTGTGACCGTGATTGTGTGACCGTGATTGTGTGACCGTGATTGTGTGGCCGTGATTGAGTGACCGTGATTGTGATTGCGTGATTGTGTGATTATGTGATCGTGTGATCGTGTGATTGTGTGATCGTGTGATTGTGTGATTGTGTGAGTGTGTGATTGTGTGATTGTGTGATTGTGTGATTGTGTGATTGTGACTGTGTGATTGCGTGATTGTGTGATTGTGTGGTTGTGTGATTTTGTGATTGTGTGATTGTGTGATTGTGTGATTGTGTGATTGTGACTGTGTGATTGTGTGAGTGTGTGATTGTGTGATTGTGTGATTGTGTGATTGTGTGATTGTGTGATTGTGTGATTGTGTGATTGTGTGATTGTGTTGTTGTGTGATTGTGTGATTGTGTGATTGTGTGATTGTGTGATTGTGTGATTGTGTGATTGTGTGATTGTGTGACTGTGTGATTGTGTGATTTTGTGATTGTGTGATTGTGTGATTGTGCGATTGTGTAATTGTGATTGTGTGATTGTGATTGTGTGTACTGTGTGATTGTGTGATTGTGTGATTGCGTGAATGTGTGATTGTGTGATTGTGTGATTGTGTGATTGTGTGATTGTGTGATTGTGTGCTTGTGTGATTGTGTGGTTGTGTGATTGTGTGATTGTGTGATTGTGTGATTGTGTGATTGTGTGATTGTGTGATTGTGTGATTGTGTGACCGTGATTGTGTGACCGTGATTGTGTGACCGTGATTGTGTGGCCGTGATTGAGTGACCGTGATTGTGATTGCGTGATTGTGTGATTATGTGATCGTGTGATCGTGTGATTGTGTGATCGTGTGATTGTGTGATTGTGTGAGTGTGTGATTGTGTGATTGTGTGATTGTGTGATTGTGACTGTGTGATTGCGTGATTGTGTGAGTGTGTGATTGAGTGATTGTGTGCTTGTGTGATTGTGTGGTTGTGTGATTGTGTGATTGTGTGATTGTGTGATTGTGTGATTGTGTGATTGTGTGATTGTGTGATTGTGTGATTGTGTGATTGTGTGATTGTGTGATTGTGTGATTGTGTGGTTGTGTGATTGTTTGATTGTGTGATTAGGTGATTGTGTGATTAGGTGATTGTGTAATTGTGTGATTGTGGGATTGTGACTGTGTGATTGTGTGAGTGTGTGATTGTGTGATTGAGTGATTGTGTGCTTGTGTGATTGTGTGATTGTGTGATTATGTGATTGTGTGATTGTGTGATTGTGTGATTGTGTGAGTGTGTGATTGTGTGATTATGTGATTGTGTGATTGTGTGAGTGTGTGATTGTGATTGTGTGATTGTGATTGTGTGATTGTGATTGTGTGATTGTGATTGTGTGATTGTGATTGTGTGATTGTGATTGTGTGATTGTGATTGTGTGATTGTGATTGTGTGATTGTGATTGTGTGATTGTGATTGTGTGATTGTGATTGTGTGATTGTGATTGTGTGATTGTGATTGTGTGATTGTGATTGTGTGATTGTGATTGTGTGATTGTGATTGTGTGATTGTGATTGTGTGATTGTGATTGTGTGATTGTGATTGTGTGATTGTGATTGTGTGATTGTGATTGTGTGATTGTGATTGTGTGATTGTGATTGTGTGATTGTGATTGTGTGATTGTGATTGTGTGATTGTGATTGTGTGATTGTGATTGTGTGATTGTGATTGTGTGATCGTGATTGTGTGATCGTGATTGTGTGATTGTGATTGTGTGATCGTGATTGTGTGACCGTGATTGTGTGACCGTGATTGTGTGACCGTGATTGTGTGGCCGTGATTGAGTGACCGTGATTGTGATTGCGTGATTGTGTGATTATGTGATCGTGTGATCGTGTGATTGTGTGATCGTGTGATTGTGTGATTGTGTGAGTGTGTGATTGTGTGATTGTGTGATTGTGTGATTGTGACTGTGTGATTGCGTGATTGTGTGAGTGTGTGATTGAGTGATTGTGTGCTTGTGTGATTGTGTGGTTGTGTGATTGTGTGATTGTGTGATTGTGTGATTGTGTGATTGTGTGATTGTGTGATTGTGTGATTGTGTGATTGTGTGATTGTGTGGTTGTGTGATTGTTTGATTGTGTGATTAGGTGATTGTGTGATTAGGTGATTGTGTAATTGTGTGATTGTGGGATTGTGACTGTGTGATTGTGTGAGTGTGTGATTGTGTGATTGTGTGATTGTGTGATTGTGTGATTGTGTGATTGTGTGATTGTGTGATTGTGTGATTGTGTGATTGTGTGATTGTGTGATTGTGTGATTGTGTGATTGTGTGGTTGTGTGATTGTTTGATTGTGTGATTAGGTGATTGTGTGATTAGGTGATTGTGTAATTGTGTGATTGTGGGATTGTGACTGTGTGATTGTGTGAGTGTGTGATTGTGTGATTGAGTGATTGTGTGCTTGTGTGATTGTGTGATTGTGTGATTATGTGATTGTGTGATTGTGTGATTGTGTGATTGTGTGAGTGTGTGATTGTGTGATTATGTGATTGTGTGATTGTGTGAGTGTGTGATTGTGATTGTGTGATTGTGATTGTGTGATTGTGATTGTGTGATTGTGATTGTGTGATTGTGATTGTGTGATTGTGATTGTGTGATTGTGATTGTGTGATTGTGATTGTGTGATTGTGATTGTGTGATTGTGATTGTGTGATTGTGATTGTGTGATTGTGATTGTGTGATTGTGATTGTGTGATTGTGATTGTGTGATTGTGATTGTGTGATTGTGATTGTGTGATTGTGATTGTGTGATTGTGATTGTGTGATTGTGATTGTGTGATTGTGATTGTGTGATTGTGATTGTGTGATTGTGATTGTGTGATTGTGATTGTGTGATTGTGATTGTGTGATTGTGATTGTGTGATTGTGATTGTGTGATTGTGATTGTGTGATTGTGATTGTGTGATTGTGATTGTGTGATTGTGATTGTGTGATTGTGATTGTGTGATTGTGATTGTGTGATTGTGATTGTGTGATTGTGATTGTGTGATTGTGATTGTGTGATTGTGATTGTGTGATTGTGATTGTGTGATTGCGATTGTGTGATTGCGATTGTGTGATTGTGTAATTGTGTGATTGTGTGGTTGTGTGATTATGTGATTGTGTGATTGTGTGATTGTGTGATTGTGATTGTGTGACTGTGATTGTGTGATTGTGATTGTGTGATTGTGATTGTGTGATTGTGATTGTGTGATTGTGATTGTGTGATTGTGATTGTGTGATTGTGTGATTGTGTGATTGTGTGATTGTGTGATTGTGTGATTGTGTGATTGTGTGATTGTGTGATTGTGACTGTGTGATTGTGTGAGTGTGTGATTGTGTGATTGTGTGATTGTGTGATTTATTGAGTGTGCGATTGTGTGATTGTGTGATTGTGTGATTGTGACGTTGTGATTGTGTGATTGTGACTGTGTGATTGTGTGAGTGTGTGATTGTATGATTGAGTGATTGTGTGGTTGTGTGATTGTGTGGTTGTGTGATTGTGTGGTTGTGTGATTGTGTGATTGTGTGATTGTGTGATTGTGTGATTGTGTGGTTGTGTGATTGTTTGATTGTGTGATTAGGTGATTGTGTGATTGTGTGATTGTGTGATTGTGTGATTGTGTGGTTGTGTGATTGTGTGATTGTGTGATTGTGTGATTGTGTGATTGTGTGATTGTGCGATTGTGTGATTGCGTGATTGTGTGATTGTGTGATTGTGTGATTATGTGATTGTGTGATTGTGTGATTGTGTGATTGTGTGAGTGTGTGATTGTCTGATTGAGTGATTGTGTGCTTGTGTGATTGCGTGGTTGTGTGATTGTGTGATTGTGTGATTAGGTGATTGTGTGTTGGTGTGATTGTGTGATTGTGACTGTGTGATTGTGTGAGTGTGTGATTGTGTGATTGAGTGATTGTGTGCTTGTGTGATTGTGTGGTTGTGTGACTGTGTGATTGTGTGATTGTGTGATTGTGTGATTGTGTGATTGTGTGATTGTGTGATTGTGTGATTGTGTGATTGTGTGATTGTGTGATTGTGTGATTGTGTGATTGTGTGATTGTGTGATTGTGTGATTGTGTGATTGTGATTGTGTGATTGTGACTGTGTGATTGTGTGAGTGTGTGATTGAGTGATTGTGTGCTTGTGTGATTGTGTGGTTGTGTGATTGTGTGATTGTGTGATTAGGAGATTGTGTGATTGTGTGATTGTGTGATTGTGACTGTGTGATTGTGTGATTGTGTGGTTGTGTGATTGTGTGATTGTGTGATTGTGTGATTGTGTGATTGTGTGATTGTGTGATTGTGTGATTGTGTGACTCTGTGATTGTGTGATTTTGTGATTGTGTGATTGTGTGATTGTGTGATTGTGTGATTGTGGTTGTGTGATTGTGACTGTGTGATTGTGATTGTGTGATTGTGATTGTGTGATTCTGACTGTGTGATTGTGTGAGTGTGTGATTGTGTCATTGTGTGATTGTGTGATTGTGTGAGTGTGCGATTGTGTGATTGTGTGATTGTGTGATTGTGTGATTGTGTGATTGTGATTGTGTGATTGTGACTGTGTGATTGTGTGAGTGTGTGATTGTGTGATTGTGTGATTGTGTGATTGTGTGGTTGTGTGATTGTTTGATTGTGTGATTAGGTGATTGTGTGATTGTGTGATTGTCTGATTGTGTGATTGTGTGATTGTGTGATTATGTGATTGTGTGATTGTGTGATTGTGTGGTTGTGTGATTGTGTGGTTGTGTGATTGTGTGATTGTGTGATTAGGAGATTGTGTGATTGTGTGATTGTGTGATTGTGACTGTGTGATTGTGTGATTGTGTGATTGAGTGATTGTGTGAGTGTGTGGTTGTCTGATTGAGTGATTGTGTGCTTGTGTGATTGTGTGCTTGTGTGATTGTGTGCTTGTGTGATTGTGTGATTAGGTGATTGTGTAATTGTGTGATTGTGGGATTGTGACTGTGTGATTGTGTGAGTGTGTGATTGTGTGCTTGTGTGATTGTGTTGTTGTGTGATTGTGTGAGTGTGTGATTGTGTGAGTGTGTGATTGTGTGATTGTGTGATTGTGTGATTGAGTGATTGTGACTGTGTGATTGTGTGAGTGTGTGATTGTGTGAGTGTGTGATTGTGTGATTGTGTGATTGTGTGACTGTGTGATTGTGTGATTGTGTGATTGTGTGGTTGTGTGATTGTGTGATTGTGTGATTAGGTGATTGTGTGATTGTGCGATTGTGTAATTGTGATTGTGTGATTGTGATTGTGTGTACTGTGTGATTGTGTGATTGTGTGATTGTGTGATTGTGTGATTGTGTGATTGTGTGATTGTGTGATTGTGGGATTGTGTGATTGTGTGATTGTGTGATTGTGTGATTGTGTGATTATGTGATTGTGTGATTGTGTGAGTGTGTGATTGTCTGATTGAGTGATTGTGTGCTTGTGTGATTGTGTGCTTGTGTGATTGTGTGCTTGTGTGATTGTGTGATTGTGTGATTAGGTGATTGTGTAATTGTGTGATTGTGTGATTGTGTGATTGTGACTGTGTGATTGTGTGAGTGTGTGATTGTGTGAGTGTGTGATTGTGTGATTGTGTGATTGTGTGATTGTGTGATTGTGTGATTGTGTGATTGTGTGGTTGTGTGATTGTGTGATTGTGTGATTAGGTGATTGTGTGATTGTGCGATTGTGTAATTGTGATTGTGTGATTGTGATTGTGTGTACTGTGTGATTGTGTGATTGTGTGATTGTGTGATTGTGTGATTGGGTGATTGTGTGATTGTGTGATTGTGTGATTGTGTGATTATGTGATTGTGTGATTGTGTGATTGTGTGATTGTGTGGTTGTGTGATTGTGTGATTGTGTGATTGTGTGATTGTGTGATTGTGTGATTGTGTGATTGTGTGACTGTGTGATTGTGTGATTTTGTGATTGTGTGATTGTGTGATTGTGCGATTGTGTAATTGTGATTGTGTGATTGTGATTGTGTGTACTGTGTGATTGTGTGATTGTGTGATTGCGTGATTGTGTGATTGTGTGATTGTGTGATTGTGTGATTGTGTGATTGTGTGATTGTGTGATTGTGTGCTTGTGTGATTGTGTGGTTGTGTGATTGTGTGATTGTGTGATTGTGTGATTGTGTGATTGTGTGATTGTGTGATTGTGTGATTGTGTGATTGTGTGATTGTGTGATTGTGTGATTGTGTGATTGTGTGATTGCGTGATTGTGACTGTGTGATTGTGTGGTTGTGTGATTGTGTGATTGTGTGATTGTGTGATTGTGTGATTGTGTGATTGTGTGATAGTGACTGTGTGATTGTGTGATTGTGTGATTGTGTGATTGTGTGACCGTGATTGTGTGACCGTGATTGTGTGACCGTGATTGTGTGACCGTGATTGTGTGGCCGTGATTGAGTGACCGTGATTGTGATTGCGTGATTGTGTGATTATGTGATCGTGTGATCGTGTGATTGTGTGATCGTGTGATTGTGTGATTGTGTGAGTGTGTGATTGTGTGATTGTGTGATTGTGTGATTGTGACTGTGTGATTGCGTGATTGTGTGATTGTGTGGTTGTGTGATTTTGTGATTGTGTGATTGTGTGATTGTGGGATTGTGTGATTGTGACTGTGTGATTGTGTGAGTGTGTGATTGTGTGAGTGTGTGATTGTGTGATTGTGTGATTGTGTGATTGTGTGATTGTGTGATTGTGTGATTGTGTGATTGTGTGATTGTGTGGTTGTGTGATTGTGTGATTGTGTGATTAGGTGATTGTGTGATTGTGCGATTGTGTAATTGTGATTGTGTGATTGTGATTGTGTGTACTGTGTGATTGTGTGATTGTGTGATTGTGTGATTGTGTGATTGTGTGATTGTGTGATTGTGTGATTGTGGGATTGTGTGATTGTGTGATTGTGTGATTGTGTGATTGTGTGATTGTGTGATTAGGTGATTGTGTGATTGTGTGATTGTGTGATTGTGTGAGTGTGTGATTGTCTGATTGAGTGATTGTGTGCTTGTGTGATTGTGTGCTTGTGTGATTGTGTGCTTGTGTGATTGTGTGATTAGGTGATTGTGTAATTGTGTGATTGTGGGATTGTGACTGTGTGATTGTGTGAGTGTGTGATTGTGTGCTTGTGTGATTGTGTTGTTGTGTGATTGTGTGATTGTGTGATTGTGTGATTGTGTGATTGTGTGATTGTGACTGTGTGATTGTGTGAGTGTGTGATTGTGTGAGTGTGTGATTGTGTGATTGTGTGATTGTGTGATTGTGTGATTGTGTGATTGTGTGATTGTGTGATTGTGTGGTTGTGTGATTGTGTGATTGTGTGATTGTGTGATTGTGTGATTGTGTGATTATGTGATTGTGTGATTGTGTGATTGTGTGATTGTGTGAGTGTGTGATTGTCTGATTGAGTGATTGTGTGCTTGTGTGATTGTGTGCTTGTGTGATTGTGTGATTGTGTGATTAGGTGATTGTGTAATTGTGTGATTGTGGGATTGTGACTGTGTGATTGTGTGAGTGTGTGATTGTGTGATTGAGTGATTGTGTGCTTGTGTGATTGTGTTGTTGTGTGATTGTGTGATTGTGACTGTGTGATTGTGATTGTGTGATTGTGATTGTGTGATTGTGACTGTGTGATTGTGTGAGTGTGTGATTGTGTTATTGTGTGATTGTGTGATTGTGTGATTGTGCGATTGTGTGATTGTGTGATTGTGTGATTGTGTGATTGTGTGATTGTGTGAGTGTGTGATTGTGTGATTGTGTGATTGTGTGACTGTGTGAGTGTGTGATTGTGTGAGTGTGTGATTGTGTGATTGTGTGATTGTGTGACTGTGTGATTGTGTGATTGTGTGATTGTGTGGTTGTGTGATTGTGTGATTGTGTGATTAGGTGATTGTGTGATTGTGCGATTGTGTAATTGTGATTGTGTGATTGTGATTGTGTGTACTGTGTGATTGTGTGATTGTGTGATTGTGTGATTGTGTGATTGTGTGATTGTGTGATTGTGTGATTGTGGGATTGTGTGATTGTGTGATTGTGTGATTGTGTGATTGTGTGATTATGTGATTGTGTGATTGTGTGATTGTGTGATTGTGTGAGTGTGTGATTGTCTGATTGAGTGATTGTGTGCTTGTGTGATTGTGTGCTTGTGTGACTGTGTGATTGTGTGATTAGGTGATTGTGATTGTGTGATTGTGGGATTGTGACTGTGTGATTGTGTGAGTGTGTGATTGTGTGATTGTGTGATTGTGTGATTGTGTGATTGTGTAATTGTGTGATTGTGAGATTGTGACTGTGTGATTGTGTGATTGAGTGATTGTGTGCTTGTGTGATTGTGTGTACTGTGTGATTGTGTGATTGTGTGATTGTGTGATTGTGTGATTGTGTAATTGTGTGATTGTGGGATTGTGACTGTGTGATTGTGTGATTGAGTGATTGTGTGCTTGTGTGATTGTGTTGTTGTGTGATTGTGTGATTGTGTGATTGTGTGATTGTGTGATTGTGACTGTGTGATTGTGTGAGTGTGTGATTGTGTGACTGTGTGATTGTGTGAGTGTGTGATTGTGTGATTGTGTGATTGTGTGATTGTGTGATTGTGTGATTGTGTGATTGTGTGGTTGTGTGATTGTGTGATTGTGTGATTAGGTGATTGTGTGATAGTGACTGTGTGATTGTGTGATTGTGTGATTGTGTGATTGTGTGACCGTGATTGTGTGACCGTGATTGTGTGACCGTGATTGTGTGACCGTGATTGTGTGGCCGTGATTGAGTGACCGTGATTGTGATTGCGTGATTGTGTGATTATGTGATCGTGTGATCGTGTGATTGTGTGATCGTGTGATTGTGTGATTGTGTGAGTGTGTGATTGTGTGATTGTGTGATTGTGTGATTGTGACTGTGTGATTGCGTGATTGTGTGATTGTGTGGTTGTGTGATTTTGTGATTGTGTGATTGTGTGATTGTGTGATTGTGTGATTGTGTGATTGTGTGAGTGTGTGATTGTGTGAGTGTGTGATTGTGTGATTGTGTGATTGTGTGATTGTGTGATTGTGTGATTGTGTGATTGTGTGGTTGTGTGATTGTGTGATTGTGTGATTGTGTGATTGTGTGATTGTGTGATTGTGTGATTGTGTGATTGTGTGACTGTGTGATTGTGTGATTTTGTGATTGTGTGATTGTGTGATTGTGCAATTGTGTAATTGTGATTGTGTGATTGTGATTGTGTGTACTGTGTGATTGTGTGATTGTGTGATTGCGTGATTGTGTGATTGTGTGATTGTGTGATTGTGTGATTGTGTGATTGTGTGATTGTGTGATTGTGTGA
Source organism: Megachile rotundata (assembly GCF_050947335.1). Taxonomy (NCBI): domain Eukaryota; kingdom Metazoa; phylum Arthropoda; class Insecta; order Hymenoptera; family Megachilidae; genus Megachile; species Megachile rotundata. The sequence continues at coordinate 601,941 of NW_027473376.1, read as the reverse complement.
TTGTGTGCTTGTGTGATTGTGTGGTTGTGTGATTGTGTGATTGTGTGATTGTGTGATTGTGTGATTGTGTGATTGTGTGATTGTGTGATTGTCTGACCGTGATTGTGTGACCGTGATTGTGTGACCGTGATTGTGTGACCGTGATTGTGTGGCCGTGATTGAGTGACCGTGATTGTGATTGCGTGATTGTGTGATTATGTGATCGTGTGATCGTGTGATTGTGTGATCGTGTGATTGTGTGATTGTGTGAGTGTGTGATTGTGTGATTGTGTGATTGTGTGATTGTGACTGTGTGATTGCGTGATTGTGTGATTGTGTGGTTGTGTGATTTTGTGATTGTGTGATTGTGTGATTGTGTGATTGTGTGATTCTGACTGTGTGATTGTGTGAGTGTGTGATTGTGTGAGTGTGTGATTGTGTGATTGTGTGATTGTGTGATTGTGTGATTGTGTGATTGTGTGATTGTGTGGTTGTGTGATTGTGTGATTGTGTGATTAGGTGATTGTGTGATTGTGCGATTGTGTAATTGTGATTGTGTGATTGTGACTGTGTGTACTGTGTGATTGTGTGATTGTGTGATTGTGTGATTGTGTGATTGTGTGATTGTGTGATTGTGTGATTGTGGGATTGTGTGATTGTGTGATTGTGTGATTGTGTGCTTGTGTGATTATGTGATTGTGTGATTGTGTGATTGTGTGATTGTGTGAGTGTGTGATTGTCTGATTGAGTGATTGTGTGCTTGTGTGATTGTGTGCTTGTGTGATTGTGTGCTTGTGTGATTGTGTGATTGTGTGATTAGGTGATTGTGTAATTGTGTGATTGTGGGATTGTGACTGTGTGATTGTGTGAGTGTGTGATTGTGTGATTGAGTGATTGTGTGCTTGTGTGATTGTGTTGTTGTGTGATTGTGTTGTTGTGTGATTGTGTGATTGTGTGATTGTGTGATTGTGTGATTGTGTGATTGTGACTGTGTGATTGTGTGAGTGTGTGATTGTGTGAGTGTGTGATTGTGTGATTGTGTGATTGTGTGATTGTGTGATTGTGTGATTGTGTGATTGTGTGATTGTGTGGTTGTGTGATTGTGTGATTGTGTGATTGTGTGATTGTGTGATTGTGTGATTGTGTGATTGTGGTTGTGTGATTGTGACTGTGTGATTGTGATTGTGTGATTGTGATTGTGTGATTGTGACTGTGTGATTGTGTGAGTGTGTGATTGTGTTATTGTGTTATTGTGTGATTGTGTGATTGTGTGATTGTGCGATTGTGTGATTGTGTGATTGTGTGATTGTGTGATTGTGTGACTATGTGATTGTGTGATTGTGTGATTGTGTGATTGTGTGATTGTGTGATTGTGTGATTGTGTGAGTGTGTGATTGTCTGATTGAGTGATTGTGTGCTTGTGTGATTGCGTGGTTGTGTGATTGTGTGATTGTGTGATTAGGTGATTGTGTGATTGTGTGATTGTGTGATTGTGTGATTGTGACTGTGTGATTGTGTGAGTGTGTGATTGTGTGATTGAGTGATTGTGTGCTTGTGTGATTGTGTGGTTGTGTGATTGTGCGATTGTGTGATTGTGTGATTGTGTGATTGTGTGATTGTGTGATTGTGTGGTTGTGTGATTGTGTGATTAGGTGATTGTGTAATTGTGTGATTGTGGGATTGTGACTGTGTGATTGTGTGAGTGTGTGATTGTGTGATTGAGTGATTGTGTGCTTGTGTGATTGTGTTGTTGTGTGATTGTGTGATTGTGAGATTGTGTGATCGTGTGATTGTGTGATTGTGTGATTGTGTGATTGTGTGATTGTGTGATTGTGTGATTGTGTGATTGTGTGATTGTGTGATTGTGTGATTGTGTGATTGTGTGATTGTGTGATTGTGTGATTGTGTGATTGTGTGATTGTGTGATTGTGTGATTGTGTGATTGTGTGATTGTGTGATTGT